>NW_027437209.1:0-589110 GCF_033239565.1 Halichoeres trimaculatus
CGTTCTGAGCTCAATGTGGTAAAACCCGTTACAGAGGTTTCAGCACTCAGACTTGATTCAGGATGCATTTTTCTCACCTGGGATGGCATGGGCTTCCACGGGGGACACATATTTCATGTAATTTCAGCCAAACTGAAAATTTGATTTTTTGCTCCAAATTTCAGGTCCCGACCTTATGTTCTCAGCTCAATGTGGTAAAACCTGTTACAGAGGTTTTAGCCCTCAGACTTGATTCAGGATGCATTTTTCTCACCTGGAATGGCATGGGCTTCCACGGGGGACACATATTTCATGTAATTTCAGCCAAACTGAAAATTTGATTTTTGGCTCCAAATTTCAGGTCCCGACCTTACGTTCTGAGCTCAATGTGGTAAAACCCGTTACAGAGGTTTCAGCACTCAGACTTGATTCAGGATGCATTTTTCTCACCTGGGATGGCATGGGCTTCCACGGGGGACACATATTTCATGTAATTTCAGCTAAACTGAAAATTTGATTTTTGGCTCCAAATTTCAGGTCCCGACCTTACGTTCTGAGGTCAATGTGGTAAAACCTGTTACAGAGGTTTTAGCCCTCAGACTTGATTCAGGATGCATTTTTCTCACCTGGGATGGCATGGGGTTCCACGGGGGACACATATTTCATGTAATTTCAGCTAAACTGAAAATTTGATTTTTGGCTCCAAATTTCAAGTCCCGACCTTACGTTCTGAGTTCAATATGTTAAAACCCGTTACAGAGGTTTTAGCCCTCTGACTTGATTCAGGATGCATTTTTCTCACCTGGGATGGCATGGGCTTCCACGGGGGACACATATTTCATGTAATTTCAGCTAAACTGAAAATTTGATTTTTGGCTCCAAATTTCAAGTCCCGACCTTACGTTCTGAGTTCAATATGTTAAAACCCGTTACAGAGGTTTTAGCCCTCAGACTTGATTCAGGATGCATTTTTCTCACCTGGGATGGCATGGGCTTCCACGGGGGACACATATTTCATATAATTTCAGCCAAACTGAAAATTTGATTTTTTGCTCCAAATTTCAGGTCCCGACCTTATGTTCTGAGCTCAATGTAAAACCCGAAACAGAGGTTTTAGCCCTCAGACTTGATTCAGGATGCATTTTTCTCACCTGGGATGGCATGGGCTTCCACGGGGGACACATATTTCATGTAATTTCAGCCAAACTGAAAATTTGATTTTTGGCTCCAAATTTCAGGTCCGGACCTTACGTTCTGAGCTCAATGTGGTAAAACCTGTAACAGAGGTTTTAGCACACAGACTTGATTCAGGATGCATTTTTCTCACCTGGGATGGCATGGGCTTCCACGGGGGACACATATTTCATGTAATTTCAGCTAAACTGAAAATTTGATTTTTGGCTCCAAATTTCAAGTCCCGACCTTACGTTCTGAGTTCAATATGGTAAAACCCGTTACAGAGGTTTTAGCCCTCAGACTTGATTCAGGATGCATTTTTCTCACCTGGGATGGCATGGGCTTCCACAGGGGACACATATTTCATATAATTTCAGCCAAACTGAAAATTTGATTTTTTGCTCCAAATTTCAGGTCCCGACCTTATGTTCTGAGCTCAATGTGTGTAAAACCCGAAACAGAGGTTTTAGCCCTCAGACTTGATTCAGGATGCATTTTTCTCACCTGGGATGGCATGGGCTTCCACGGGGGACACATATTTCATGTAATTTCAGCCAAACTGAAAATTTGATTTTTGGCTCCAAATTTCAGGTCCCGACCTTACGTTCTGAGCTCAATGTGGTAAAACCCGTTACAGAGGTTTTAGCACTCAGACTTGATTCAGGATGCATTTTTCTCACCTGGGATGGCATGGGCTTCCACGTGGGACACATATTTAATGTTATTTCAGCCAAACTGAAAATTTGATTTTTTGCTCCAAATTTCAGGTCCCGACCTTACGTTTTGAGTTCAATATGGTAAAACCCAAAACAGAGGTTTTAGCCCTCAGACTTGATTCAGGATGCATTTTTCTCACCTGGGATGGCATGGGCTTCCACGGGGGACACATATTTAATGTTATTTCAGGCAAACTGAAAATTTGATTTTTGGCTCCAAATTTCAGGTCCCGACCTTACGTTCTGAGCTCAATGTGGTAAAACCCGTTACAGAGGTTTTAGCACTCAGACTTGATTCAGGATGCATTTTTCTCACCTGGGATGGCATGGGCTTCCACGGGGGACACATATTTCATGTAATTTCAGCCAAACTGAAAATTTGATTTTTGGCTCCAAATTTCAGGTCCGGACCTTACGTTCTGAGCTCAATGTGGTAAAACCCGTTACAGAGGTTTTAGCCCTCAGACTTGATTCAGGATGCATTTTTCTCACCTGGGATGGCATGGGGTTCCACGGGGGACACATTTCATGTAATTTCAGCCAAACTGAAAATTTGATTTTTGGCTCCAAATTTCAGGTCCCGACCTTACGTTCTGAGGTCAATATGGTAAAACCCAAAACAGAGGTTTTAGCCCTCAGACTTGATTCAGGATGCATTTTTCTCACCTGGGATGGCATGGGCTTCCACGGGGGACACATATTTCATGTAATTTCAGCCAAACTGAAAATTTGATTTTTGGCTCCAAATTTCAGGTCCCGACCTTATGTTCTGAGCTCAATGTAAAACCCGAAACAGAGGTTTTAGCCCTCAGACTTGATTCAGGATGCATTTTTCTCACCTGGGATGGCATGGGCTTCAATGGGGGACACATATTTCATGTAATTTCAGCCAAACTGAAAATTTAATTTTTGGCTCCAAATTTCAGGTCCGGACCTTACGTTCTGAGGTCAATGTGGTAAAACCTGTTACAGAGGTTTTAGCCCTCAGACTTGATTCAGGATGCATTTTTCTCACCTGGGATGGCATGGGCTTCCACGGGGGACACATATTTCATGTAATTTCAGCCAAACTGAAAATTTGATTTTTGGCTCCAAATTTCAGGTCCGGACCTTACGTTCTGAGCTCAATGTGGTAAAACCCGTTACAGAGGTTTTAGCACTCAGACTTGATTCAGGATGCATTTTTCTCACCTGGGATGGCATGGGCTTCCACGTGGGACACATATTTAATGTTATTTCAGGCAAACTGAAAATTTGATTTTTTGCTCCAAATTTCAGGTCCCGACCTTACGTTCTGAGCTCAATGTGGTAAAACCTGTTACAGAGGTTTTAGCCCTCAGACTTGATTCAGGATGCATTTTTCTCACCTGGGATGGCATGGGCTTCCACGGGGGACACATATTTCATGTAATTTCAGCCAAACTGAAAATTTGATTTTTGGCTCCAAATTTCAGGTCCGGACCTTACAATCTGAGCTCAATGTGGTAAAACCTGTTACAGAGGTTTTAGCCCTCAGACTTGATTCAGGATGCATTTTTCTCACCTGGGATGGCATGGGCTTCCACGGGGGACACATATTTCATGTAATTTCAGCCAAACTGAAAATTTGATTTTTGGCTCCAAATTTCAGGTCCGGACCTTACGTTCTGAGGTCAATGTGGTAAAACCTGTTACAGAGGTTTTAGCCCTCAGACTTGATTCAGGATGCATTTTTCTCACCTGGGATGGCATGGGCTTCCACGGGGGACACATATTTCATGTAATTTCAGCCAAACTGAAAATTTGATTTTTGGCTCCAAATTTCAGGTCCCGACCTTACGTTCTGAGGTCAATGTGGTAAAACCTGTTACAGAGGTTTAAGCCCTCAGACTTGATTCAGGATGCATTTTTCTCACCTGGGATGGCATGGGCTTCCACGGGGGACACATATTTCATGTAATTTCAGCTAAACTGAAAATTTGATTTTTGGCTCCAAATTTCAGGTCCCGACCTTACGTTCTGAGGTCAATGTGGTAAAACCCGTTACAGAGGTTTTAGCCCTCAGACTTGATTCAGGATGCATTTTTCTCACCTGGGATGGCATGGGCTTCCACGGGGGACACATATTTCATGTAATTTCAGCCAAACTGAAAATTTGATTTTTGGCTCCAAATTTCAGGTCCGGACCTTACGTTCTGAGCTCAATGTGGTAAAACCTGTAACAGAGGTTTTAGCCCTCAGACTTGATTCAGGATGCATTTTTCTCACCTGGGATGGCATGGGCTTCCACGGGGGACACATATTTCATCTAATTTCAGCCAAACTGAAAATTTGATTTTTTGCTCCAAATTTCAGGTCCCGACCTTACGTTCTGAGTTCAATATGGTAAAACCCAAAACAGAGGTTTTAGCCCTCAGACTTGATTCAGGATGCATTTTTCTCACCTGGGATGGCATGGGCTTCCACGGGGGACACATATTTAATGTTATTTTAGCCAAACTGAAAATTTGATTTTTTGCTCCAAATTTCAGGTCCCGACCTTACGTTCTGAGTTCAATATGGTAAAACCTGTTACAGAGGTTTTAGCCCTCAGACTTGATTCAGGAAGCATTTTTCTCACCTGGGATGGCATGGGCTTCCACGGGGGACACATATTTCATGTAATTTCAGCCAAACTGAAAATTTGATTTTTTGCTCCAAATTTCAGGTCCCGACCTTACGTTCTGAGTTCAATATGGTAAAACCTGTTACAGAGGTTTTAGCCCTCAGACTTGATTCAGGATGCATTTTTCTCACCTGGGATGGCATGGGCTTCCACGGGGGACACATATTTAATGTTATTTTAGCCAAACTGAAAATTTGATTTTTTGCTCCAAATTTCAGGTCCGGACCTTACGTTCTGAGCTCAATGTGGTAAAACCCGTTACAGAGGTTTTAGCACTCAGACTTGATTCAGGAAGCATTTTTCTCACCTGGGATGGCATGGGCTTCCACGGGGGACACATATTTAATGTTATTTTAGCCAAACTGAAAATTTGATTTTTTGCTCCAAATTTCAGGTCCCGACCTTACGTTCTGAGTTCAATATGGTAAAACCTGTTACAGAGGTTTTAGCCCTCAGACTTGATTCAGGATGCATTTTTCTCACCTGGGATGGCATGGGCTTCCACGGGGGACACATATTTCATGTAATTTCAGCCAAACTGAAAATTTGATTTTTTGCTCCAAATTTCAGGTCCCGACCTTATGTTCTGAGCTCAATGTGGTAAAACCTGTTTCAGAGGTTTTAGCCCTCAGACTTGATTCAGGATGCATTTTTCTCACCTGGGATGGCATGGGCTTCCACGGGGGACACATATTTCATGTAATTTCAGCCAAACTGAAAATTTGATTTTTGGCTCCAAATTTCAGGTCCGGACCTTACGTTCTGAGCTCAATGTGGTAAAACCCGTTACAGAGGTTTTAGCCCTCAGACTTGATTCAGGATGCATTTTTCTCACCTGGGATGGCATGGGCTTCCACGGGGGACACATATTTCATGTAATTTCAGCCAAACTGAAAATTTGATTTTTTGCTCCAAATTTCAGGTCCCGACCTTATGTTCTGAGCTCAATGTGGTAAAACCTGTTTCAGAGGTTTTAGCCCTCAGACTTGATTCAGGATGCATTTTTCTCACCTGGGATGGCATGGGCTTCCACGGGGGACACATATTTCATGTAATTTCAGCCAAACTGAAAATTTGATTTTTGGCTCCAAATTTCAGGTCCGGACCTTACGTTCTGAGCTCAATGTGGTAAAACCCGTTACAGAGGTTTTAGCCCTCAGACTTGATTCAGGATGCATTTTTCTCACCTGGGATGGCATGGGCTTCCACGGGGGACACGTATTTCATGTAATTTCAGCCAAACTGAAAATTTGATTTTTTGCTCCAAATTTCAGGTCCGGACCTTACGTTCTGAGCTCAATGTGGTAAAACCCGAAACAGAGGTTTTAGCCCTCAGACTTGATTCAGGATGCATTTTTCTCACCTGGGATGGCATGGGCTTCCACGGGGGACACATATTTCATGTAATTTCAGCCAAACTGAAAATTTGATCTTTTGCTCCAAATTGCAGGTTCAGACCTTACGTTCTGAGCTCAATGTGGTAAAACCCGAAACAGAGGTTTTAGCCCTCAGACTTGATTCAGGATGCATTTTTCTCACCTGGGATGGCATGGGCTTCCACGGGGGACACATATTTCATGTAATTTCAGCCAAACTGAAAATTTGATTTTTTGCTCCAAATTTCAGGTCCCGACCTTATGTTCTGAGCTCAATGTGGTAAAACCTGTTTCAGAGGTTTTAGCCCTCAGACTTGATTCAGGATGCATTTTTCTCACCTGGGATGGCATGGGCTTCCACGGGGGACACATATTTCATGTAATTTCAGCCAAACTGAAAATTTGATTTTTGGCTCCAAATTTCAGGTCCGGACCTTACGTTCTGAGCTCAATGTGGTAAAACCCGTTACAGAGGTTTTAGCCCTCAGACTTGATTCAGGATGCATTTTTCTCACCTGGGATGGCATGGGCTTCCACGGGGGACACGTATTTCATGTAATTTCAGCCAAACTGAAAATTTGATTTTTTGCTCCAAATTTCAGGTCCGGACCTTACGTTCTGAGCTCAATGTGGTAAAACCCGAAACAGAGGTTTTAGCCCTCAGACTTGATTCAGGATGCATTTTTCTCACCTGGGATGGCATGGGCTTCCACGGGGGACACATATTTCATGTAATTTCAGCCAAACTGAAAATTTGATCTTTTGCTCCAAATTTCAGGTTCAGACCTTACGTTCTGAGCTCAATGTGGTAAAACCCGAAACAGAGGTTTTAGCCCTCAGACTTGATTCAGGATGCATTTTTCTCACCTGGGATGGCATGGGCTTCCACGGGGGACACATATTTCATGTAATTTCAGCCAAACTGAAAATTTGATTTTTGGCTCCAAATTTCAGGTCCGGACCTTACGTTCTGAGCTCAATGTGGTAAAACCCGTTACAGAGGTTTTAGCCCTCAGACTTGATTCAGGATGCATTTTTCTCACCTGGGATGGCATGGGCTTCCACGGGGGACACGTATTTCATGTAATTTCAGCCAAACTGAAAATTTGATTTTTTGCTCCAAATTTCAGGTCCGGACCTTACGTTCTGAGCTCAATGTGGTAAAACCCGAAACAGAGGTTTTAGCCCTCAGACTTGATTCAGGATGCATTTTTCTCACCTGGGATGGCATGGGCTTCCACGGGGGACACATATTTCATGTAATTTCAGCCAAACTGAAAATTTGATTTTTGGCTCCAAATTTCAGGTCCGGACCTTATGTTCTGAGGTCAATATGGTAAAACCCAAAACAGAGGTTTTAGCCCTCAGACTTGATTCAGGATGCATTTTTCCCACCTGGGATGGCATGGGCTTCCACGGGGGACACATATTTCATGTAATTTCAGCCAAACTGAAAATTTGATTTTTGGCTCCAAATTTCAGGTCCGGACCTTATGTTCTGAGGTCAATATGGTAAAACCCAAAACAGAGGTTTTAGCCCTCAGACTTGATTCAGGATGCATTTTTCTCACCTGGGATGGCATGGGCTTCCACGGGGGACACATATTTCATAAAATTTCAGCCAAACTGAAAATTTGATTTTTTGCTCCAAATTTCAGGTCCCGACCTTATGTTCTGAGCTCAATGTAAAACCCGAAACAGAGGTTTTAGCCCTCAGACTTGATTCAGGATGCATTTTTCTCACCTGGGATGGCATGGGCTTCCACGGGGGACACATATTTCATATAATTTCAGCCAAACTGAAAATTTGATTTTTTGCTCCAAATTTCAGGTCCCGACCTTATGTTCTGAGCTCAATGTAAAACCCGAAACAGAGGTTTTAGCCCTCAGACTTGATTCAGGATGCATTTTTCTCACCTGGGATGGCATGGGCTTCCACGGGGGACACATATTTCATCTAATTTCAGCCAAACTGAAAATTTGATTTTTGGCTCCAAATTTCAGGTCCCGACCTTACGTTCTGAGGTCAATGTGGTAAAACCCGTTACAGAGGTTTTAGCACTCAGACTTGATTCAGGATGCATTTTTCTCACCTGGGATGGCATGGGCTTCCACGTGGGACACATATTTAATGTTATTTCAGCCAAACTGAAAATTTGATTTTTTGCTCCAAATTTCAGGTCCCGACCTTACGTTTTGAGTTCAATATGGTAAAACCCAAAACAGAGGTTTTAGCCCTCAGACTTGATTCAGGATGCATTTTTCTCACCTGGGATGGCATGGGCTTCCACGGGGGACACATATTTCATAAAATTTCAGGCAAACTGAAAATTTGATTTTTGGCTCCAAATTTCAGGTCCCGACCTTACGTTCTGAGCTCAATGTGGTAAAACCCGAAACAGAGGTTTTAGCACTCAGACTTGATTCAGGATGCATTTTTCTCACCTGGGATGGCATGGGCTTCCACGGGGGACACATATTTCATGTAATTTCAGCCAAACTGAAAATTTGATTTTTGGCTCCAAATTTCAGGTCCCGACCTTACGTTCTGAGCTCAATGTGGTAAAACCCGTTACAGAGGTTTTAGCCCTCAGACTTGATTCAGGATGCATTTTTCTCACCTGGGATGGCATGGGGTTCCACGGGGGACACATTTCATGTAATTTCAGCCAAACTGAAAATTTGATTTTTGGCTCCAAATTTCAAGTCCCGACCTTACGTTCTGAGGTCAATATGGTAAAACCCAAAACAGAGGTTTTAGCCCTCAGACTTGATTCAGGATGCATTTTTCTCACCTGGGATGGCATGGGCTTCCACGGGGGACACATATTTCATATAATTTCAGCCAAACTGAAAATTTGATTTTTGGCTCCAAATTTCAGGTCCCGACCTTATGTTCTGAGCTCAATGTAAAACCCGAAACAGAGGTTTTAGCCCTCAGACTTGATTCAGGATGCATTTTTCTCACCTGGGATGGCATGGGCTTCAATGGGGGACACATATTTCATGTAATTTCAGCCAAACTGAAAATTTGATTTTTGGCTCCAAATTTCAGGTCCGGACCTTACGTTCTGAGCTCAATGTGGTAAAACCTGTTACAGAGGTTTTAGCCCTCAGACTTGATTCAGGATGCATTTTTCTCACCTGGGATGGCATGGGCTTCCACGGGGGACACATATTTCATGTAATTTCAGCCAAACTGAAAATTTGATTTTTTGCTCCAAATTTCAGGTCCCGACCTTACGTTCTGAGTTCAATATGGTAAAACCTGTTACAGAGGTTTTAGCACTCAGACTTGATTCAGGATGCATTTTTCTCACCTGGGATGGCATGGGCTTCCACGGGGGACACATATTTCATGTAATTTCAGCCAAACTGAAAATTTGATTTTTGGCTCCAAATTTCAGGTCCGGACCTTACGTTCTGAGCTCAATGTGGTAAAACCTGTTACAGAGGTTTTAGCCCTCAGACTTGATTCAGGATGCATTTTTCTCACCTGGGATGGCATGGGCTTCCACGGGGGACACATATTTCATGTAATTTCAGCCAAACTGAAAATTTGATTTTTGGCTCCAAATTTCAGGTCCGGACCTTACGTTCTGAGCTCAATGTGGTAAAACCCGTTACAGAGGTTTTAGCACTCAGACTTGATTCAGGATGCATTTTTCTCACCTGGGATGGCATGGGCTTCCACGGGGGACACATATTTCATGTAATTTCAGCCAAACTGAAAATTTGATTTTTTGCTCCAAATTTCAGGTCCCGACCTTACGTTCTGAGGTCAATGTGGTAAAACCTGTTACAGAGGTTTAAGCCCTCAGACTTGATTCAGGATGCATTTTTCTCACCTGGGATGGCATGGGCTTCCACGGGTAACACATATTTCATGTAATTTCAGCTAAACTGAAAATTTGATTTTTGGCTCCAAATTTCAGGTCCCGACCTTACGTTCTGAGTTCAATATGGTAAAACCCGTTACAGAGGTTTTAGCCCTCAGTCTTGATTCAGGATGCATTTTTCTCACCTGGGATGGCATGGGCTTCCACGGGGGACACATATTTCATGTAATTTCAGCCAAACTGAAAATTTGATTTTTGGCTCCAAATTTCAGGTCCGGACCTTATGTTCTGAGCTCAATGTGGTAAAACCTGTTACAGAGGTTTTAGCCCTCAGACTTGATTCAGGATGCATTTTTCTCACCTGGGATGGCATGGGCTTCCACGGGGGACACATATTTCATGTAATTTCAGCTAAACTGAAAATTTGATTTTTGGCTCCAAATTTCAGGTCCCGACCTTACGTTCTGAGTTCAATATGGTAAAACCCGTTACAGAGGTTTTAGCACTCAGACTTGATTCAGGATGCATTTTTCTCACCTGGGATGGCATGGGCTTCCACGGGGGACACATATTTAATGTTATTTCAGGCAAACTGAAAATTTGATTTTTTGCTCCAAATTTCAGGTCCCGACCTTACGTTCTGAGTTCAATATGGTAAAACCCAAAACAGAGGTTTTAGCCCTCAGACTTGATTCAGGATGCATTTTTCTCACCTGGGATGGCATGGGCTTCCACGGGGGACACATATTTCATGTAATTTCAGCGAAATTGAAAATTTGATTTTTGGCTCCAAATTTCAGGTCCCGACCTTACGTTCTGAGCTCAATGTGGTAAAACCTGTTACAGAGGTTTTAGCACTCAGACTTGATTCAGGATGCATTTTTCTCACCTGGGATGGCATGGGCTTCCACGGGGGACACATATTTCATGTAATTTCAGCCAAACTGAAAATTTGATTTTTGGCTCCAAATTTCAGGTCCGGACCTTACGTTCTGAGCTCAATGTGGTAAAACCTGTTACAGAGGTTTTAGCCCTCAGACTTGATTCAGGATGCATTTTTCTCACCTGGGATGGCATGGGCTTCCACGGGGGACACATATTTCATGTAATTTCAGTCAAACTGAAAATTTGATTTTTGGCTCCAAATTTCAGGTCCGGACCTTACGTTCTGAGCTCAATGTGGTAAAACCCGTTACAGAGGTTTTAGCACTCAGACTTGATTCAGGATGCATTTTTCTCACCTGGGATGGCATGGGCTTCCACGGGGGACACATATTTCATGTAATTTCAGCCAAACTGAAAATTTGATTTTTTGCTCCAAATTTCAGGTCCCGACCTTACGTTCTGAGGTCAATGTGGTAAAACCTGTTACAGAGGTTTAAGCCCTCAGACTTGATTCAGGATGCATTTTTCTCACCTGGGATGGCATGGGCTTCCACGGGGGACACATATTTCATGTAATTTCAGCTAAACTGAAAATTTGATTTTTGGCTCCAAATTTCAGGTCCCGACCTTACGTTCTGAGTTCAATATGGTAAAACCCGTTACAGAGGTTTTAGCCCTCAGTCTTGATTCAGGATGCATTTTTCTCACCTGGGATGGCATGGGCTTCCACGGGGGACACATATTTCATGTAATTTCAGCCAAACTGAAAATTTGATTTTTGGCTCCAAATTTCAGGTCCGGACCTTATGTTCTGAGCTCAATGTGGTAAAACCTGTTACAGAGGTTTTAGCCCTCAGACTTGATTCAGGATGCATTTTTCTCACCTGGGATGGCATGGGCTTCCAAGGGGGACACATATTTCATGTAATTTCAGCCAAACTGAAAATTTGATTTTTGGCTCCAAATTTCAGGTCCCGACCTTACGTTCTGAGCTCAATGTGGTAAAACCCGTTACAGAGGTTTTAGCACTCAGACTTGATTCAGGATGCATTTTTCTCACCTGGGATGGCATGGGCTTCCACGTGGGACACATATTTCATGTTATTTCAGCCAAACTGAAAATTTGATTTTTGGCTCCAAATTTCAGGTCCCGACCTTTCGTTCTGAGCTCAATATGGTAAAACCCGTTACAGAGGTTTTAGCCCTCAGACTTGATTCAGGATGCATTTTTCTCACCTGGGATGGCATGGGCTTCCACGGGGGACACATATTTAATGTTATTTCAGGCAAACTGAAAATTTGATTTTTGGCTCCAAATTTCAGGTCCCGACCTTACGTTCTGAGCTCAATGTGGTAAAACCCGTTACAGAGGTTTTAGCACTCAGACTTGATTCAGGATGCATTTTTCTCACCTGGGATGGCATGGGCTTCCACGGGGGACACATATTTCATGTTATTTCAGGCAAACTGAAAATTTGATTTTTGGCTCCAAATTTCAGGTCCCGACCTTATGTTCTGAGCTCAATGTAAAACCCGAAACAGAGGTTTTAGCCCTCAGACTTGATTCAGGATGCATTTTTCTCACCTGGGATGGCATGGGCTTCAATGGGGGACACATATTTCATGTAATTTCAGCCAAACTGAAAATTTGATTTTTGGCTCCAAATTTCAGGTCCGGACCTTACGTTCTGAGCTCAATGTGGTAAAACCTGTTACAGAGGTTTTAGCCCTCAGACTTGATTCAGGATGCATTTTTCTCACCTGGGATGGCATGGGCTTCCACGGGGGACACATATTTCATGTAATTTCAGCCAAACTGAAAATTTGATTTTTGGCTCCAAATTTCAGGTCCGGACCTTACGTTCTGAGCTCAATGTGGTAAAACCCGTTACAGAGGTTTTAGCACTCAGACTTGATTCAGGATGCATTTTTCTCACCTGGGATGGCATGGGCTTCCACGGGGGACACATATTTCATGTAATTTCAGCCAAACTGAAAATTTGATTTTTGGCTCCAAATTTCAGGTCCCGACCTTAAGTTCTGAGCTCAATGTGGTAAAACCCGAAACAGAGGTTTTAGCACTCAGACTTGATTCAGGATGCATTTTTCTCACCTGGGATGGCATGGGCTTCCACGGGGGACACATATTTCATGTAATTTCAGCCAAACTGAAAATTTGATTTTTGGCTCCAAATTTCAGGTCTGGACCTTACGTTCTGAGCTCAATGTGGTAAAACCTGTTACAGAGGTTTTAGCCCTCAGACTTGATTCAGGATGCATTTTTCTCACCTGGGATGGCATGGGCTTCCACAGGGGACACATATTTCATGTAATTTCAGCCAAACTGAAAATTTGATTTTTGGCTCCAAATTTCAGGTCCGGACCTTACGTTCTGAGCTCAATGTGGTAAAACCCGTTACAGAGGTTTTAGCACTCAGACTTGATTCAGGATGCATTTTTCTCACCTGGGATGGCATGGGCTTCCACGGGGGACACATATTTCATGTAATTTCAGCCAAACTGAAAATTTGATTTTTGGCTCCAAATTTCAGGTCCCGACCTTACGTTCTGAGGTCAATGTGGTAAAACCTGTTACAGAGGTTTAAGCCCTCAGACTTGATTCAGGATGCATTTTTCTCACCTGGGATGGCATGGGCTTCCACGGGGGACACATATTTCATGTAATTTCAGCTAAACTGAAAATTTGATTTTTGGCTCCAAATTTCAGGTCCCGACCTTACGTTCTGAGTTCAATATGGTAAAACCCGTTACAGAGGTTTTAGCCCTCAGTCTTGATTCAGGATGCATTTTTCTCACCTGGGATGGCATGGGCTTCCACGGGGGACACATATTTCATGTAATTTCAGCCAAACTGAAAATTTGATTTTTGGCTCCAAATTTCAGGTCCGGACCTTACGTTCTGAGCTCAATGTGGTAAAACCTGTTACAGAGGTTTTAGCCCTCAGACTTGATTCAGGATGCATTTTTCTCACCTGGGATGGCATGGGCTTCCACGGGGGACACATATTTCATGTAATTTCAGCCAAACTGAAAATTTGATTTTTGGCTCCAAATTTCAGGTCCGGACCTTACGTTCTGAGCTCAATGTGGTAAAACCCGTTACAGAGGTTTTAGCACTCAGACTTGATTCAGGATGCATTTTTCTCACCTGGGATGGCATGGGCTTCCACGGGGGACACATATTTCATGTAATTTCAGCCAAACTGAAAATTTGATTTTTGGCTCCAAATTTCAGGTCCGGACCTTACGTTCTGAGCTCAATGTGGTAAAACCCGAAACAGAGGTTTTAGCACTCAGACTTGATTCAGGATGCATTTTTCTCACCTGGGATGGCATGGGCTTTCACGGGGGACACATATTTCATGTTATTTCAGCCAAACTGAAAATTTGATTTTTTGCTCCAAATTTCAAGTCCCGACCTTAAGTTCTGAGCTCAATGTGGTAAAACCCGTTACAGGGGTTTTAGCCCTCAGACTTTATTCAGGATGCATTTTTCTCACCTGGGATGGCATGGGCTTCCACGGGGGACACATATTTCATGTAATTTCAGCCAAACTGAAAATTTGATTTTTGGCTCCAAATTTCAGGTCCGGACCTTACGTTCTGAGCTCAATGTGGTAAAACCTGTTACAGAGGTTTTAGCCCTCAGACTTGATTCAGGATGCATTTTTCTCACCTGGGATGGCATGGGCTTCCACGGGGGACACATATTTCATGTAATTTCAGCCAAACTGAAAATTTGATTTTTGGCTCCAAATTTCAGGTCCCGACCTTACGTTCTGAGCTCAATGTGGTAAAACCTGTTACAGAGGTTTTAGCCCTCAGACTTGATTCAGGATGCATTTTTCTCACCTGGGATGGCATGGGCTTCCATGGGGGACACATATTTCATATAATTTCAGCCAAACTGAAAATTTGATTTTTGGCTCCAAATTTCAGGTCCCGACCTTACGTTCTGAGCTCAATGTGGTAAAACCTGTTACAGAGGTTTTAGCCCTCAGTCTTGATTCAGGATGCATTTTTCTCACCTGGGATGGCATGGGCTTCCACAGGGGACACATATTTCATGTAATTTCAGCCAAACTGAAAATTTGATTTTCTGCTCCAAATTTCAGGTCCCGACCTTACGTTCTGAGCTCAATGTGGTAAAACCTGTTACAGAGGTTTTAGCCCTTAGACTTGATTCAGGATGCATTTTTCTCACCTGGGATGGCATGGGCTTCCACAGGGGACACATATTTCATGTAATTTCAGCCAAACTGAAAATTTGATTTTTGGCTCCAAATTTCAGGTCCGGACCTTATGTTCTGAGGTCAATATGGTAAAACCCAAAACAGAGGTTTTAGCCCTCAGACTTGATTCAGGATGCATTTTTCTCACCTGGGATGGCATGGGCTTCCACGGGGGACACATATTTCATATAATTTCAGCCAAACTGAAAATTTGATTTTTTGCTTCAAATTTCACGTCCGGACCTTACGTTCTGAGCTCAATGTGGTAAAACCTGTTACAGAGGTTTTAGCCCTCAGACTTGATTCAGGATGCATTTTTCTCACCTGGGATGGCATGGGCTTCCACGGGGGACACATATTTCATGTAATTTCAGCCAAACTGAAAATTTGATTTTTGGCTCCAAATTTCAGGTCCCAGCCTTACGTTCTGAGGTCAATGTGGTAAAACCTGTTACAGAGGTTTAAGCCCTCAGACTTGATTCAGGATGCATTTTTCTCACCTGGGATGGCATGGGCTTCCACGGGGGACACATATTTCATGTAATTTCAGCTAAACTGAAAATTTGATTTTTGGCTCCAAATTTCAGGTCCCGACCTTACGTTCTGAGTTCAATATGGTAAAACCCGTTACAGAGGTTTTAGCCCTCAGTCTTGATTCAGGATGCATTTTTCTCACCTGGGATGGCATGGGCTTCCACGGGGGACACATATTTCATGTAATTTCAGCCAAACTGAAAATTTGATTTTTGGCTCCAAATTTCAGGTCCGGACCTTACGTTCTGAGCTCAATGTGGTAAAACCTGTTACAGAGGTTTTAGCCCTCAGACTTGATTCAGGATGCATTTTTCTCACCTGGGATGGCATGGGCTTCCAAGGGGGACACATATTTCATGTAATTTCAGCCAAACTGAAAATTTGATTTTTGGCTCCAAATTTCAGGTCCCGACCTTACGTTCTGAGCTCAATGTGGTAAAACCTGTTACAGAGGTTTTAGCCCTCAGACTTGATTCAGGATGCATTTTTCTCACCTGGGATGGCATGGGCTTCCATGGGGGACACATATTTCATATAATTTCAGCCAAACTGAAAATTTGATTTTTGGCTCCAAATTTCAGGTCCCGACCTTACGTTCTGAGCTCAATGTGGTAAAACCTGTTACAGAGATTTTAGCCCTCGGACTTGATTCAGGATGCATTTTTCTCACCTGGGATGGCATGGGCTTCCACAGGGGACACATATTTCATGTAATTTCAGCCAAACTGAAAATTTGATTTTCTGC
Organism: Halichoeres trimaculatus; assembly: GCF_033239565.1. NCBI lineage: Eukaryota > Metazoa > Chordata > Actinopteri > Labriformes > Labridae > Halichoeres > Halichoeres trimaculatus. The sequence continues at coordinate 16,148 of NW_027437209.1, forward strand.
TCCAAATTTCAGGTCCCGACCTTACGTTCTGAGCTCAATGTGGTAAAACCTGTTACAGAGGTTTTAGCCCTTAGACTTGATTCAGGATGCATTTTTCTCACCTGGGATGGCATGGGCTTCCACAGGGGACACATATTTCATGTAATTTCAGCCAAACTGAAAATTTGATTTTTGGCTCCAAATTTCAGGTCCGGACCTTATGTTCTGAGGTCAATATGGTAAAACCCAAAACAGAGGTTTTAGCCCTCAGACTTGATTCAGGATGCATTTTTCTCACCTGGGATGGCATGGGCTTCCACGGGGGACACATATTTCATATAATTTCAGCCAAACTGAAAATTTGATTTTTTGCTTCAAATTTCACGTCCGGACCTTACGTTCTGAGCTCAATGTGGTAAAACCCGAAACAGAGGTTTTAGCACTCAGACTTGATTCAGGATGCATTTTTCTCACCTGGGATGGCATGGGCTTCCACGGGGGACACATATTTCATGTCATTTCAGCCAAACTGAAAATTTGATTTTTGGCTCCAAATTTCAGGTCCGGACCTTACGTTCTGAGCTCAACGTGGTAAAACCCGTTACAGGGGTTTTAGCCCTCAGACTTGATTCAGGATGCAGTTTTCTCACCTGGGATGGCATGGGCTTCCAAGGGGGACACATATTTCATATAATTTCAGCCAAACTGAAAATTTGATTTTTGGCTCCAAATTTCAGGTCCCGACCTTACGTTCTGAGCTCAATGTGGTAAAACCCGTTACAGAGGTTTTAGCACTCAGACTTGATTCAGGATGCATTTTTCTCACCTGGGATGGCATGGGCTTCCACAGGGGACACATATTTCATATAATTTCAGCCAAACTGAAAATTTGATTTTTTGCTCCAAATTTCAGGTCCTGACCTTACGTTCTGAGCTCAATGTGGTAAAACCCGTTACAGAGGTTTTAGCCCTCAGACTTGATTCAGGATGCATTTTTCTCACCTGGGATGGCATGGGCTTCCACGGGGAACACATATTTCATTTAATTTCAGCCAAACTGAAAATTTGATTTTTTGCTCCAAATTTCAGGTCCCGACCTTACGTTCTGAGCTCAATGTAGTACCTGTTACAGAGGTTTTAGCCCTCAGACTTGATTCAGGATGCATTTTTCTCACCTGGGATGGCATGGGCTTCCACGGGGGACACATATTTCATGTAATTTCAGCCAAACTGAAAATTTGCATTTTGGCTCCAAATTTCAGGTCCCGACCTTACGTTCTGAGCTCAATGTGGTAAAACCTGTTACAGAGGTTTTAGCCCTCAGACTTGATTCAGGATGCATTTTTCTCACCTGGGATGGCATGGGCTTCCACGGGGGACACATATTTCATGTAATTTCAGCCAAACTGAAAATTTGATTTTTGGCTCCAAATTTCAGGTCCGGACCTTACGTTCTGAGCTCAATGTGGTAAAACCCGAAACAGAGGTTTTAGCACTCAGACTTGATTCAGGATGCATTTGTCTCACCTGGGATGGCATGGGCTTCCACGGGGGACACATATTTCATGTAATTTCAGCCAAACTGAAAATTTGATTTTTTGCTCCAAATTTCAGGTCCCGACCTTACGTTCTGAGCTCAATGTGGTAAAACCTGTTACAGAGGTTTTAGCCCTCAGACTTGATTCAGGATGCATTTTTCTCACCTGGGATGGCATGGGCTTCCACGGGGGACACATATTTCATGTAATTTCAGCCAAACTGAAAATTTGATTTTTGGCTCCAAATTTCAGGTTCCGACCTTACGTTCTGGGGTCAATGTGGTAAAACCTGTTACAGAGGTTTTAGCCCTCAGACTTGATTCAGGATGCATTTTTCTCACCTGGGATGGCATGGGCTTCCACGGGGGACACATATTTCATGTAATTTCAGCCAAACTGAAAATTTGATTTTTGGCTCCAAATTTCAGGTCCCGACCTTACGTTCTGAGCTCAATGTGGTAAAACCTGTTACAGAGGTTTTAGCCCTCAGACTTGATTCAGGATGCATTTTTCTCACCTGGGATGGCATGGGCTTCCACGGGGGACACATATTTCATGTAATTTCAGCCAAACTGAAAATTTGATTTTTTGCTCCAAATTTCAGGTCCGGACCTTACGTTCTGGGGTCAATGTGGTAAAACCCGTTACAGAGGTTTTAGCACTCAGACTTGATTCAGGATGCATTTTTCTCACCTGGGATGGCATGGGCTTCCACGGGGGACACATATTTCATGTAATTTCAGCCAAACTGAAAATTTGATATTTTGCTCCAAATTTCACGTCCGGACCTTACGTTCTTAGCTCAATGTGGTAAAACCCGAAACAGAGGTTTTAGCACTCAGACTTGATTCAGGATGCATTTTTCTCACCTGGGATGGCATGGGCTTCCACGGGGGACACATATTTCATGTAATTTCAGCCAAACTGAAAATTTGATTTTTGGCTCCAAATTTCAGGTCCCGACCTTACGTTCTGAGCTCAATGTGGTAAAACCTGTTACAGAGGTTTTAGCCCTCAGACTTGATTCAGGATGCATTTTTCTCACCTGGGATGGCATGGGCTTCCACGGGGGACACATATTTCATATAATTTCAGCCAAACTGAAAATTTGATATTTTGCTCCAAATTTCACGTCCGGACCTTACGTTCTGAGCTCAATGTGGTAAAACCCAAAACAGAGGTTTTAGCACTCAGACTTGATTCAGGATGCATTTTTCTCACCTGGGATGGCATGGGCTTCCACGGGGGACACATATTTCATGTAATTTCAGCGAAACTGAAAATTTGATTTTTGGCTCCAAATTTCAGGTCCGGACCTTACGTTCTGAGCTCAATGTGGTAAAACCTGTTACAGAGGTTTTAGCCCTCAGACTTGATTCAGGATGCATTTTTCTCACCTGGGATGGCATGGGCTTCCACGGGGGACACATATTTAATGTTATTTCAGCCAAACTGAAAATTTGATTTTTTCCTCCAAATTTCAGGTCCGGACCTTACGTTCTGAGTTCAATATGGTAAAACCCAAAACAGAGGTTTTAGCCCTCAGACTTGATTCAGGATGCATTTTTCTCACCTGGGATGGCATGGGCTTCCACGGGGGACACATATTTCATGTTATTTCAGCCAAACTGAAAATTTGATTTTTTGCTCCAAATTTCAGGTCCCGACCTTACGTTCTGAGCTCAATGTGGTAAAACCCGTTACAGAGGTTTTAGCCCTCAGACTTGATTCAGGATGCATTTTTCTCACCTGGAATGGCATGGGCTTCCACGGGGGACACATATTTCATGTAATTTCAGCCAAACTGAAAATTTGATTTTTGGCTCCAATTTCAGGTCCCGACCTTACGTTCTGAGCTCAATGTGGTAAAACACGTTACAGAGGTTTTAGCACTCAGACTTGATTCAGGATGCATTTTTCTCACCTGGGATGGCATGGGCTTTCACGGGGGACACATATTTCATGTTATTTCAGCCAAACTGAAAATTTGATTTTTGGCTCCAAATTTCAGGTCCCGACCCTTACGTTCTTAGCTCAATGTGGTAAAACACGTTACAGAGGTTTTAGCCCTCAGACTTGATTCAGGATGCATTTTTCTCACCTGGAATGGCATGGGCTTCCACGGGGGACACATATTTCATGTAATTTCAGCCAAACTGAAAATTTGATTTTTGGCTCCAAATTTCAGGTCCGGACCTTACGTTCTGAGCTCAATGTGGTAAAACCTGTTACAGAGGTTTTAGCCCTCAGACTTGATTCAGGATGCATTTTTCTCACCTGGGATGGCATGGGCTTCCACGGGGGACACATATTTCATGTAATTTCAGCCAAACTGAAAATTTGATTTTTGGCTCCAAATTTCAGGTCCCGACCTTACGTTCTGAGCTCAATGTGGTAAAACCTGTTACAGAGGTTTTAGCCCTCAGACTTGATTCAGGATGCATTTTTCTCACCTGGGATGGCATGGGCTTCCACGGGGGACACATATTTCATGTAATTTCAGCGAAACGGAAAATTTGATTTTTGGCTCCAAATTTCAGGTCCCGACCTTACGTTCTGAGCTCAATGTGGTAAAACCTGTTACAGAGGTTTTAGCCCTCAGACTTGATTCAGGATGCATTTTTCTCACCTGGGATGGCATGGGCTTCCACGGGGGACACATATTTCATGTAATTTCAGCGAAACTGAAAATTTGCATTTTGGCTCCAAATTTCAGGTCCCGACCTTACGTTCTGAGCTCAATGTGGTAAAACCTGTTACAGAGGTTTTAGCCCTCAGACTTGATTCAGGATGCATTTTTCTCACCTGGGATGGCATGGGCTTCCACGGGGGACACATATTTCATGTAATTTCAGCCAAACTGAAAATTTGATTTTTGGCTCCAAATTTCAGGTCCCGACCTTACGTTCTGAGCTCAATGTGGTAAAACCCGAAACAGAGGTTTTAGCACTCAGACTTGATTCAGGATGCATTTGTCTCACCTGGGATGGCATGGGCTTCCACGGGGGACACATATTTCATGTAATTTCAGCCAAACTGAAAATTTGATTTTTTGCTCCAAATTTCAGGTCCCGACCTTACGTTCTGAGCTCAATGTGGTAAAACCTGTTACAGAGGTTTTAGCCCTCAGACTTGATTCAGGATGCATTTTTCTCACCTGGGATGGCATGGGCTTCCACGGGGGACACATATTTCATGTAATTTCAGCCAAACTGAAAATTTGATTTTTGGCTCCAAATTTCAGGTCCCACCCTTACGTTCTGGGGTCAATGTGGTAAAACCTGTTACAGAGGTTTTAGCCCTCAGACTTGATTCAGGATGCATTTTTCTCACCTGGGATGGCATGGGCTTCCACGAGGGACACATATTTCATGTAATTTCAGCCAAACTGAAAATTTGATTTTTGGCTCCAAATTTCAGGTCCGGACCTTTCGTTCTGAGCTCAATGTGGTAAAACCCGAAACAGATGTTTTAGCCCTCAGACTTAATTCAGGATGCATTTTTCTCACCTGGGATGGCATGGGCTTCCACGGGGGACACATATTTCATGTAATTTCAGCCAAACTGAAAATTTGATTTTTTGCTCCAAATTTCAGGTCCGGACCTTACGTTCTGAGCTCAATGTGGTAAAACCCGTTACAGAGGTTTTAGCCCTCAGACTTGATTCAGGATGCATTTTTCTCACCTGGGATGGCATGGGCTTCCACGGGGGACACATATTTCATGTAATTTCAGCCAAACTGAAAATTTGATTTTTTGCTCCAAATTTCAGGTCCGGACCTTACGTTCTGAGCTCAATGTGGTAAAACCCGAAACAGAGGTTTTAGCCCTCAGACTTGATTCAGGATGCATTTTTCTCACCTGGGATGGCATGGGCTTCCACGGGGGACACATATTTCATGTAATTTCAGCCAAACTGAAAATTTGATTTTTGGCTCCAAATTTCAGGTCCGGACCTTTCGTTCTGAGCTCAATGTGGTAAAACCTGTTACAGAGGTTTTAGCCCTCAGACTTGATTCAGGATGCATTTTTCTCACCTGGGATGGCATGGGCTTCCACGGGGGACACATATTTCATGTAATTTCAGCCAAACTGAAAATTTGATTTTTGGCTCCAAATTTCAGGTCCGGACCTTACGTTCTGAGCTCAATGTGGTAAAACCCGAAACAGAGGTTTTAGCACTCAGACTTGATTCAGGATGCATTTTTCTCACCTGGGATGGCATGGGCTTCCACGGGGGACACATATTTCATGTAATTTCAGCCAAACTGAAAATTTGATATTTTGCTCCAAATTTCACGTCCGGACCTTGCGTTCTGAGCTCAATGTGGTAAAACCCGAAACAGAGGTTTTAGCACTCAGACTTGATTCAGGATGCATTTTTCTCACCTGGGATGGCATGGGCTTCCACGGGGGACACATATTTCATGTAATTTCAGCGAAACTGAAAATTTGATTTTTGGCTCCAAATTTCAGGTCCGGACCTTACGTTCTGAGCTCAATGTGGTAAAACCTGTTACAGAGGTTTTAGCCCTCAGACTTGATTCAGGATGCATTTTTCTCACCTGGGATGGCATGGGCTTCCACGGGGGACACATATTTCATGTAATTTCAGCCAAACTGAAAATTTGATATTTTGCTCCAAATTTCAGGTCCCAACCTTACGTTCTGAGTTCAATATGGTAAAACCCGTTACAGAGGTTTTAGCCCTCAGACTTGATTCAGGATGCATTTTTCTCACCTGGGATGGCATGGGCTTCCACGGGGGACACATATTTAATGTTATTTCAGCCAAACTGAAAATTTGATTTTTTGCTCCAAATTTCAGGTCCGGACCTTTCGTTCTGAGCTCAATGTGGTAAAACCCGTTACAGAGGTTTTAGCCCTCAGACTTGATTCAGGATGCATTTTTCTCACCTGGGATGGCATGGGCTTCCACGGGGGACACATATTTCATGTAATTTCAGCCAAACTGAAAATTTGATTTTTGGCTCCAAATTTCAGGTCCGGACCTTACGTTCTGAGCTCAATGTGGTAAAACCTGAAACAGAGGTTTTAGCACTCAGACTTGATTCAGGATGCATTTTTCTCACCTGGGATGGCATGGGCTTCCACGGGGGACACATATTTCATGTAATTTCAGCCAAACTGAAAATTTGATATTTTGCTCCAAATTTCACGTCCGGACCTTACGTTCTGAGCTCAATGTGGTAAAACCCGAAACAGAGGTTTTAGCACTCAGACTTGATTCAGGATGCATTTTTCTCACCTGGGATGGCATGGGCTTCCACGGGGGACACATATTTCATGTAATTTCAGCGAAACTGAAAATTTGATTTTTGGCTCCAAATTTCAGGTCCCGACCTTACGTTCTGAGCTCAATGTGGTAAAACCTGTTACAGAGGTTTTAGCCCTCAGACTTGATTCAGGATGCATTTTTCTCACCTGGGATGGCATGGGCTTCCACGGGGGACACATATTTCATGTAATTTCAGCCAAACTGAAAATTTGATTTTTGGCTCCAAATTTCAGGTCCCAACCTTACGTTCTGAGTTCAATATGGTAAAACCCAAAACAGAGGTTTTAGCCCTCAGACTTGATTCAGGATGCATTTTTCTCACCTGGGATGGCATGGGCTTCCACGGGGGACACATATTTCATGTAATTTCAGCCAAACTGAAAATTTGATTTTTTGCTCCAAATTTCAGGTCCGGACCTTTCGTTCTGAGCTCAATGTGGTAAAACCCGTTACAGAGGTTTTAGCCCTCAGACTTGATTCAGGATGCATTTTTCTCACCTGGGATGGCATGGGCTTCCACGGGGGACACATATTTCATGTAATTTCAGCCAAACTGAAAATTTGATTTTTGGCTCCAAATTTCAGGTCTGGACCTTACGTTCTAAGCTCAATGTGGTAAAACCTGTTACAGAGGTTTTAGCCCTCAGACTTGATTCAGGATGCATTTTTCTCACCTGGGATGGCATGGGCTTCCACGGGGGACACATATTTCATGTAATTTCAGCCAAACTGAAAATTTGATTTTTGGCTCCAAATTTCAGGTCCGGACCTTACGTTCTGAGCTCAATGTGGTAAAACCTGTTACAGAGGTTTTAGCACTCAGACTTGATTCAGGATGCATTTTTCTCACCTGGGATGGCATGGGCTTCCAGGGGGGACACATATTTCATGTAATTTCAGCCAAACTGAAAATTTGATTTTTGGCTCCAAATTTCAGGTCCCGACCTTACGTTCTGAGGTCAATGTGGTAAAACCTGTTACAGAGGTTTTAGCCCTCAGACTTGATTCAGGATGCATTTTTCTCACCTGGGATGGCATGGGCTTCCACGGGGGACACATATTTCATGTAATTTCAGCGAAACTGAAAATTTGATTTTTGGCTCCAAATTTCAGGTCCCGACCTTACGTTCTGAGCTCAATGTGGTTAAACCCGTTACAGAGGTTTTAGCACTCAGACTTGATTCAGGATGCATTTTTCTCACCTGGGATGGCATGGGCTTCCACGGGGGACACATATTTCATGTAATTTCAGCCAAACTGAAAATTTGATTTTTGGCTCCAAATTTCAGGTCCGGACCTTACGTTCTGAGCTCAATGTGGTAAAACCTGTTACAGAGGTTTTAGCACTCAGACTTGATTCAGGATGCATTTTTCTCACCTGGGATGGCATGGGCTTCCACGGGGGACACATATTTCATGTAATTTCAGCGAAACTGAAAATTTGATTTTTGGCTCCAAATTTCAGGTCCGGACCTTACGTTCTGAGCTCAATGTGGTAAAACCCGAAACAGAGGTTTTAGCACTCAGACTTGATTCAGGATGCATTTGTCTCACCTGGGATGGCATGGGCTTCCACGGGGGACACATATTTCATGTAATTTCAGCCAAACTGAAAATTTGATTTTTTGCTCCAAATTTCAGGTCCCGACCTTACGTTCTGAGCTCAATGTGGTAAAACCTGTTACAGAGGCTTTAGCCCTCAGACTTGATTCAGGATGCATTTTTCTCACCTGGGATGGCATGGGCTTCCACGGGGGACACATATTTCATGTAATTTCAGCCAAACTGAAAATTTGATTTTTTGCTCCAAATTTCAGGTCCCGACCTTACGTTCTGGGGTCAATGTGGTAAAACCTGTTACGGAGGTTTTAGCCCTCAGACTTGATTCAGGATGCATTTTTCTCACCTGGGATGGCATGGGCTTCCACGAGGGACACATATTTCATGTAATTTCAGCCAAACTGAAAATTTGATTTTTGGCTCCAAATTTCAGGTCCCGACCTTACGTTCTGAGCTCAATGTGGTAAAACCCGAAACAGATGTTTTAGCCCTCAGAACTAATTCAGGATGCATTTTTCTCACCTGGGATGGCATGGGCTTCCACGGGGGACACATATTTCATGTAATTTCAGCCAAACTGAAAATTTGATTTTTTGCTCCAAATTTCAGGTCCGGACCTTACGTTCTGAGCTCAATGTGGTAAAACCCGTTACAGAGGTTTTAGCCCTCAGACTTGATTCAGGATGCATTTTTCTCACCTGGGATGGCATGGGCTTCCTCGGGGGACATGTAATTCATGTAATTTCAGCCAAACTGAAAATTTGATTTTTTGCTCCAAATTTCAGGTCCGGACCTTACGTTCTGAGCTCAATGTGGTAAAACCCGTTACAGAGGTTTTAGCCCTCAGACTTGATTCAGGATGCATTTTTCTCACCTGGGATGGCATGGGCTTCCACGGGGGACACATATTTCATGTAATTTCAGCCAAACTGAAAATTTGATTTTTGGCTCCAAATTTCAGGTCCGGACCTTTCGTTCTGAGCTCAATGTGGTAAAACCTGTTACAGAGGTTTTAGCCCTCAGACTTGATTCAGGATGCATTTTTCTCACCTGGGATGGCATGGGCTTCCACGGGGGACACATATTTCATGTAATTTCAGCCAAACTGAAAATTTGATTTTTGGCTCCAAATTTCAGGTCCGGACCTTACGTTCTGAGCTCAATGTGGTAAAACCCGAAACAGAGGTTTTAGCACTCAGACTTGATTCAGGATGCATTTTTCTCACCTGGGATGGCATGGGCTTCCACGGGGGACACATATTTCATGTAATTTCAGCCAAACTGAAAATTTGATATTTGGCTCCAAATTTCACGTCCGGACCTTACGTTCTGAGCTCAATGTGGTAAAACCCAAAACAGAGGTTTTAGCACTCAGACTTGATTCAGGATGCATTTTTCTCACCTGGGATGGCATGGGCTTCCACGGGGGACACATATTTCATGTAATTTCAGCCAAACTGAAAATTTGATATTTTGCTCCAAATTTCACGTCCGGACCTTACGTTCTGAGCTCAATGTGGTAAAACCCGAAACAGAGGTTTTAGCACTCAGACTTGATTCAGGATGCATTTTTCTCACCTGGGATGGCATGGGCTTCCACGGGGGACACATATTTCATGTAATTTCAGCGAAACTGAAAATTTGATTTTTGGCTCCAAATTTCAGGTCCCGACCTTACGTTCTGAGCTCAATGTGGTAAAACCTGTTACAGAGGTTTTAGCCCTCAGACTTGATTCAGGATGCATTTTTCTCACCTGGGATGGCATGGGCTTCCACAGGGGACACATATTTCATATAATTTCAGCCAAACTGAAAATTTGATATTTTGCTCCAAATTTCAGGTCCCGACCTTACGTTCTGAGCTCAATGTGGTAAAACCCGAAACAGAGGTTTTAGCACTCAGACTTGATTCAGGATGCATTTTTCTCACCTGGGATGGCATGGGCTTCCACGGGGGACACATATTTCATGTAATTTCAGCGAAACTGAAAATTTGATTTTTGGCTCCAAATTTCAGGTCCCGACCTTACGTTCTGAGCTCAATGTGGTAAAACCTGTTACAGAGGTTTTAGCCCTCAGACTTGATTCAGGATGCATTTTTCTCACCTGGGATGGCATGGGCTTCCACGGGGGACACATATTTCATGTAATTTCAGCCAAACTGAAAATTTGATTTTTGGCTCCAAATTTCAGGTCCCGACCTTACGTTCTGAGCTCAATGTGGTAAAACCCGTTACAGAGGTTTTAGCACTCAGACTTGATTCAGGATGCATTTTTCTCACCTGGGATGGCATGGGCTTCCACAGGGGACACATATTTCATGTAATTTCAGCGAAACTGAAAATTTGATTTTTGGCTCCAAATTTCAGGTCCCGACCTTACGTTCTGAGCTCAATGTGGTAAAACCCGTTACAGAGGTTTTAGCACTCAGACTTGATTCAGGATGCATTTTTCTCACCTGGGATGGCATGGGCTTCCACAGGGGACACATATTTCATGTAATTTCAGCCAAACTGAAAATTTGATTTTTTGCTCCAAATTTCAGGTCCCGACCTTACGTTCTGAGCTCAATGTGGTAAAACCTGTTACAGAGGTTTTAGCCCTCAGACTTGATTCAGGATGCATTTTTCTCACCTGGGATGGCATGGGCTTCCACGGGGGACACATATTTCATGTAATTTCAGCCAAACTGAAAATTTGATTTTTGGCTCCAAATTTCAGGTCCCGACCTTACGTTCTGAGCTCAATGTGGTAAAACCTGTTACAGAGGTTTTAGCCCTCAGACTTGATTCAGGATGCATTTTTCTCACCTGGGATGGCATGGGCTTCCACGGGGGACACATATTTCATGTAATTTCAGCGAAACTGAAAATTAGATTTTTGGCTCCAAATTTCAGGTCCCGACCTTACGTTCTGAGCTCAATGTGGTAAAACCCGAAACAGAGGTTTTAGCACTCAGACTTGATTCAGGATGCATTTGTCTCACCTGGGATGGCATGGGCTTCCACGGGGGACACATATTTCATGTAATTTCAGCCAAACTGAAAATTTGATTTTTTGCTCCAAATTTCAGGTCCCGACCTTACGTTCTGAGCTCAATGTGGTAAAACCTGTTACAGAGGCTTTAGCCCTCAGACTTGATTCAGGATGCATTTTTCTCACCTGGGATGGCATGGGCTTCCACGGGGGACACATATTTCATGTAATTTCAGCCAAACTGATAATTTGATTTTTTGCTCCAAATTTCAGGTCCCGACCTTACGTTCTGGGGTCAATGTGGTAAAACCTGTTACGGAGGTTTTAGCCCTCAGACTTGATTCAGGATGCATTTTTCTCACCTGGGATGGCATGGGCTTCCACGAGGGACACATATTTCATGTAATTTCAGCCAAACTGAAAATTTGATTTTTGGCTCCAAATTTCAGGTCCCGACCTTACGTTCTGAGCTCAATGTGGTAAAACCCGAAACAGATGTTTTAGCCCTCAGAACTAATTCAGGATGCATTTTTCTCACCTGGGATGGCATGGGCTTCCACGGGGGACACATATTTCATGTAATTTCAGCCAAACTGAAAATTTGATTTTTTGCTCCAAATTTCAGGTCCGGACCTTACGTTCTGAGCTCAATGTGGTAAAACCCGTTACAGAGGTTTTAGCCCTCAGACTTGATTCAGGATGCATTTTTCTCACCTGGGATGGCATGGGCTTCCACGGGGGACATGTAATTCATGTAATTTCAGCCAAACTGAAAATTTGATTTTTTGCTCCAAATTTCAGGTCCGGACCTTACGTTCTGAGCTCAATGTGGTAAAACCCGTTACAGAGGTTTTAGCCCTCAGACTTGATTCAGGATGCATTTTTCTCACCTGGGATGGCATGGGCTTCCACGGGGGACACATATTTCATGTAATTTCAGCCAAACTGAAAATTTGATTTTTGGCTCCAAATTTCAGGTCCGGACCTTTCGTTCTGAGCTCAATGTGGTAAAACCTGTTACAGAGGTTTTAGCCCTCAGACTTGATTCAGGATGCATTTTTCTCACCTGGGATGGCATGGGCTTCCACGGGGGACACATATTTCATGTAATTTCAGCCAAACTGAAAATTTGATTTTTGGCTCCAAATTTCAGGTCCGGACCTTACGTTCTGAGCTCAATGTGGTAAAACCCGAAACAGAGGTTTTAGCACTCAGACTTGATTCAGGATGCATTTTTCTCACCTGGGATGGCATGGGCTTCCACGGGGGACACATATTTCATGTAATTTCAGCCAAACTGAAAATTTGATATTTGGCTCCAAATTTCAGGTCCGGACCTTACGTTCTGAGCTCAATGTGGTAAAACCCAAAACAGAGGTTTTAGCACTCAGACTTGATTCAGGATGCATTTTTCTCACCTGGGATGGCATGGGCTTCCACGGGGGACACATATTTCATGTAATTTCAGCCAAACTGAAAATTTGATATTTTGCTCCAAATTTCACGTCCGGACCTTACGTTCTGAGCTCAATGTGGTAAAACCCGAAACAGAGGTTTTAGCACTCAGACTTGATTCAGGATGCATTTTTCTCACCTGGGATGGCATGGGCTTCCACGGGGGACACATATTTCATGTAATTTCAGCGAAACTGAAAATTTGATTTTTGGCTCCAAATTTCAGGTCCCGACCTTACGTTCTGAGCTCAATGTGGTAAAACCTGTTACAGAGGTTTTAGCCCTCAGACTTGATTCAGGATGCATTTTTCTCACCTGGGATGGCATGGGCTTCCACAGGGGACACATATTTCATATAATTTCAGCCAAACTGAAAATTTGATATTTTGCTCCAAATTTCAGGTCCCGACCTTACGTTCTGAGCTCAATGTGGTAAAACCCGAAACAGAGGTTTTAGCACTCAGACTTGATTCAGGATGCATTTTTCTCACCTGGGATGGCATGGGCTTCCACGGGGGACACATATTTCATGTAATTTCAGCGAAACTGAAAATTTGATTTTTGGCTCCAAATTTCAGGTCCCGACCTTACGTTCTGAGCTCAATGTGGTAAAACCTGTTACAGAGGTTTTAGCCCTCAGACTTGATTCAGGATGCATTTTTCTCACCTGGGATGGCATGGGCTTCCACGGGGGACACATATTTAATGTTATTTCAGCCAAACTGAAAATTTGATATTTTGCTCCAAATTTCAGGTCCCGACCTTACGTTCTGAGCTCAATGTGGTAAAACCCGAAACAGAGGTTTTAGCACTCAGACTTGATTCAGGATGCATTTTTCTCACCTGGGATGGCATGGGCTTCCACGGGGGACACATATTTCATGTAATTTCAGCGAAACTGAAAATTTGATTTTTTGCTCCAAATTTCAGGTCCCGACCTTTCGTTCTGAGCTCAATGTGGTAAAACCTGTTACAGAGGTTTTAGCCCTCAGACTTGATTCAGGATGCATTTTTCTCACCTGGGATGGCATGGGCTTCCACGGGGGACACATATTTAATGTTATTTCAGCCAAACTGAAAATTTGATTTTTTGCTCCAAATTTCAGGTCCGGACCTTACGTTCTGAGTTCAATATGGTAAAACCCAAAACAGAGGTTTTAGCCCTCAGACTTGATTCAGGATGCATTTTTCTCACCTGGGATGGCATGGGCTTCCACGGGGGACACATATTTCATGTTATTTCAGCCAAACTGAAAATTTGATTTTTTGCTCCAAATTTCAGGTCCCGACCTTACGTTCTGAGCTCAATGTGGTAAAACCCGTTACAGAGGTTTTAGCCCTCAGACTTGATTCAGGATGCATTTTTCTCACCTGGGATGGCATGGGCTTCCACAGGGGACACATATTTCATGTAATTTCAGCCAAACTGAAAATTTGATTTTTGGCTCCAAATTTCAGGTCCCGACCTTACGTTCTGAGCTCAATGTGGTAAAACACGATACAGAGGTTTTAGCACTCAGACTTGATTCAGGATGCATTTTTCTCACCTGGGATGGCATGGGCTTTCACGGGGGACACATATTTCATGTTATTTCAGCCAAACTGAAAATTTGATTTTTGGCTCCAAATTTCAGGTCCCGACCTTACGTTCTGCGTTCAATATGGTAAAACCTGTTACAGAGGTTTTAGCCCTCAGACTTGATTCAGGATGCATTTTTCTCACCTGGGATGGCATGGGCTTCCACAGGGGACACATTTTACATGTTATTTCAGCCAAACTGAAAATTTGATTTTTGGCTCCAAATTTCAGGTCCGGACCTTATGTTCTGAGGCAATATGGTAAAACCCAAAACAGAGGTTTTAGCCCTCAGACTTGATTCAGGATGCATTTTTCTCACCTGGGATGGCATGGGCTTCCACGGGGGACACATATTTCATGTTATTTCAGCCAAACTGAAAATTTGATTTTTTGCTCCAAATTTCAGGTCCCGACCTTACGTTCTGAGCTCAATGTGGTAAAACCCGTTACAGAGGTTTTAGCCCTCAGACTTGATTCAGGATGCATTTTTCTCACCTGGGATGGCATGGGCTTCCACAGGGGACACATATTTCATGTAATTTCAGCCAAACTGAAAATTTGATTTTTGGCTCCAAATTTCAGGTCCCGACCTTACGTTCTGAGCTCAATGTGGTAAAACACGATACAGAGGTTTTAGCACTCAGACTTGATTCAGGATGCATTTTTCTCACCTGGGATGGCATGGGCTTTCACGGGGGACACATATTTCATGTTATTTCAGCCAAACTGAAAATTTGATTTTTGGCTCCAAATTTCAGGTCCCGACCTTACGTTCTGCGTTCAATATGGTAAAACCTGTTACAGAGGTTTTAGCCCTCAGACTTGATTCAGGATGCATTTTTCTCACCTGGGATGGCATGGGCTTCCACAGGGGACACATATTTCATGTAATTTCAGCCAAACTGAAAATTTGCATTTTGGCTCTAAATTTCAGGTCCGACCCTTACGTTCTTAGCTCAATGTGGTAAAACCTGTTACAGAGGTTTTAGCACTCAGACTTGATTCAGGATGCATTTTTCTCACCTGGAATGGCATGGGCTTCCACGGGGGACACATATTTCATGTAATTTCAGCCAAACTGAAAATTTGATTTTTTGCTCCAAATTTCAGGTCCCGACCTTACGTTCTGAGCTCAATGTGGTAAAACCTGTTACAGAGGTTTTAGCCCTCAGACTTGATTCAGGATGCATTTTTCTCACCTGGGATGGCATGGGCTTCCACGGGGGACACATATTTCATGTAATTTCAGCCAAACTGAAAATTTGATTTTTGGCTCCAAATTTCAGGTCCCGACCTTACGTTCTGGGGTCAATGTGGTAAAACCTGTTACAGAGGTTTTAGCCCTCAGACTTGATTCAGGATGCATTTTTCTCACCTGGGATGGCATGGGCTTCCACGAGGGACACATATTTCATGTAATTTCAGCCAAACTGAAAATTTGATTTTTGGCTCCAAATTTCAGGTCCCGACCTTACGTTCTGAGCTCAATGTGGTAAAACCCGAAACAGATGTTTTAGCCCTCAGACCTAATTCAGGATGCATTTTTCTCACCTGGGATGGCATGGGCTTCCACGGGGGACACATATTTCATGTAATTTCAGCCAAACTGAAAATTTGATTTTTTGCTCCAAATTTCAGGTCCGGACCTTACGTTCTGAGCTCAATGTGGTAAAACCCGTTACAGAGGTTTTAGCCCTCAGACTTGATTCAGGATGCATTTTTCTCACCTGGGATGGCATGGGCTTCCACGGGGGACATGTTTTTCATGTAATATCAGCCAAACTGAAAATTTGATTTTTTGCTCCAAATTTCAGGTCCGGACCTTACGTTCTGAGCTCAATGTGGTAAAACCCGAAACAGAGGTTTTAGCCCTCAGACTTGATTCAGGATGCATTTTTCTCACCTGGGATGGCATGGGCTTCCACGGGGGACACATCTTTCATGTAATTTCAGCCAAACTGAAAATTTGATTTTTGGCTCCAAATTTCAGGTCCGGACCTTTCGTTCTGAGCTCAATGTGATAAAACCTGTTACAGAGGTTTTAGCCCTCAGACTTGATTCAGGATGCATTTTTCTCACCTGGGATGGCATGGGCTTCCACGGGGGACACATATTTCATGTAATTTCAGCCAAACTGAAAATTTGATTTTTGGCTCCAAATTTCAGGTCCGGACCTTACGTTCTGAGCTCAATGTGGTAAATACCGAAACAGAGGTTTTAGCACTCAGACTTGATTCAGGATGCATTTTTCTCACCTGGGATGGCATGGGCTTCCACGGGGGACACATATTTCATGTAATTTCAGCCAAACTGAAAATTTGATTTTTTGCTCCAAATTTCAGGTCCCGACCTTACGTTCTGAGCTCAATGTGGTAAAACCTGTTACAGAGGTTTTAGCCCTCAGACTTGATTCAGGATGCATTTTTCTCACCTGGGATGGCATGGGCTTCCACGGGGGACACATATTTCATGTAATTTCAGCCAAACTGAAAATTTGATTTTTGGCTCCAAATTTCAGGTCCGGACCTTACGTTCTGGGGTCAATGTGGTAAAACCTGTTACAGAGGTTTTAGCCCTCAGACTTGATTCAGGATGCATTTTTCTCACCTGGGATGGCATGGGCTTCCACGGGGGACACATATTTCATGTTATTTCAGCCAAACTGAAAATTTGATTTTTGGCTCCAAATTTCAGGTCCCGACCTTACGTTCTGAGCTCAATGTGGTAAAACCCGAAACAGAGGTTTTAGCCCTCAGACTTAATTCAGGATGCATTTTTCTCACCTGGGATGGCATGGGCTTCCACGGGGGACACATATTTCATGTAATTTCAGCCAAACTGAAAATTTGATTTTTTGCTCCAAATTTCAGGTCCGGACCTTACGTTCTGAGCTCAATGTGGTAAATACCGAAACAGAGGTTTTAGCACTCAGACTTGATTCAGGATGCATTTTTCTCACCTGGGATGGCATGGGCTTCCACGGGGGACACATATTTCATGTAATTTCAGCCAAACTGAAAATTTGATTTTTTGCTCCAAATTTCAGGTCCCGACCTTACGTTCTGAGCTCAATGTGGTAAAACCTGTTACAGAGGTTTTAGCCCTCAGACTTGATTCAGGATGCATTTTTCTCACCTGGGATGGCATGGGCTTCCACGGGGGACACATATTTCATGTAATTTCAGCCAAACTGAAAATTTGATTTTTGGCTCCAAATTTCAGGTCCGGACCTTACGTTCTGGGGTCAATGTGGTAAAACCTGTTACAGAGGTTTTAGCCCTCAGACTTGATTCAGGATGCATTTTTCTCACCTGGGATGGCATGGGCTTCCACGGGGGACACATATTTCATGTTATTTCAGCCAAACTGAAAATTTGATTTTTGGCTCCAAATTTCAGGTCCCGACCTTACGTTCTGAGCTCAATGTGGTAAAACCCGAAACAGAGGTTTTAGCCCTCAGACTTAATTCAGGATGCATTTTTCTCACCTGGGATGGCATGGGCTTCCACGGGGGACACATATTTCATGTAATTTCAGCCAAACTGAAAATTTGATTTTTTGCTCCAAATTTCAGGTCCCGACCTTACGTTCTGAGCTCAATGTGATAAAACCTGTTACAGAGGTTTTAGCCCTCAGACTTGATTCAGGATGCATTTTTCTCACCTGGGATGGCATGGGCTTCCACGGGGGACACATATTTAATGTTATTTCAGCCAAACTGAAAATTTGATTTTTTGCTCCAAATTTCAGGTCCCGACCTTACGTTCTGAGCTCAATGTGGTAAAACCTGTTACAGAGGTTTTAGCACTCAGACTTGATTCAGGATGCATTTTTCTCACCTGGGATGGCATGGGCTTCCACGGGGGACACATATTTCATGTAATTTCAGCCAAACTGAAAATTTGATTTTTGGCTCCAAATTTCAGGTCCGGACCTTACGTTCTGGGGTCAATGTGGTAAAACCTGTTACAGAGGTTTTAGCCCTCAGACTTGATTCAGGATGCATTTTTCTCACCTGGGATGGCATGGGCTTCCACGGGGGACACATATTTCATGTTATTTCAGCCAAACTGAAAATTTGATTTTTGGCTCCAAATTTCAGGTCCCGACCTTACGTTCTGAGCTCAATGTGGTAAAACCCGAAACAGAGGTTTTAGCCCTCAGACTTAATTCAGGATGCATTTTTCTCACCTGGGATGGCATGGGCTTCCACGGGGGACACATATTTAATGTAATTTCAGCCAAACTGAAAATTTGATTTTTTGCTCCAAATTTCAGGTCCCGACCTTACGTTCTGAGCTCAATGTGATAAAACCTGTTACAGAGGTTTTAGCCCTCAGACTTGATTCAGGATGCATTTTTCTCACCTGGGATGGCATGGGCTTCCACGGGGGACACATATTTAATGTTATTTCAGCCAAACTGAAAATTTGATTTTTTGCTCCAAATTTCAGGTCCCGACCTTACGTTCTGAGTTCAATATGGTAAAACCCAAAACAGAGGTTTTAGCCCTCAGACTTGATTCAGGATGCATTTTTCTCACCTGGGATGGCATGGGCTTCCACGGGGGACACATATTTAATGTTATTTCAGCCAAACTGAAAATTTGATTTTTTGCTCCAAATTTCAGGTCCCGACCTTACGTTCTGAGCTCAATGTGGTAAAACCCGTTACAGAGGTTTTAGCCCTCAGACTTGATTCAGGATGCATTTTTCTCACCTGGAATGGCATGGGCTTCCACGGGGGACACATATTTCATGTAATTTCAGCCAAACTGAAAATTTGATTTTTTGCTCCAAATTTCAGGTCCCGACCTTACGTTCTGAGCTCAATGTGATAAAACCTGTTACAGAGGTTTTAGCCCTCAGACTTGATTCAGGATGCATTTTTCTCACCTGGGATGGCATGGGCTTCCACGGGGGACACATATTTAATGTTATTTCAGCCAAACTGAAAATTTGATTTTTGGCTCCAAATTTCAGGTCCGGACCTTACGTTCTGAGCTCAATGTGGTAAAACCTGTTACAGAGGTTTTAGCACTCAGACTTGATTCAGGATGCATTTTTCTCACCTGGGATGGCATGGGCTTCCACGGGGGACACATATTTCATGTAATTTCAGCCAAACTGAAAATTTGATTTTTGGCTCCAAATTTCAGGTCCGGACCTTACGTTCTGGGGTCAATGTGGTAAAACCTGTTACAGAGGTTTTAGCCCTCAGACTTGATTCAGGATGCATTTTTCTCACCTGGGATGGCATGGGCTTCCACGGGGGACACATATTTCATGTAATTTCAGCCAAACTGAAAATTTGATTTTTGGCTCCAAATTTCAGGTCCGGACCTTACGTTCTGAGCTCAATGTGGTAAAACCCGAAACAGAGGTTTTAGCCCTCAGACTTAATTCAGGATGCATTTTTCTCACCTGGGATGGCATGGGCTTCCACGGGGGACACATATTTCATGTAATTTCAGCCAAACTGAAAATTTGATTTTTTGCTCCAAATTTCAGGTCCGGACCTTACGTTCTGGGGTCAATGTGATAAAACCTGTTACAGAGGTTTTAGCCCTCAGACTTGATTCAGGATGCATTTTTCTCACCTGGGATGGCATGGGCTTCCACGGGGGACACATATTTAATGTTATTTCAGCCAAACTGAAAATTTGATTTTTTGCTCCAAATTTCAGGTCCCGACCTTACGTTCTGAGTTCAATATGGTAAAACCCAAAACAGAGGTTTTAGCCCTCAGACTTGATTCAGGATGCATTTTTCTCACCTGGGATGGCATGGGCTTCCACGGGGGACACATATTTCATGTTATTTCAGCCAAACTGAAAATTTGATTTTTTGCTCCAAATTTCAGGTCCCGACCTTACGTTATGAGCTCAATGTGGTAAAACCCGTTACAGAGGTTTTAGCCCTCAGACTTGATTCAGGATGCATTTTTCTCACCTGGAATGGCATGGGCTTCCACGGGGGACACATATTTCATGTAATTTCAGCCAAACTGAAAATTTGATTTTTTGCTCCAAATTTCAGGTCCCGACCTTACGTTCTGAGCTCAATGTAAAACCCGTTACAGAGGTTTTAGCACTCAGACTTGATTCAGGATGCATTTTTCTCACCTGGGATGGCATGGGCTTCCACGGGGGACACATATTTCATATAATTTCAGCCAAACTGAAAATTTGATATTTTGCTCCAAATTTCAGGTCCGGACCTTATGTTCTGAGGCAATATGGTAAAACCCAAAACAGAGGTTTTAGCCCTCAGACTTGATTCAGGATGCATTTTTCTCACCTGGGATGGCATGGGCTTCCACGGGGGACACATATTTCATGTTATTTCAGCCAAACTGAAAATGTGATTTTTTGCTCCAAATTTCAGGTCCCGACCTTACGTTCTGAGCTCAATGTGGTAAAACCCGTTACAGAGGTTTTAGCCCTCAGACTTGATTCAGGATGCATTTTTCTCACCTGGGATGGCATGGGCTTCCACAGGGGACACATATTTCATGTAATTTCAGCCAAACTGAAAATTTGATTTTTTGCTCCAAATTTCAGGTCCGGACCTTACGTTCTGAGCTCAATGTGGTAAATACCGAAACAGAGGTTTTAGCACTCAGACTTGATTCAGGATGCATTTTTCTCACCTGGGATGGCATGGGCTTCCACGGGGGACACATATTTCATGTAATTTCAGCCAAACTGAAAATTTGATTTTTTGCTCCAAATTTCAGGTCCCGACCTTACGTTCTGAGCTCAATGTGGTAAAACCTGTTACAGAGGTTTTAGCCCTCAGACTTGATTCAGGATGCATTTTTCTCACCTGGGATGGCATGGGCTTCCACGGGGGACACATATTTCATGTAATTTCAGCCAAACTGAAAATTTGATTTTTGGCTCCAAATTTCAGGTCCGGACCTTACGTTCTGGGGTCAATGTGGTAAAACCTGTTACAGAGGTTTTAGCCCTCAGACTTGATTCAGGATGCATTTTTCTCACCTGGGATGGCATGGGCTTCCACGGGGGACACATATTTCATGTTATTTCAGCCAAACTGAAAATTTGATTTTTGGCTCCAAATTTCAGGTCCCGACCTTACGTTCTGAGCTCAATGTGGTAAAACCCGAAACAGAGGTTTTAGCCCTCAGACTTAATTCAGGATGCATTTTTCTCACCTGGGATGGCATGGGCTTCCACGGGGGACACATATTTCATGTAATTTCAGCCAAACTGAAAATTTGATTTTTTGCTCCAAATTTCAGGTCCCGACCTTACGTTCTGAGCTCAATGTGATAAAACCTGTTACAGAGGTTTTAGCCCTCAGACTTGATTCAGGATGCATTTTTCTCACCTGGGATGGCATGGGCTTCCACGGGGGACACATATTTAATGTTATTTCAGCCAAACTGAAAATTTGATTTTTTGCTCCAAATTTCAGGTCCGGACCTTACGTTCTGAGCTCAATGTGGTAAAACCTGTTACAGAGGTTTTAGCACTCAGACTTGATTCAGGATGCATTTTTCTCACCTGGGATGGCATGGGCTTCCACGGGGGACACATATTTCATGTTATTTCAGCCAAACTGAAAATTTGATTTTTGGCTCCAAATTTCAGGTCCGGACCTTACGTTCTGGGGTCAATGTGGTAAAACCTGTTACAGAGGTTTTAGCCCTCAGACTTGATTCAGGATGCATTTTTCTCACCTGGGATGGCATGGGCTTCCACGGGGGACACATATTTCATGTAATTTCAGCCAAACTGAAAATTTGATTTTTGGCTCCAAATTTCAGGTCCCGACCTTACGTTCTGAGCTCAATGTGGTAAAACCCGAAACAGAGGTTTTAGCCCTCAGACTTAATTCAGGATGCATTTTTCTCACCTGGGATGGCATGGGCTTCCACGGGGGACACATATTTCATGTAATTTCAGCCAAACTGAAAATTTGATTTTTTGCTCCAAATTTCAGGTCCCGACCTTACGTTCTGAGCTCAATGTGATAAAACCTGTTACAGAGGTTTTAGCCCTCAGACTTGATTCAGGATGCATTTTTCTCACCTGGGATGGCATGGGCTTCCACGGGGGACACATATTTAATGTTATTTCAGCCAAACTGAAAATTTGATTTTTTGCTCCAAATTTCAGGTCCCGACCTTACGTTCTGAGTTCAATATGGTAAAACCCAAAACAGAGGTTTTAGCCCTCAGACTTGATTCAGGATGCATTTTTCTCACCTGGGATGGCATGGGCTTCCACGGGGGACACATATTTCATGTAATTTCAGCCAAACTGAAAATTTGATTTTTTGCTCCAAATTTCAGGTCCCGACCTTACGTTCTGAGCTCAATGTGAAAAAACCTGTTACAGAGGTTTTAGCCCTCAGACTTGATTCAGGATGCATTTTTCTCACCTGGAATGGCATGGGCTTCCACGGGGGACACATATTTCATGTAATTTCAGCCAAACTGAAAATTTGATTTTTTGCTCCAAATTTCAGGTCCCGACCTTACGTTCTGAGCTCAATGTGATAAAACCTGTTACAGAGGTTTTAGCCCTCAGACTTGATTCAGGATGCATTTTTCTCACCTGGGATGGCATGGGCTTCCACGGGGGACACATATTTAATGTTATTTCAGCCAAACTGAAAATTTGATTTTTGGCTCCAAATTTCAGGTCCGGACCTTACGTTCTGAGCTCAATGTGGTAAAACCTGTTACAGAGGTTTTAGCACTCAGACTTGATTCAGGATGCATTTTTCTCACCTGGGATGGCATGGGCTTCCACGGGGGACACATATTTCATGTAATTTCAGCCAAACTGAAAATTTGATTTTTGGCTCCAAATTTCAGGTCCGGACCTTACGTTCTGGGGTCAATGTGGTAAAACCTGTTACAGAGGTTTTAGCCCTCAGACTTGATTCAGGATGCATTTTTCTCACCTGGGATGGCATGGGCTTCCACGGGGGACACATATTTCATGTAATTTCAGCCAAACTGAAAATTTGATTTTTGGCTCCAAATTTCAGGTCCGGACCTTACGTTCTGAGCTCAATGTGGTAAAACCCGAAACAGAGGTTTTAGCCCTCAGACTTAATTCAGGATGCATTTTTCTCACCTGGGATGGCATGGGCTTCCACGGGGGACACATATTTCATGTAATTTCAGCCAAACTGAAAATTTGATTTTTTGCTCCAAATTTCAGGTCCGGACCTTACGTTCTGGGGTCAATGTGATAAAACCTGTTACAGAGGTTTTAGCCCTCAGACTTGATTCAGGATGCATTTTTCTCACCTGGGATGGCATGGGCTTCCACGGGGGACACATATTTAATGTTATTTCAGCCAAACTGAAAATTTGATTTTTTGCTCCAAATTTCAGGTCCCGACCTTACGTTCTGAGTTCAATATGGTAAAACCCAAAACAGAGGTTTTAGCCCTCAGACTTGATTCAGGATGCATTTTTCTCACCTGGGATGGCATGGGCTTCCACGGGGGACACATATTTCATGTTATTTCAGCCAAACTGAAAATTTGATTTTTTGCTCCAAATTTCAGGTCCCGACCTTACGTTATGAGCTCAATGTGGTAAAACCCGTTACAGAGGTTTTAGCCCTCAGACTTGATTCAGGATGCATTTTTCTCACCTGGAATGGCATGGGCTTCCACGGGGGACACATATTTCATGTAATTTCAGCCAAACTGAAAATTTGATTTTTTGCTCCAAATTTCAGGTCCCGACCTTACGTTCTGAGCTCAATGTAAAACCCGTTACAGAGGTTTTAGCACTCAGACTTGTTTCAGGATGCATTTTTCTCACCTGGGATGGCATGGGCTTCCACGGGGGACACATATTTCATATAATTTCAGCCAAACTGAAAATTTGATATTTTGCTCCAAATTTCAGGTCCGGACCTTATGTTCTGAGGCAATATGGTAAAACCCAAAACAGAGGTTTTAGCCCTCAGACTTGATTCAGGATGCATTTTTCTCACCTGGGATGGCATGGGCTTCCACAGGGGACACATATTTCATGTAATTTCAGCCAAACTGAAAATTTGCATTTTGGCTCTAAATTTCAGGTCCGACCCTTACGTTCTTAGCTCAAATAGGTAAAACCTGTTACAGAGGTTTTAGCACTCAGACTTGATTCAGGATGCATTTTTCTCACCTGGAATGGCATGGGCTTCCACGGGGGACACATATTTCATGTAATTTCAGCCAAACTGAAAATTTGATTTTTTGCTCCAAATTTCAGGTCCCGACCTTACGTTCTGAGCTCAATGTGGTAAAACCTGTTACAGAGGTTTTAGCACTCAGACTTGATTCAGGATGCATTTTTCTCACCTGGGATGGCATGGGCTTCCACGGGGGACACATATTTCATGTAATTTCAGCCAAACTGAAAATTTGATTTTTGGCTCCAAATTTCAGGTCCCGACCTTACGTTCTGGGGTCAATGTGGTAAAACCTGTTACAGAGGTTTTAGCCCTCAGACTTGATTCAGGATGCATTTTTCTCACCTGGGATGGCATGGGCTTCCACGAGGGACACATATTTCATGTAATTTCAGCCAAACTGAAAATTTGATTTTTGGCTCCAAATTTCAGGTCCCGACCTTACGTTCTGAGCTCAATGTGGTAAAACCCGAAACAGATGTTTTAGCCCTCAGACCTAATTCAGGATGCATTTTTCTCACCTGGGATGGCATGGGCTTCCACGGGGGACACATATTTCATGTAATTTCAGCCAAACTGAAAATTTGATTTTTTGCTCCAAATTTCAGGTCCGGACCTTACGTTCTGAGCTCAATGTGGTAAAACCCGTTACAGAGGTTTTAGCCCTCAGACTTGATTCAGGATGCATTTTTCTCACCTGGGATGGCATGGGCTTCCACGGGGGACATGTTTTTCATGTAATATCAGCCAAACTGAAAATTTGATTTTTTGCTCCAAATTTCAGGTCCGGACCTTACGTTCTGAGCTCAATGTGGTAAAACCCGAAACAGAGGTTTTAGCCCTCAGACTTGATTCAGGATGCATTTTTCTCACCTGGGATGGCATGGGCTTCCACGGGGGACACATCTTTCATGTAATTTCAGCCAAACTGAAAATTTGATTTTTGGCTCCAAATTTCAGGTCCGGACCTTTCGTTCTGAGCTCAATGTGGTAAAACCTGTTACAGAGGTTTTAGCCCTCAGACTTGATTCAGGATGCATTTTTCTCACCTGGGATGGCATGGGCTTCCACGGGGGACACATATTTCATGTAATTTCAGCCAAACTGAAAATTTGATTTTTGGCTCCAAATTTCAGGTCCGGACCTTACGTTCTGAGCTCAATGTGGTAAATACCGAAACAGAGGTTTTAGCACTCAGACTTGATTCAGGATGCATTTTTCTCACCTGGGATGGCATGGGCTTCCACGGGGGACACATATTTCATGTAATTTCAGCCGAACTGAAAATTTGATTTTTTGCTCCAAATTTCAGGTCCCGACCTTACGTTCTGAGCTCAATGTGGTAAAACCTGTTACAGAGGTTTTAGCCCTCAGACTTGATTCAGGATGCATTTTTCTCACCTGGGATGGCATGGGCTTCCACGGGGGACACATATTTCATGTAATTTCAGCCAAACTGAAAATTTGATTTTTGGCTCCAAATTTCAGGTCCGGACCTTACGTTCTGGGGTCAATGTGGTAAAACCTGTTACAGAGGTTTTAGCCCTCAGACTTGATTCAGGATGCATTTTTCTCACCTGGGATGGCATGGGCTTCCACGGGGGACACATATTTAATGTTATTTCAGCCAAACTGAAAATTTGATTTTTTGCTCCAAATTTCAGGTCCCGACCTTACGTTCTGAGCTCAATGTGATAAAACCTGTTACAGAGGTTTTAGCCCTCAGACTTAATTCAGGATGCATTTTTCTCACCTGGGATGGCATGGGCTTCCACGGGGGACACATATTTCATGTAATTTCAGCCAAACTGAAAATTTGATTTTTTGCTCCAAATTTCAGGTCCCGACCTTACGTTCTGAGCTCAATGTGATAAAACCTGTTACAGAGGTTTTAGCCCTCAGACTTGATTCAGGATGCATTTTTCTCACCTGGGATGGCATGGGCTTCCACGGGGGACACATATTTAATGTTATTTCAGCCAAACTGAAAATTTGATTTTTTGCTCCAAATTTCAGGTCCCGACCTTACGTTCTGAGCTCAATGTGGTAAAACCTGTTACAGAGGTTTTAGCGCTCAGACTTGATTCAGGATGCATTTTTCTCACCTGGGATGGCATGGGCTTCCACGGGGGACACATATTTCATGTAATTTCAGCCAAACTGAAAATTTGATTTTTGGCTCCAAATTTCAGGTCCGGACCTTACGTTCTGGGGTCAATGTGGTAAAACCTGTTACAGAGGTTTTAGCCCTCAGACTTGATTCAGGATGCATTTTTCTCACCTGGGATGGCATGGGCTTCCATGGGGGACACATATTTCATGTAATTTCAGCCAAACTGAAAATTTGATTTTTGGCTCCAAATTTCAGGTCCCGACCTTACGTTCTGAGCTCAATGTGGTAAAACCCGAAACAGAGGTTTTAGCCCTCAGACTTAATTCAGGATGCATTTTTCTCACCTGGGATGGCATGGGCTTCCACGGGGGACACATATTTAATGTTATTTCAGCCAAACTGAAAATTTGATTTTTTGCTCCAAATTTCAGGTCCCGACCTTACGTTCTGAGCTCAATGTGATAAAACCTGTTACAGAGGTTTTAGCCCTCAGACTTGATTCAGGATGCATTTTTCTCACCTGGGATGGCATGGGCTTCCACGGGGGACACATATTTAATGTTATTTCAGCCAAACTGAAAATTTGATTTTTTGCTCCAAATTTCAGGTCCCGACCTTACGTTCTGAGTTCAATATGGTAAAACCCAAAACAGAGGTTTTAGCCCTCAGACTTGATTCAGGATGCATTTTTCTCACCTGGGATGGCATGGGCTTCCACGGGGGACACATATTTCATGTTATTTCAGCCAAACTGAAAATTTGATTTTTTGCTCCAAATTTCAGGTCCCGACCTTACGTTATGAGCTCAATGTGGTAAAACCCGTTACAGAGGTTTTAGCCCTCAGACTTGATTCAGGATGCATTTTTCTCACCTGGAATGGCATGGGCTTCCACGGGGGACACATATTTCATGTAATTTCAGCCAAACTGAAAATTTGATTTTTTGCTCCAAATTTCAGGTCCCGACCTTACGTTCTGAGCTCAATGTGGTAAAACCTGTTACAGAGGTTTTAGCCCTCAGACTTGATTCAGGATGCATTTTTCTCACCTGGGATGGCATGGGCTTCCACGGGGGACACATATTTAATGTTATTTCAGCCAAACTGAAAATTTGATTTTTTGCTCCAAATTTCAGGTCCCGACCTTACGTTCTGAGTTCAATATGGTAAAACCCAAAACAGAGGTTTTAGCCCTCAGACTTGATTCAGGATGCATTTTTCTCACCTGGGATGGCATGGGCTTCCACGGGGGACACATATTTAATGTAATTTCAGCCAAACTGAAAATTTGATTTTTTGCTCCAAATTTCAGGTCCCGACCTTACGTTCTGAGCTCAATGTGGTAAAACCCGAAACAGAGGTTTTAGCCCACAGACTTGATTCAGGATGCATTTTTCTCACCTGGGATGGCATGGGCTTCCACGGGGGACACGTATTTCATGTTATTTCAGCCAAACTGAAAATTTGATTTTTTGCTCCAAATTTCAGGTCCGGACCTTACGTTCTGAGCTCAATGTGGTAAAACCTGTTACAGAGGTTTTAGCCCTCAGACTTGATTCAGGATGCATTTTTCTCACCTGGAATGGCATGGGCTTCCACGGGGGACACATATTTCATGTAATTTCAGCCAAACTGAAAATTTGATTTTTGGCTCCAAATTTCAGGTCCGGACCTTACGTTCTGAGCTCAATGTGGTAAAACCTGTTACAGAGGTTTTAGCACTCAGACTTGATTCAGGATGCATTTTTCTCACCTGGGATGGCATGGGCTTCCACGGGGGACACATATTTCATGTAATTTCAGCCAAACTGAAAATTTGATTTTTGGCTCCAAATTTCAGGTCCCGACCTTACGTTCTGAGGTCAATGTGGTAAAACCTGTTACAGAGGTTTTAGCCCTCAGACTTGATTCAGGATGCATTTTTCTCACCTGGGATGGCATGGGCTTCCACGGGGGACACATATTTCATGTAATTTCAGCCAAACTGAAAATTTGATTTTTGGCTCCAAATTTCAGGTCCCGACCTTACGTTCTGAGCTCAATGTGGTAAAACCTGTAACAGAGGTTTTAGCCCTCAGACTTGATTCAGGATGCATTTTTCTCACCTGGGATGGCATGGGCTTCCACAGGGGACACATATTTCATGTAATTTCAGCCAAACTGAAAATTTGATTTTTGGCTCCAAATTTCAAGTCCGGACCTTACGTTCTGAGCTCAATGTGGTAAAACCCGTTACAGAGGTTTTAGCCCTCAGACTTGATTCAGGATGCATTTTTCTCACCTGGGATGGCATGGGCTTCCACGGGGGACACATATTTAATGTTATTTCAGCCAAACTGAAAATTTGATTTTTTGCTCCAAATTTCAGGTCCCGACCTTACGTTCTGAGTTCAATATGGTAAAACCCAAAACAGAGGTTTTAGCCCTCAGACTTGATTCAGGATGCATTTTTCTCACCTGGGATGGCATGGGCTTCCACGGGGGACACATATTTAATGTTATTTCAGCCAAACTGAAAATTTGATTTTTTGCTCCAAATTTCAGGTCCCGACCTTACGTTCTGAGCTCAATGTGGTAAAACCCGTTACAGAGGTTTTAGCCCACAGACTTGATTCAGGATGCATTTTTCTCACCTGGGATGGCATGGGCTTCCACGGGGGACACGTATTTCATGTTATTTCAGCCAAACTGAAAATTTGATTTTTGGCTCAGAATTTCAGGTCCGGACCTTACGTTCTGAGCTCAATGTGGTAAAACCCGAAACAGAGGTTTTAGCCCTCAGACTTGATTCAGGATGCATTTTTCTCACCTGGGATGGCATGGGCTTCCACGGGGGACACATATTTCATGTAATTTCAGCCAAACTGAAAATTTGATTTTTTGCTCCAAATTTCAGGTCCGGACCTTACGTTCTGAGCTCAATGTGGTAAAACCTGTTACAGAGGTTTTAGCCCTCAGACTTGATTCAGGATGCATTTTTCTCACCTGGAATGGCATGGGCTTCCACGGGGGACACATATTTCATGTAATTTCAGCCAAACTGAAAATTTGATTTTTTGCTCCAAATTTCAGGTCCGGACCTTACGTTCTGAGCTCAATGTGGTAAAACCTGTTACAGAGGTTTTAGCCCTCAGACTTGATTCAGGATGCATTTTTCTCACCTGGAATGGCATGGGCTTCCACGGGGGACACATATTTCATGTAATTTCAGCCAAACTGAAAATTTGATTTTTGGCTCCAAATTTCAGGTCCGGACCTTACGTTCTGAGCTCAATGTGGTAAAACCTGTTACAGAGGTTTTAGCACTCAGACTTGATTCAGGATGCATTTTTCTCACCTGGGATGGCATGGGCTTCCACGGGGGACACATATTTCATGTAATTTCAGCCAAACTGAAAATTTGATTTTTGGCTCCAAATTTCAGGTCCCGACCTTACGTTCTGAGGTCAATGTGGTAAAACCTGTTACAGAGGTTTTAGCCCTCAGACTTGATTCAGGATGCATTTTTCTCACCTGGGATGGCATGGGCTTCCACGGGGGACACATATTTCATGTAATTTCAGCCAAACTGAAAATTTGATTTTTGGCTCCAAATTTCAGGTCCCGACCTTACGTTCTGAGCTCAATGTGGTAAAACCTGTAACAGAGGTTTTAGCCCTCAGACTTGATTCAGGATGCATTTTTCTCACCTGGGATGGCATGGGCTTCCACAGGGGACACATATTTCATGTAATTTCAGCCAAACTGAAAATTTGATTTTTGGCTCCAAATTTCAAGTCCGGACCTTACGTTCTGAGCTCAATGTGGTAAAACCCGTTACAGAGGTTTTAGCCCTCAGACTTGATTCAGGATGCATTTTTCTCACCTGGGATGGCATGGGCTTCCACGGGGGACACATATTTAATGTTATTTCAGCCAAACTGAAAATTTGATTTTTTGCTCCAAATTTCAGGTCCCGACCTTACGTTCTGAGTTCAATATGGTAAAACCCAAAACAGAGGTTTTAGCCCTCAGACTTGATTCAGGATGCATTTTTCTCACCTGGGATGGCATGGGCTTCCACGGGGGACACATATTTAATGTTATTTCAGCCAAACTGAAAATTTGATTTTTTGCTCCAAATTTCAGGTCCCGACCTTACGTTCTGAGCTCAATGTGGTAAAACCCGTTACAGAGGTTTTAGCCCACAGACTTGATTCAGGATGCATTTTTCTCACCTGGGATGGCATGGGCTTCCACGGGGGACACGTATTTCATGTTATTTCAGCCAAACTGAAAATTTGATTTTTGGCTCAGAATTTCAGGTCCGGACCTTACGTTCTGAGCTCAATGTGGTAAAACCCGAAACAGAGGTTTTAGCCCTCAGACTTGATTCAGGATGCATTTTTCTCACCTGGGATGGCATGGGCTTCCACGGGGGACACATATTTCATGTAATTTCAGCCAAACTGAAAATTTGATTTTTTGCTCCAAATTTCAGGTCCGGACCTTACGTTCTGAGCTCAATGTGGTAAAACCTGTTACAGAGGTTTTAGCCCTCAGACTTGATTCAGGATGCATTTTTCTCACCTGGAATGGCATGGGCTTCCACGGGGGACACATATTTCATGTAATTTCAGCCAAACTGAAAATTTGATTTTTGGCTCCAAATTTCAGGTCCGGACCTTACGTTCTGAGCTCAATGTGGTAAAACCTGTTACAGAGGTTTTAGCACTCAGACTTGATTCAGGATGCATTTTTCTCACCTGGGATGGCATGGGCTTCCACGGGGGACACATATTTCATGTAATTTCAGCCAAACTGAAAATTTGATTTTTGGCTCCAAATTTCAGGTCCCGACCTTACGTTCTGAGGTCAATGTGGTAAAACCTGTTACAGAGGTTTTAGCCCTCAGACTTGATTCAGGATGCATTTTTCTCACCTGGGATGGCATGGGCTTCCACGGGGGACACATATTTCATGTAATTTCAGCCAAACTGAAAATTTGATTTTTGGCTCCAAATTTCAGGTCCCGACCTTACGTTCTGAGCTCAATGTGGTAAAACCTGTTACAGAGGTTTTAGCCCTCAGACTTGATTCAGGATGCATTTTTCTCACCTGGGATGGCATGGGCTTCCACGGGGGACACATATTTCATGTAATTTCAGCCAAACTGAAAATTTGATTTTTGGCTCCAAATTTCAAGTCCGGACCTTACGTTCTGAGCTCAATGTGGTAAAACCCGTTACAGAGGTTTTAGCCCTCAGACTTGATTCAGGATGCATTTTTCTCACCTGGGATGGCATGGGCTTCCACGGGGGACACATATTTAATGTTATTTCAGCCAAACTGAAAATTTGATTTTTTGCTCCAAATTTCAGGTCCCGACCTTACGTTCTGAGTTCAATATGGTAAAACCCAAAACAGAGGTTTTAGCCCTCAGACTTGATTCAGGATGCATTTTTCTCACCTGGGATGGCATGGGCTTCCACGGGGGACACATATTTAATGTTATTTCAGCCAAACTGAAAATTTGATTTTTTGCTCCAAATTTCAGGTCCCGACCTTACGTTCTGAGCTCAATGTGGTAAAACCCGTTACAGAGGTTTTAGCCCTCAGACTTGATTCAGGATGCATTTTTCTCACCTGGAATGGCATGGGCTTCCACGGGGGACACATATTTCATGTAATTTCAGCCAAACTGAAAATTTGATTTTTGGCTCAGAATTTCAGGTCCCGACCTTACGTTCTGAGCTCAATGTGGTAAAACACGTTACAGAGGTTTTAGCACTCAGACTTGATTCAGGATGCATTTTTCTCACCTGGGATGGCATGGGCTTCCACGGGGGACACATATTTCATGTTATTTCAGCCAAACTGAAAATTTGATTTTTTGCTCCAAATTTCAGGTCCCGACCTTACGTTCTGAGTTCAATATGGTAAAACCCAAAACAGAGGTTTTAGCACTCAGACTTGATTCAGGATGCATTTTTCTCACCTGGGATGGCATGGGCTTCCACGGGGGACACATATTTCATGTTATTTCAGCCAAACTGAAAATTTGATTTTTTGCTCCAAATTTCAGGTCCCGACCTTACGTTCTGAGCTCAATGTGGTAAAACCCGTTACAGAGGTTTTAGCACTCAGACTTGATTCAGGATGCATTTTTCTCACCTGGGATGGCATGGGCTTCCACGGGGGACACATATTTCATGTTATTTCAGCCAAACTGAAAATTTGATTTTTTGCTCCAAATTTCAGGTCCCGACCTTACGTTCTGAGCTCAATGTGGTAAAACACGTTACAGAGGTTTTAGCCCTCAGACTTGATTCAGGATGCATTTTTCTCACCTGGGATGGCATGGGCTTCCACGGGGGACACATATTTCATGTAATTTCAGCCAAACTGAAAATTTGATTTTTGGCTCCAAATTTCAGGTCCGGACCTTACGTTCTGGGGTCAATGTGGTAAAACCTGTTACAGAGGTTTTAGTCCTCAGACTTGATTCAGGATGCATTTTTCTCACCTGGGATGGCATGGGCTTCCACGGGGGACACATATTTCATTTAATTTCAGCCAAACTGAAAATTTGATTTTTGGCTCCAAATTTCAGGTCCCGACCTTACGTTCTGAGCTCAATGTGGTTAAACCCGAAACAGAGGTTTTAGCCCTCAGACTTGATTCAGGATGCATTTTTCTCACCTGGAATGGCATGGGCTTCCACGGGGGACACATATTTCATGTAATTTCAGCCAAACTGAAAATTTGATTTTTTGCTCCAAATTTCAGGTCCCGACCTTACGTTCTGAGCTCAATGTGGTAAAACCTGTTACAGAGGTTTTAGCCCTCAGACTTGATTCAGGATGCATTTTTCTCACCTGGGATGGCATGGGCTTCCACGGGGGACACATATTTAATGTTATTTCAGCCAAACTGAAAATTTGATTTTTTGCTCCAAATTTCAGGTCCCGACCTTACGTTCTGAGTTCAATATGGTAAAACCCAAAACAGAGGTTTTAGCCCTCAGACTTGATTCAGGATGCATTTTTCTCACCTGGGATGGCATGGGCTTCCACGGGGGACACATATTTAATGTTATTTCAGCCAAACTGAAAATTTGATTTTTGGCTCCAAATTTCAGGTCCCGACCTTACGTTCTGAGCTCAATGTGGTAAAACCCGTTACAGAGGTTTTAGCCCTCAGACTTGATTCAGGATGCATTTTTCTCACCTGGGATGGCATGGGCTTCCACGGGGGACACATATTTCATGTAATTTCAGCCAAACTGAAAATTTGATTTTTTGCTCCAAATTTCAGGTCCGGACCTTACGTTCTGAGCTCAATGTGGTAAAACCTGTTACAGAGGTTTTAGCCCTCAGACTTGATTCAGGATGCATTTTTCTCACCTGGGATGGCATGGGCTTCCACGGGGGACACATATTTCATGTAATTTCAGCCAAACTGAAAATTTGATTTTTGGCTCCAAATTTCAGGTCCGGACCTTACGTTCTGAGGTCAATGTGGTAAAACCTGTAACAGAGGTTTTAGCCCTCAGACTTGATTCAGGATGCATTTTTCTCACCTGGGATGGCATGGGCTTCCACGGGGGACACATATTTCATGTAATTTCAGCTAAACTGAAAATTTGATTTTTGGCTCCAAATTTCAGGTCCCGACCTTACGTTCTGAGTTCAATATGGTAAAACCCGTTACAGAGGTTTTAGCCCTCAGACTTGATTCAGGATGCATTTTTCTCACCTGGGATGGCATGGGCTTCCACGGGGGACACATATTTCATGTAATTTCAGCCAAACTGAAAATTTGATTTTTGGCTCCAAATTTCAGGTCCGGACCTTACGTTCTGAGCTCAATGTGGTAAAACCTGTTACAGAGGTTTTAGCCCTCAGACTTGATTCAGGATGCATTTTTCTCACCTGGGATGGCATGGGCTTCCACGGGGGACACATATTTCATGTAATTTCAGCCAAACTGAAAATTTGATTTTTGGCTCCAAATTTCAGGTCCCGACCTTACGTTCTGAGCTCAATGTGGTAAAACCCATTACAGAGGTTTTAGCCCTCAAACTTGATTCAGGATGCATTTTTCTCACCTGGGATGGCATGGGCTTCCACGGGGGACACATATTTCATGTTATTTCAGCCAAACTGAAAATTTGATTTTTGGCTCCAAATTTCAGGTCCCGACCTTACGTTCTGAGTTCAATATGGTAAAACCCAAAACAGAGGTTTTAGCCCTCAGACTTGATTCAGGATGCATTTTTCTCACCTGGGATGGCATGGGCTTCCACGGGGGACACATATTTAATGTTATTTCAGCCAAACTGAAAATTTGATTTTTTGCTCCAAATTTCAGGTCCCGACCTTACGTTCTGAGTTCAATATGGTAAAACCTGTTACAGAGGTTTTAGCCCTCAGACTTGATTCAGGATGCATTTTTCTCACCTGGGATGGCATGGGCTTCCACGGGGGACACATATTTCATGTAATTTCAGCCAAACTGAAAATTTGATTTTTGGCTCCAAATTTCAGGTCCCGACCTTACGTTCTGAGCTCAATGTGGTAAAACCCGTTACAGAGGTTTTAGCCCTCAGACTTGATTCAGGATGCATTTTTCTCACCTGGAATGGCATGGGCTTCCACGGAGGACACATATTTCATGTAATTTCAGCGAAACTGAAAATTTGATTTTTGGCTCCAAATTTCAGGTCCTGACCTTAGGTTCTGAGCTCAATGTGGTAAAACCCGTTACAGAGGTTTTAGCCCTCAGACTTGATTCAGGATGCATTTTTCTCACCTGGGATGGCATGGGCTTCCACGGGGGACACATATTTCATTTAATTTCAGCCAAACTGAAAATTTGATTTTTTGCTCCAAATTTCAGGTCCCGACCTTACGTTCTGAGCTCAATGTGGTAAAACCCGTTACAGAGGTTTTAGCCCTCAGACTTGATTCAGGATGCATTTTTCTCATCTGGGATGGCATGGGCTTCCACGGGGGACACATATTTCATTTAATTTCAGCCAAACTGAAAATTTGATTTTTTGCTCCAAATTTCAGGTCCTGACCTTACGTTCTGAGCTCAATGTGGTAAAACCTGTTACAGAGGTTTTAGCACTCAGACTTGATTCAGGATGCATTTTTCTCACCTGGGATGGCATGGGCTTCCACGGGGGACACATATTTCATGTAATTTCAGCCAAACTGAAAATTTGATTTTTGGCTCCAAATTTCAGGTCTCGACCTTACGTTCTGAGCTCAATGTGGTAAAACCTGTTACAGAGGTTTTAGCCCTCAGACTTGATTCAGGATGCATTTTTCTCACCTGGGATGGCATGGGCTTCCACGGGGGACACATATTTCATGTAATTTCAGCCAAACTGAAAATTTGATTTTTGGCTCCAAATTTCAGGTCCGGACCTTACGTTCTGAGCTCAATGTGGTAAAACCCGTTACAGAGGTTTTAGCACTCAGACTTGATTCAGGATGCATTTTTCTCACCTGGGATGGCATGGGCTTCCACGGGGGACACATATTTCATGTTATTTCAGCCAAACTGAAAATTTGATTTTTTGCTCCAAATTTCAGATCCCGACCTTTTTTTCTGAGCTCAATGTGGTAAAACCTGTTTCAGAGGTTTTAGCCCTCAGACTTGATTCAGGATGCATTTTTCTCACCTGGGATGGCATGGGCTTCCACGGGGGACACATATTTCATGTAATTTCAGCCAAACTGAAAATTTGATTTTTTGCTCCAAATTTCAGGTCCGGACCTTACGTTCTGGGGTCAATGTGGTAAAACCTGTTACAGAGGTTTTAGCCCTCAGACTTGATTCAGGATGCATTTTTCTCACCTGGGATGGCATGGGCTTCCACGGGGGACACATATTTCATGTAATTTCAGCCAAACTGAAAGTTTGATTTTTGGCTCCAAATTTCAGGTCCGGACCTTACGTTCTGAGCTCAATGTGGTAAAACCTGTTACAGAGGTTTTAGCCCTCAGACTTGATTCAGGATGCATTTTTCTCACCTGGGATGGCATGGGCTTCCACGGGGGACACATATTTCATGTAATTTCAGCCAAACTGAAAATTTGATTTTTGGCTCCAAATTTCAGGTCCGGACCTTACGTTCTGGGGTCAATGTGGTACAACCTGTTACAGAGGTTTTAGCCCTCAGACTTGATTCAGGATGCATTTTTCTCACCTGGAATGGCATGGGCTTCCACGGGGGACACATATTTCATGTAATTTCAGCCAAACTGAAAATTTGATTTTTGGCTCCAAATTTCAGGTCCTGACCTTACGTTCTGAGCTCAATGTGGTAAAACCCGTTACAGAGGTTTTAGCCCTCAGACTTGATTCAGGATGCATTTTTCTCACCTGGGATGGCATGGGCTTCCACGGGGGACACATATTTCATGTAATTTCAGCCAAACTGAAAATTTGATTTTTGGCTCCAAATTTCAGGTCCCGACCTTACGTTCTGAGCTCAATGTGGTAAAACCCGAAACAGAGGTTTTAGCCCTCAGACTGAATTCAGGATGCATTTTTCTCACATGGGATGGCATGGGCTTCCACGGGGGACACATATTTCATGTAATTTCAGCCAAACTGAAAATTTGATTTTTTGCTCCAAATTTCAGGTCCGGACCTTACGTTCTGAGCTCAATGTGGTTAAACCCGTTACAGAGGTTTAAGCACTCAGACTTGATTCAGGATGCATTTTTCTCACCTGGAATGGCATGGGCTTCCACGGGGGACACATATTTCATGTAATTTCAGCCAAACTGAAAATTTGATTTTTGGTTCCAAATTTCAGGTCCCGACCTTACGTTCTGAGCTCAATGTGGTAAAACCCGTTACAGAGGTTTTAGCACTCAGACTTGATTCAGGATGCATTTTTCTCACCTGGGATGGCATGGGCTTCCACGGGGGACACATATTTCATGTAATTTCAGCCAAACTGAAAATTTGATTTTTGGCTCCAAATTTCAGGTCCGGACCTTACGTTCTGAGCTCAATGTGGTAAAACCCGTTACAGAGGTTTTAGCACTCAGACTTGATTCAGGATGCATTTTTCTCACCTGGGATGGCATGGGCTTCCACGGGGGACACATATTTCATGTAATTTCAGCCAAACTGAAAATTTGATTTTTTGCTCCAAATTTCAGGTCCCGACCTTACGTTCTGAGCTCAATGTGGTAAAACCTGTTACAGAGGTTTTAGCCCTCAGACTTGATTCAGGATGCATTTTTCTCACCTGGGATGGCATGGGCTTCCACGGGGGACACATATTTCATGTAATTTCAGCCAAACTGAAAATTTGATTTTTGTCTCCAAATTTCAGGTCCGGACCTTACGTTCTGAGTTCAATATGGTAAAACCCGTTACAGAGGTTTTAGCCCTCAGACTTGATTCAGGATGCATTTTTCTCACCTGGGATGGCATGGGCTTCCACGGGGGACACATATTTAATGTTATTTCAGCCAAACTGAAAATTTGATTTTTTGCTCCAAATTTCAGGTCCGGACCTTTCGTTCTGAGCTCAATGTGGTAAAACCCGTTACAGAGGTTTTAGCCCTCAGACTTGATTCAGGATGCATTTTTCTCACCTGGGATGGCATGGGCTTCCACGGGGGACACATATTTCATGTAATTTCAGCCAAACTGAAAATTTGATTTTTGGCTCCAAATTTCAGGTCCGGACCTTACGTTCTGAGCTCAATGTGGTAAAACCTGAAACAGAGGTTTTAGCACTCAGACTTGATTCAGGATGCATTTTTCTCACCTGGGATGGCATGGGCTTCCACGGGGGACACATATTTCATGTAATTTCAGCCAAACTGAAAATTTGATATTTTGCTCCAAATTTCACGTCCGGACCTTACGTTCTGAGCTCAATGTGGTAAAACCCGAAACAGAGGTTTTAGCACTCAGACTTGATTCAGGATGCATTTTTCTCACCTGGGATGGCATGGGCTTCCACGGGGGACACATATTTCATGTAATTTCAGCCAAACTGAAAATTTGATTTTTGGCTCCAAATTTCAGGTCCGGACCTTACGTTCTGAGCTCAATGTGGTAAAACCTGTTACAGAGGTTTTAGCCCTCAGACTTGATTCAGGATGCATTTTTCTCACCTGGGATGGCATGGGCTTCCACGGGGGACACATATTTCATGTAATTTCAGCCAAACTGAAAATTTGATTTTTGGCTCCAAATTTCAGGTCCGGACCTTACGTTCTGAGCTCAATGTGGTAAAACCTGTTACAGAGGTTTTAGCACTCAGACTTGATTCAGGATGCATTTTTCTCACCTGGGATGGCATGGGCTTCCACGGGGGACACATATTTCATGTAATTTCAGCCAAACTGAAAATTTGATTTTTGGCTCCAAATTTCAGGTCCCGACCTTACGTTCTGAGGTCAATGTGGTAAAACCTGTTACAGAGGTTTTAGCCCTCAGACTTGATTCAGGATGCATTTTTCTCACCTGGGATGGCATGGGCTTCCACGGGGGACACATATTTCATGTAATTTCAGCGAAACTGAAAATTTGATTTTTGGCTCCAAATTTCAGGTCCCGACCTTACGTTCTGAGCTCAATGTGGTAAAACCCGTTACAGAGGTTTTAGCACTCAGACTTGATTCAGGATGCATTTTTCTCACCTGGGATGGCATGGGCTTCCACGGGGGACACATATTTCATGTTATTTCAGCCAAACTGAAAATTTGATTTTTTGCTCCAAATTTCAGGTCCGGACCTTACGTTCTGAGCTCAATGTGGTTAAACCCGTTACAGAGGTTTTAGCACTCAGACTTGATTCAGGATGCATTTTTCTCACCTGGGATGGCATGGGCTTCCACGGGGGACACATATTTCATGTAATTTCAGCCAAACTGAAAATTTGATTTTTGGCTCCAAATTTCAGGTCCCGACCTTACGTTCTGAGTTCAATATGGTAAAACCTGTTAGAGAGGTTTTAGCCCTCAGACTTGATTCAGGATGCATTTTTCTCACCTGGGATGGCATGGGCTTCCACGGGAGACACATATTTCATGTAATTTCAGCCAAACTGAAAATTTGATTTTTGGCTCCAAATTTCAGGTCCGGACCTTACGTTCTGAGCTCAATGTGGTAAAACCCGTTACAGAGGTTTTAGCACTCAGACTTGATTCAGGATGCATTTTTCTCACCTGGGATGGCATGGGCTTCCACAGGGGACACATATTTCATGTAATTTCAGCCAAACTGAAAATTTGATTTTTGGCTCCAAATTTCAGGTCCCGACCTTTCGTTCTGAGCTCAATGTGGTAAAACCCTTTACAGAGGTTTTAGCCCTCAGACTTGATTCAGGATGCATTTTTCTCACCTGGGATGGCATGGGCTTCCACAGGGGAAACATATTTCATGTAATTTCAGCCAAACTGAAAATTTGATTTTTGGCTCCAAATTTCAGGTCCAGACCTTATGTTCTGAGCTCAATGTAAAACCCGTTACAGAGGTTTTAGCACTCAGACTTGATTCAGGATGCATTTTTCTCACCTGGGATGGCATGGGCTTCCACGGGGGACACATATTTCATATAATTTCAGCCAAACTGAAAATTTGATATTTTGCTCCAAATTTCACGTCCGGACCTTACGTTCTGAGCTCAATGTGGTAAAACCCGAAACAGAGGTTTTAGCACTCAGACTTGATTCAGGATGCATTTTTCTCACCTGGGATGGCATGGGCTTCCACGGGGGACACATATTTCATGTAATTTCAGCGAAACTGAAAATTTGATTTTTGGCTCCAAATTTCAGGTCCCGACCTTACGTTCTGAGCTCAATGTGGTAAAACCTGTTACAGAGGTTTTAGCCCTCAGACTTAATTCAGGATGCATTTTTCTCACCTGGGATGGCATGGGCTTCCACGGGGGACACATATTTAATGTTATTTCAGCCAAACTGAAAATTTGATTTTTTGCTCCAAATTTCAGGTCCCGACCTTACGTTCTGAGTTCAATATGGTAAAACCCAAAACAGAGGTTTTAGCCCTCAGACTTGATTCAGGATGCATTTTTCTCACCTGGGATGGCATTGGCTTCCACGGGGGACACATATTTAATGTTATATCAGCCAAACTGAAAATTTGATTTTTGGCTCCAAATTTCAGGTCCCGACCTTACGTTCTGAGCTCAATGTGGCAAAACCCGAAACAGAGGTTTTAGCCCTCAGACTTGATTCAGGATGCATTTTTCTCACCTGGAATGGCATGGGCTTCCACGGGGGACACATATTTCATGTAATTTCAGCCAAACTGAAAATTTGATTTTTGGCTCCAAATTTCAGGTCCCGACCTTACGTTCTGAGCTCAATGTGGTAAAACACGTTACAGAGGTTTTAGCACTCAGACTTGATTCAGGATGCATTTTTCTCACCTGGGATGGCATGGGCTTCCACGGGGGACACATATTTCATGTAATTTCAGCCAAACTGAAAATTTGATTTTTGGCTCCAAATTTCAGGTCCCGACCTTACGTTCTGAGCTCAATGTGGTAAAACCCGTTACAGAGGTTTTAGCACTCAGACTTGATTCAGGATGCATTTTTCTCACCTGGGATGGCATGGGCTTCCACAGGGGACACATATTTCATGTAATTTCAGCCAAACTGAAAATTTGATTTTTGGCTCCAAATTTCAGGTCCCGACCTTACGTTCTGAGCTCAATGTGGTAAAACCCGTTACAGAGGTTTTAGCACTCAGACTTGATTCAGGATGCATTTTTCTCACCTGGGATGGCATGGGCTTCCACGGGGGACACATATTTCATGTAATTTCAGCCAAACTGAAAATTTGATTTTTGGCTCCAAATTTCAGGTCCCGACCTTACGTTCTGAGCTCAATGTGGTAAAACCTGTTACAGAGGTTTTAGCCCTCAGACTTGATTCAGGATGCATTTTTCTCACCTGAGATGGCATGGGCTTCCACGGGGGACACATATTTCATGTAATTTCAGCGAAACTGAAAATTTGATTTTTGGCTCCAAATTTCAGGTCCGGACCTTACGTTCTGAGCTCAATGTGGTAAAACCCGAAACAGAGGTTTTAGCACTCAGACTTGATTCAGGATGCATTTGTCTCACCTGGGATGGCATGGGCTTCCACGGGGGACACATATTTCATGTAATTTCAGCCAAACTGAAAATTTGATTTTTTGCTCCAAATTTCAGGTCCCGACCTTACGTTCTGAGCTCAATGTGGTAAAACCTGTTACAGAGGCTTTAGCCCTCAGACTTGATTCAGGATGCATTTTTCTCACCTGGGATGGCATGGGCTTCCACGGGGGACACATATTTCATGTAATTTCAGCCAAACTGAAAATTTGATTTTTTGCTCCAAATTTCAGGTCCCGACCTTACGTTCTGGGGTCAATGTGGTAAAACCTGTTACGGAGGTTTTAGCCCTCAGACTTGATTCAGGATGCATTTTTCTCACCTGGGATGGCATGGGCTTCCACGAGGGACACATATTTCATGTAATTTCAGCCAAACTGAAAATTTGATTTTTGGCTCCAAATTTCAGGTCCCGACCTTACGTTCTGAGCTCAATGTGGTAAAACCCGAAACAGATGTTTTAGCCCTCAGAACTAATTCAGGATGCATTTTTCTCACCTGGGATGGCATGGGC
The DNA here is from genome assembly GCF_033239565.1 of Halichoeres trimaculatus. Taxonomy (NCBI): domain Eukaryota; kingdom Metazoa; phylum Chordata; class Actinopteri; order Labriformes; family Labridae; genus Halichoeres; species Halichoeres trimaculatus. Next base: position 58,490 of record NW_027437209.1, read on the forward strand.
TTCCACGGGGGACACATATTTCATGTAATTTCAGCCAAACTGAAAATTTGATTTTTTGCTCCAAATTTCAGGTCCGGACCTTACGTTCTGAGCTCAATGTGGTAAAACCCGTTACAGAGGTTTTAGCCCTCAGACTTGATTCAGGATGCATTTTTCTCACCTGGGATGGCATGGGCTTCCACGGGGGACATGTAATTCATGTAATTTCAGCCAAACTGAAAATTTGATTTTTTGCTCCAAATTTCAGGTCCGGACCTTTCGTTCTGAGCTCAATGTGGTAAAACCTGTTACAGAGGTTTTAGCCCTCAGACTTGATTCAGGATGCATTTTTCCTCACCTGGGATGGCATGGGCTTCCACGGGGGACACATATTTCATGTAATTTCAGCCAAACTGAAAATTTGATTTTTGGCTCCAAATTTCAGGTCCGGACCTTACGTTCTGAGCTCAATGTGGTAAAACCCGAAACAGAGGTTTTAGCACTCAGACTTGATTCAGGATGCATTTTTCTCACCTGGGATGGCATGGGCTTCCACGGGGGACACATATTTCATGTAATTTCAGCCAAACTGAAAATTTGATATTTGGCTCCAAATTTCACGTCCGGACCTTACGTTCTGAGCTCAATGTGGTAAAACCCAAAACAGAGGTTTTAGCACTCAGACTTGATTCAGGATGCATTTTTCTCACCTGGGATGGCATGGGCTTCCACGGGGGACACATATTTCATGTAATTTCAGCCAAACTGAAAATTTGATATTCTGCTCCAAATTTCACGTCCGGACCTTACGTTCTGAGCTCAATGTGGTAAAACCCGAAACAGAGGTTTTAGCACTCAGACTTGATTCAGGATGCATTTTTCTCACCTGGGATGGCATGGGCTTCCACGGGGGACACATATTTCATGTAATTTCAGCGAAACTGAAAATTTGATTTTTGGCTCCAAATTTCAGGTCCCGACCTTACGTTCTGAGCTCAATGTGGTAAAACCTGTTACAGAGGTTTTAGCCCTCAGACTTGATTCAGGATGCATTTTTCTCACCTGGGATGGCATGGGCTTCCACAGGGGACACATATTTCATATAATTTCAGCCAAACTGAAAATTTGATATTTTGCTCCAAATTTCAGGTCCCGACCTTACGTTCTGAGCTCAATGTGGTAAAACCCGAAACAGAGGTTTTAGCACTCAGACTTGATTCAGGATGCATTTTTCTCACCTGGGATGGCATGGGCTTCCACGGGGGACACATATTTCATGTAATTTCAGCGAAACTGAAAATTTGATTTTTGGCTCCAAATTTCAGGTCCCGACCTTACGTTCTGAGCTCAATGTGGTAAAACCTGTTACAGAGGTTTTAGCCCTCAGACTTGATTCAGGATGCATTTTTCTCACCTGGGATGGCATGGGCTTCCACGGGGGACACATATTTCATGTAATTTCAGCCAAACTGAAAATTTGATATTTTGCTCCAAATTTCAGGTCCCGACCTTACGTTCTGAGCTCAATGTGGTAAAACCCGAAACAGAGGTTTTAGCACTCAGACTTGATTCAGGATGCATTTTTCTCACCTGGGATGGCATGGGCTTCCACGGGGGACACATATTTCATGTAATTTCAGCGAAACTGAAAATTTGATTTTTTGCTCCAAATTTCAGGTCCCGACCTTTCGTTCTGAGCTCAATGTGGTAAAACCTGTTACAGAGGTTTTAGCCCTCAGACTTGATTCAGGATGCATTTTTCTCACCTGGGATGGCATGGGCTTCCACGGGGGACACATATTTAATGTTATTTCAGCCAAACTGAAAATTTGATTTTTTGCTCCAAATTTCAGGTCCGGACCTTACGTTCTGAGTTCAATATGGTAAAACCCAAAACAGAGGTTTTAGCCCTCAGACTTGATTCAGGATGCATTTTTCTCACCTGGGATGGCATGGGCTTCCACGGGGGACACATATTTCATGTTATTTCAGCCAAACTGAAAATTTGATTTTTTGCTCCAAATTTCAGGTCCCGACCTTACGTTCTGAGCTCAATGTGGTAAAACCCGTTACAGAGGTTTTAGCCCTCAGACTTGATTCAGGATGCATTTTTCTCACCTGGGATGGCATGGGCTTCCACAGGGGACACATATTTCATGTAATTTCAGCCAAACTGAAAATTTGATTTTTGGCTCCAAATTTCAGGTCCCGACCTTACGTTCTGAGCTCAATGTGGTAAAACACGATACAGAGGTTTTAGCACTCAGACTTGATTCAGGATGCATTTTTCTCACCTGGGATGGCATAGGCTTTCACGGGGGACACATATTTCATGTTATTTCAGCCAAACTGAAAATTTGATTTTTGGCTCCAAATTTCAGGTCCCGACCTTACGTTCTGCGTTCAATATGGTAAAACCTGTTACAGAGGTTTTAGCCCTCAGACTTGATTCAGGATGCATTTTTCTCACCTGGGATGGCATGGGCTTCCACAGGGGACACATATTTCATGTAATTTCAGCCAAACTGAAAATTTGCATTTTGGCTCTAAATTTCAGGTCCGACCCTTACGTTCTTAGCTCAATGTGGTAAAACCTGTTACAGAGGTTTTAGTACTCAGACTTGATTCAGGATGCATTTTTCTCACCTGGAATGGCATGGGCTTCCACGGGGGACACATATTTCATGTAATTTCAGCCAAACTGAAAATTTGATTTTTGGCTCCAAATTTCAGGTCCCGACCTTACGTTCTGAGCTCAATGTGGTAAAACCTGTTACAGAGGTTTTAGCCCTCAGACTTGATTCAGGATGCATTTTTCTCACCTGGGATGGCATGGGCTTCCACGGGGGACACATATTTCATGTAATTTCAGCCAAACTGAAAATTTGATTTTTGGCTCCAAATTTCAGGTCCCGACCTTACGTTCTGGGGTCAATGTGGTAAAACCTGTTACAGAGGTTTTAGCCCTCAGACTTGATTCAGGATGCATTTTTCTCACCTGGGATGGCATGGGCTTCCACGAGGGACACATATTTCATGTAATTTCAGCCAAACTGAAAATTTGATTTTTGGCTCCAAATTTCAGGTCCCGACCTTACGTTCTGAGCTCAATGTGGTAAAACCCGAAACAGATGTTTTAGCCCTCAGACCTAATTCAGGATGCATTTTTCTCACCTGGGATGGCATGGGCTTCCACGGGGGACACATATTTCATGTAATTTCAGCCAAACTGAAAATTTGATTTTTTGCTCCAAATTTCAGGTCCGGACCTTACGTTCTGAGCTCAATGTGGTAAAACCCGTTACAGAGGTTTTAGCCCTCAGACTTGATTCAGGATGCATTTTTCTCACCTGGGATGGCATGGGCTTCCACGGGGGACACATATTTCATGTAATTTCAGCCAAACTGAAAATTTGATTTTTTGCTCCAAATTTCAGGTCCCGACCTTACGTTCTGAGCTCAATGTGGTAAAACCCGAAACAGAGGTTTTAGCCCTCAGACTTGATTCAGGATGCATTTTTCTCACCTGGGATGGCATGGGCTTCCACGGGGGACACATCTTTCATGTAATTTCAGCCAAACTGAAAATTTGATTTTTGGCTCCAAATTTCAGGTCCCGACCTTTCGTTCTGAGCTCAATGTGGTAAAACCTGTTACAGAGGTTTTAGCCCTCAGACTTGATTCAGGATGCATTTTTCTCACCTGGGATGGCATGGGCTTCCACGGGGGACACATATTTCATGTAATTTCAGCCAAACTGAAAATTTGATTTTTGGCTCCAAATTTCAGGTCCCGACCTTACGTTCTGAGCTCAATGTGGTAAATACCGAAACAGAGGTTTTAGCACTCAGACTTGATTCAGGATGCATTTTTCTCACCTGGGATGGCATGGGCTTCCACGGGGGACACATATTTCATGTAATTTCAGCCAAACTGAAAATTTGATTTTTTGCTCCAAATTTCAGGTCCCGACCTTACGTTCTGAGCTCAATGTGGTAAAACCTGTTACAGAGGTTTTAGCCCTCAGACTTGATTCAGGATGCATTTTTCTCACCTGGGATGGCATGGGCTTCCACGGGGAACACATATTTCATTTAATTTCAGCCAAACTGAAAATTTGATTTTTTGCTCCAAATTTCAGGTCCGGACCTTACGTTCTGAGCTCAATGTGATAAAACCTGTTACAGAGGTTTTAGCCCTCAGACTTGATTCAGGATGCATTTTTCTCACCTGGGATGGCATGGGCTTCCACGGGGGACACATATTTAATGTTATTTCAGCCAAACTGAAAATTTGATTTTTTGCTCCAAATTTCAGGTCCCGACCTTACGTTCTGAGCTCAATGTGGTAAAACCTGTTACAGAGGTTTTAGCACTCAGACTTGATTCAGGATGCATTTTTCTCACCTGGGATGGCATGGGCTTCCACGGGGGACACATATTTCATGTAATTTCAGCCAAACTGAAAATTTGATTTTTGGCTCCAAATTTCAGGTCCGGACCTTACGTTCTGGGGTCAATGTGGTAAAACCTGTTACAGAGGTTTTAGCCCTCAGACTTGATTCAGGATGCATTTTTCTCACCTGGGATGGCATGGGCTTCCACGGGGGACACATATTTAATGTTATTTCAGCCAAACTGAAAATTTGATTTTTGGCTCCAAATTTCAGGTCCCGACCTTACGTTCTGAGCTCAATGTGGTAAAACCCGAAACAGAGGTTTTAGCCCTCAGACTTAATTCAGGATGCATTTTTCTCACCTGGGATGGCATGGGCTTCCACGGGGGACACATATTTCATGTAATTTCAGCCAAACTGAAAATTTGATTTTTTGCTCCAAATTTCAGGTCCCGACCTTACGTTCTGAGTTCAATATGGTAAAACCCAAAACAGAGGTTTTAGCCCTCAGACTTGATTCAGGATGCATTTTTCTCACCTGGGATGGCATGGGCTTCCACGGGGGACACATATTTAATGTTATTTCAGCCAAACTGAAAATTTGATTTTTTGCTCCAAATTTCAGGTCCCGACCTTACGTTCTGAGCTCAATGTGGTAAAACCCGTTACAGAGGTTTTAGCCCTCAGACTTGATTCAGGATGCATTTTTCTCACCTGGAATGGCATGGGCTTCCACGGGGGACACATATTTCATGTAATTTCAGCCAAACTGAAAATTTGATTTTTTGCTCCAAATTTCAGGTCCCGACCTTACGTTCTGAGCTCAATGTGGTAAAACCCGTTACAGAGGTTTTAGCCCTCAGACTTGATTCAGGATGCATTTTTCTCACCTGGAATGGCATGGGCTTCCACGGGGGACACATATTTCATGTAATTTCAGCCAAACTGAAAATTTGATTTTTTGCTCCAAATTTCAGGTCCGGACCTTACGTTCTGAGCTCAATGTGGTAAAACCCGTTACAGAGGTTTTAGCCCTCAGACTTGATTCAGGATGCATTTTTCTCACCTGGGATGGCATGGGCTTCCACGGGGGACACATATTTCATGTAATTTCAGCCAAACTGAAAATTTGATTTTTTGCTCCAAATTTCAGGTCCCGACCTTACGTTCTGAGCTCAATGTGGTAAAACCCGAAACAGAGGTTTTAGCCCTCAGACTTGATTCAGGATGCATTTTTCTCACCTGGGATGGCATGGGCTTCCACGGGGGACACATCTTTCATGTAATTTCAGCCAAACTGAAAATTTGATTTTTTGCTCCAAATTTCAGGTCCGGACCTTTCGTTCTGAGCTCAATGTGGTAAAACCTGTTACAGAGGTTTTAGCCCTCAGACTTGATTCAGGATGCATTTTTCTCACCTGGGATGGCATGGGCTTCCACGGGGGACACATATTTCATGTAATTTCAGCCAAACTGAAAATTTGATTTTTGGCTCCAAATTTCAGGTCCCGACCTTACGTTCTGAGCTCAATGTGGTAAATACCGAAACAGAGGTTTTAGCACTCAGACTTGATTCAGGATGCATTTTTCTCACCTGGGATGGCATGGGCTTCCACGGGGGACACATATTTCATGTAATTTCAGCCAAACTGAAAATTTGATTTTTTGCTCCAAATTTCAGGTCCCGACCTTACGTTCTGAGCTCAATGTGGTAAAACCTGTTACAGAGGTTTTAGCCCTCAGACTTGATTCAGGATGCATTTTTCTCACCTGGGATGGCATGGGCTTCCACGGGGGACACATATTTCATGTAATTTCAGCCAAACTGAAAATTTGATTTTTGGCTCCAAATTTCAGGTCCGGACCTTACGTTCTGGGGTCAATGTGGTAAAACCTGTTACAGAGGTTTTAGCCCTCAGACTTGATTCAGGATGCATTTTTCTCACCTGGGATGGCATGGGCTTCCACGGGGGACACATATTTAATGTTATTTCAGCCAAACTGAAAATTTGATTTTTTGCTCCAAATTTCAGGTCCCGACCTTACGTTCTGAGCTCAATGTGGTAAAACCCGAAACAGAGGTTTTAGCCCTCAGACTTGATTCAGGATGCATTTTTCTCACCTGGGATGGCATGGGCTTCCACGGGGGACACATATTTCATGTAATTTCAGCCAAACTGAAAATTTGATTTTTTGCTCCAAATTTCAGGTCCGGACCTTACGTTCTGAGCTCAATGTGATAAAACCTGTTACAGAGGTTTTAGCCCTCAGACTTGATTCAGGATGCATTTTTCTCACCTGGGATGGCATGGGCTTCCACGGGGGACACATATTTAATGTTATTTCAGCCAAACTGAAAATTTGATTTTTTGCTCCAAATTTCAGGTCCCGACCTTACGTTCTGAGCTCAATGTGGTAAAACCTGTTACAGAGGTTTTAGCACTCAGACTTGATTCAGGATGCATTTTTCTCACCTGGGATGGCATGGGCTTCCACGGGGGACACATATTTCATGTAATTTCAGCCAAACTGAAAATTTGATTTTTGGCTCCAAATTTCAGGTCCGGACCTTACGTTCTGGGGTCAATGTGGTAAAACCTGTTACAGAGGTTTTAGCCCTCAGACTTGATTCAGGATGCATTTTTCTCACCTGGGATGGCATGGGCTTCCACGGGGGACACATATTTCATGTAATTTCAGCCAAACTGAAAATTTGATTTTTGGCTCCAAATTTCAGGTCCCGACCTTACGTTCTGAGCTCAATGTGGTAAAACCCGAAACAGAGGTTTTAGCCCTCAGACTTAATTCAGGATGCATTTTTCTCACCTGGGATGGCATGGGCTTCCACGGGGGACACATATTTCATGTAATTTCAGCCAAACTGAAAATTTGATTTTTTGCTCCAAATTTCAGGTCCCGACCTTACGTTCTGAGCTCAATGTGGTAAAACCCGAAACAGAGGTTTTAGCCCTCAGACTTGATTCAGGATGCATTTTTCTCACCTGGGATGGCATGGGCTTCCACGGGGGACACATATTTAATGTTATTTCAGCCAAACTGAAAATTTGATTTTTTGCTCCAAATTTCAGGTCCCGACCTTACGTTCTGAGTTCAATATGGTAAAACCCAAAACAGAGGTTTTAGCCCTCAGACTTGATTCAGGATGCATTTTTCTCACCTGGGATGGCATGGGCTTCCACGGGGGACACATATTTAATGTTATTTCAGCCAAACTGAAAATTTGATTTTTTGCTCCAAATTTCAGGTCCCGACCTTACGTTCTGAGCTCAATGTGGTAAAACCCGTTACAGAGGTTTTAGCCCTCAGACTTGATTCAGGATGCATTTTTCTCACCTGGAATGGCATGGGCTTCCACGGGGGACACATATTTAATGTAATTTCAGCCAAACTGAAAATTTGATTTTTTGCTCCAAATTTCAGGTCCCGACCTTACGTTCTGAGCTCAATGTGGTAAAACCCGTTACAGAGGTTTTAGCCCTCAGACTTGATTCAGGATGCATTTTTCTCACCTGGAATGGCATGGGCTTCCACGGGGGACACATATTTCATGTAATTTCAGCCAAACTGAAAATTTGATTTTTTGCTCCAAATTTCAGGTCCGGACCTTACGTTCTGAGCTCAATGTGGTAAAACCCGTTACAGAGGTTTTAGCCCTCAGACTTGATTCAGGATGCATTTTTCTCACCTGGGATGGCATGGGCTTCCAAGGGGGACACATATTTCATGTAATTTCAGCCAAACTGAAAATTTGATTTTTTGCTCCAAATTTCAGGTCCCGACCTTACGTTCTGAGCTCAATGTGGTAAAACCCGAAACAGAGGTTTTAGCCCTCAGACTTGATTCAGGATGCATTTTTCTCACCTGGGATGGCATGGGCTTCCACGGGGGACACATATTTCATGTAATTTCAGCCAAACTGAAAATTTGATTTTTGGCTCCAAATTTCAGGTCCGGACCTTACGTTCTGAGCTCAATGTGGTAAAACCCGAAACAGAGGTTTTAGCCCTCAGACTTAATTCAGGATGCATTTTTCTCACCTGGGATGGCATGGGCTTCCACGGGGGACACATATTTCATGTAATTTCAGCCAAACTGAAAATTTGATTTTTTGCTCCAAATTTCAGGTCCCGACCTTACGTTCTGAGCTCAATGTGATAAAACCTGTTACAGAGGTTTTAGCCCTCAGACTTGATTCAGGATGCATTTTTCTCACCTGGGATGGCATGGGCTTCCACGGGGGACACATATTTAATGTTATTTCAGCCAAACTGAAAATTTGATTTTTTGCTCCAAATTTCAGGTCCCGACCTTACGTTATGAGCTCAATGTGGTAAAACCCGTTACAGAGGTTTTAGCCCTCAGACTTGATTCAGGATGCATTTTTCTCACCTGGAATGGCATGGGCTTCCACGGGGGACACATATTTCATGTAATTTCAGCCAAACTGAAAATTTGATTTTTTGCTCCAAATTTCAGGTCCCGACCTTACGTTCTGAGCTCAATGTGGTAAAACCTGTTACAGAGGTTTTAGCCCTCAGACTTGATTCAGGATGCATTTTTCTCACCTGGGATGGCATGGGCTTCCACGGGGGACACATATTTAATGTTATTTCAGCCAAACTGAAAATTTGATTTTTTGCTCCAAATTTCAGGTCCCGACCTTACGTTCTGAGTTCAATATGGTAAAACCCAAAACAGAGGTTTTAGCCCTCAGACTTGATTCAGGATGCATTTTTCTCACCTGGGATGGCATGGGCTTCCACGGGGGACACATATTTAATGTTATTTCAGCCAAACTGAAAATTTGATTTTTTGCTCCAAATTTCAGGTCCCACCCTTACGTTCTGAGCTCAATGTGGTAAAACCCGAAACAGAGGTTTTAGCCCACAGACTTGATTCAGGATGCATTTTTCTCACCTGGGATGGCATGGGCTTCCACGGGGGACACGTATTTCATGTTATTTCAGCCAAACTGAAATTTTGATTTTTGGCTCAGAATTTCAGGTCCGGACCTTACGTTCTGAGCTCAATGTGGTAAAACCCGAAACAGAGGTTTTAGCCCTCAGACTTGATTCAGGATGCATTTTTCTCACCTGGGATGGCATGGGCTTCCACGGGGGACACATATTTCATGTAATTTCAGCCAAACTGAAAATTTGATTTTTTGCTCCAAATTTCAGGTCCGGACCTTACGTTCTGAGCTCAATGTGGTAAAACCTGTTACAGAGGTTTTAGCCCTCAGACTTGATTCAGGATGCATTTTTCTCACCTGGAATGGCATGGGCTTCCACGGGGGACACATATTTCATGTAATTTCAGCCAAACTGAAAATTTGATTTTTGGCTCCAAATTTCAGGTCCGGACCTTACGTTCTGAGCTCAATGTGGTAAAACCTGTTACAGAGGTTTTAGCACTCAGACTTGATTCAGGATGCATTTTTCTCACCTGGGATGGCATGGGCTTCCACGGGGGACACATATTTCATGTAATTTCAGCCAAACTGAAAATTTGATTTTTGGCTCCAAATTTCAGGTCCCGACCTTACGTTCTGAGGTCAATGTGGTAAAACCTGTTACAGAGGTTTTAGCCCTCAGACTTGATTCAGGATGCATTTTTCTCACCTGGGATGGCATGGGCTTCCACGGGGGACACATATTTCATGTAATTTCAGCCAAACTGAAAATTTGATTTTTGGCTCCAAATTTCAGGTCCCGACCTTACGTTCTGAGCTCAATGTGGTAAAACCTGTTACAGAGGTTTTAGCCCTCAGACTTGATTCAGGATGCATTTTTCTCACCTGGGATGGCATGGGCTTCCACGGGGGACACATATTTCATGTAATTTCAGCCAAACTGAAAATTTGATTTTTGGCTCCAAATTTCAAGTCCGGACCTTACGTTCTGAGCTCAATGTGGTAAAACCCCTTACAGAGGTTTTAGCCCTCAGACTTGATTCAGGATGCATTTTTCTCACCTGGGATGGCATGGGCTTCCACGGGGGACACATATTTAATGTTATTTCAGCCAAACTGAAAATTTGATTTTTTGCTCCAAATTTCAGGTCCCGACCTTACGTTCTGAGTTCAATATGGTAAAACCCAAAACAGAGGTTTTAGCCCTCAGACTTGATTCAGGATGCATTTTTCTCACCTGGGATGGCATGGGCTTCCACGGGGGACACATATTTAATGTTATTTCAGCCAAACTGAAAATTTGATTTTTTGCTCCAAATTTCAGGTCCCGACCTTACGTTCTGAGCTCAATGTGGTAAAACCCGTTACAGAGGTTTTAGCCCACAGACTTGATTCAGGATGCATTTTTCTCACCTGGGATGGCATGGGCTTCCACGGGGGACACGTATTTCATGTTATTTCAGCCAAACTGAAAATTTGATTTTTGGCTCAGAATTTCAGGTCCGGACCTTACGTTCTGAGCTCAATGTGGTAAAACCCGAAACAGAGGTTTTAGCCCTCAGACTTGATTCAGGATGCATTTTTCTCACCTGGGATGGCATGGGCTTCCACGGGGGACACATATTTCATGTAATTTCAGCCAAACTGAAAATTTGATTTTTTGCTCCAAATTTCAGGTCCGGACCTTACGTTCTGAGCTCAATGTGGTAAAACCTGTTACAGAGGTTTTAGCCCTCAGACTTGATTCAGGATGCATTTTTCTCACCTGGAATGGCATGGGCTTCCACGGGGGACACATATTTCATGTAATTTCAGCCAAACTGAAAATTTGATTTTTGGCTCCAAATTTCAGGTCCGGACCTTACGTTCTGAGCTCAATGTGGTAAAACCTGTTACAGAGGTTTTAGCACTCAGACTTGATTCAGGATGCATTTTTCTCACCTGGAATGGCATGGGCTTCCACGGGGGACACATATTTCATGTAATTTCAGCCAAACTGAAAATTTGATTTTTGGCTCCAAATTTCAGGTCCCGACCTTACGTTCTGAGGTCAATGTGGTAAAACCTGTTACAGAGGTTTTAGCCCTCAGACTTGATTCAGGATGCATTTTTCTCACCTGGGATGGCATGGGCTTCCACGGGGGACACATATTTAATGTTATTTCAGCCAAACTGAAAATTTGATTTTTGGCTCCAAATTTCAGGTCCCGACCTTACGTTCTGAGCTCAATGTGGTAAAACCTGTTACAGAGGTTTTAGCCCTCAGACTTGATTCAGGATGCATTTTTCTCACCTGGGATGGCATGGGCTTCCACGGGGGACACATATTTCATGTAATTTCAGCCAAACTGAAAATTTGATTTTTGGCTCCAAATTTCAAGTCTCGGACCTTACGTTCTGAGCTCAATGTGGTAAAACCCGTTACAGAGGTTTTAGCCCTCAGACTTGATTCAGGATGCATTTTTCTCACCTGGGATGGCATGGGCTTCCACGGGGGACACATATTTAATGTTATTTCAGCCAAACTGAAAATTTGATTTTTTGCTCCAAATTTCAGGTCCCGACCTTACGTTCTGAGTTCAATATGGTAAAACCCAAAACAGAGGTTTTAGCCCTCAGACTTGATTCAGGATGCATTTTTCTCACCTGGGATGGCATGGGCTTCCACGGGGGACACATATTTAATGTTATTTCAGCCAAACTGAAAATTTGATTTTTTGCTCCAAATTTCAGGTCCCGACCTTACGTTCTGAGCTCAATGTGGTAAAACCCGTTACAGAGGTTTTAGCCCTCAGACTTGATTCAGGATGCATTTTTCTCACCTGGAATGGCATGGGCTTCCACGGGGGACACATATTTCATGTAATTTCAGCCAAACTGAAAATTTGATTTTTGGCTCAGAATTTCAGGTCCCGACCTTACGTTCTGAGCTCAATGTGGTAAAACACGTTACAGAGGTTTTAGCACTCAGACTTGATTCAGGATGCATTTTTCTCACCTGGGATGGCATGGGCTTCCACGGGGGACACATATTTCATGTTATTTCAGCCAAACTGAAAATTTGATTTTTTGCTCCAAATTTCAGGTCCCGACCTTACGTTCTGAGTTCAATATGGTAAAACCCAAAACAGAGGTTTTAGCCCTCAGACTTGATTCAGGATGCATTTTTCTCACCTGGGATGGCATGGGCTTCCACGGGGGACACATATTTAATGTTATTTCAGCCAAACTGAAAATTTGATTTTTTGCTCCAAATTTCAGGTCCCGACCTTACGTTCTGAGCTCAATGTGGTAAAACCCGTTACAGAGGTTTTAGCACTCAGACTTGATTCAGGATGCATTTTTCTCACCTGGGATGGCATGGGCTTCCACGGGGGACACATATTTCATGTTATTTCAGCCAAACTGAAAATTTGATTTTTTGCTCCAAATTTCAGGTCCCGACCTTACGTTCTGAGCTCAATGTGGTAAAACACGTTACAGAGGTTTTAGCCCTCAGACTTGATTCAGGATGCATTTTTCTCACCTGGGATGGCATGGGCTTCCATGGGGGACACATATTTCATGTAATTTCAGCCAAACTGAAAATTTGATTTTTGGCTCCAAATTTCAGGTCCGGACCTTACGTTCTGGGGTCAATGTGGTAAAACCTGTTACAGAGGTTTTAGTCCTCAGACTTGATTCAGGATGCATTTTTCTCACCTGGGATGGCATGGGCTTCCACGGGGGACACATATTTCATTTAATTTCAGCCAAACTGAAAATTTGATTTTTGGCTCCAAATTTCAGGTCCCGACCTTCCGTTCTGAGCTCAATGTGGTTAAACCCGAAACAGAGGTTTTAGCCCTCAGACTTGATTCAGGATGCATTTTTCTCACCTGGAATGGCATGGGCTTCCACGGGGGACACATATTTCATGTAATTTCAGCCAAACTGAAAATTTGATTTTTTGCTCCAAATTTCAGGTCCCGACCTTACGTTCTGAGCTCAATGTGGTAAAACCTGTTACAGAGGTTTTAGCCCTCAGACTTGATTCAGGATGCATTTTTCTCACCTGGGATGGCATGGGCTTCCACGGGGGACACATATTTAATGTTATTTCAGCCAAACTGAAAATTTGATTTTTTGCTCCAAATTTCAGGTCCCGACCTTACGTTCTGAGTTCAATATGGTAAAACCCAAAACAGAGGTTTTAGCCCTCAGACTTGATTCAGGATGCATTTTTCTCACCTGGGATGGCATGGGCTTCCACGGGGGACACATATTTAATGTTATTTCAGCCAAACTGAAAATTTGATTTTTTGCTCCAAATTTCAGGTCCCGACCTTACGTTCTGAGCTCAATGTGGTAAAACCCGTTACAGAGGTTTTAGCCCTCAGACTTGATTCAGGATGCATTTTTCTCACCTGGGATGGCATGGGCTTCCACGGGGGACACATATTTCATGTAATTTCAGCCAAACTGAAAATTTGATTTTTGGCTCCAAATTTCAGGTCCCGACCTTACGTTCTGAGCTCAATGTGGTAAAACCTGTTACAGAGGTTTTAGCCCTCAGACTTGATTCAGGATGCATTTTTCTCACCTGGGATGGCATGGGCTTCCACGGGGGACACATATTTCATGTAATTTCAGCCAAACTGAAAATTTGATTTTTGGCTCAGAATTTCAGGTCCCGACCTTACGTTCTGAGCTCAATGTGGTAAAACCCATTACAGAGGTTTTAGCCCTCAAACTTGATTCAGGATGCATTTTTCTCACCTGGGATGGCATGGGCTTCCACGGGGGACACATATTTCATGTTATTTCAGCCAAACTGAAAATTTGATTTTTGGCTCCAAATTTCAGGTCCCGACCTTACGTTCTGAGTTCAATATGGTAAAACCCAAAACAGAGGTTTTAGCCCTCAGACTTGATTCAGGATGCATTTTTCTCACCTGGGATGGCATGGGCTTCCACGGGGGACACATATTTAATGTTATTTCAGCCAAACTGAAAATTTGATTTTTTGCTCCAAATTTCAGGTCCCGACCTTACGTTCTGAGTTCAATATGGTAAAACCTGTTACAGAGGTTTTAGCCCTCAGACTTGATTCAGGATGCATTTTTCTCACCTGGGATGGCATGGGCTTCCACGGGGGACACATATTTCATGTAATTTCAGCGAAACTAAAAATTTGATATTTGGCTCCAAATTTCAGGTCCCGACCTTACGTTCTGAGCTCAATGTGGTAAAACCCGTTACAGAGGTTTTAGCCCTCAGACTTGATTCAGGATGCATTTTTCTCACCTGGAATGGCATGGGCTTCCACGGAGGACACATATTTCATGTAATTTCAGCGAAACTGAAAATTTGATTTTTGGCTCCAAATTTCAGGTCCTGACCTTAGGTTCTGAGCTCAATGTGGTAAAACCCGTTACAGAGGTTTTAGCCCTCAGACTTGATTCAGGATGCATTTTTCTCACCTGGGATGGCATGGGCTTCCACGGGGGACACATATTTCATTTAATTTCAGCCAAACTGAAAATTTGATTTTTTGCTCCAAATTTCAGGTCCCGACCTTACGTTCTGAGCTCAATGTGGTAAAACCCGTTACAGAGGTTTTAGCCCTCAGACTTGATTCAGGATGCATTTTTCTCATCTGGGATGGCATGGGCTTCCACGGGGGACACATATTTCATTTAATTTCAGCCAAACTGAAAATTTGATTTTTTGCTCCAAATTTCAGGTCCTGACCTTACGTTCTGAGCTCAATGTGGTAAAACCTGTTACAGAGGTTTTAGCACTCAGACTTGATTCAGGATGCATTTTTCTCACCTGGGATGGCATGGGCTTCCACGGGGGACACATATTTCATGTAATTTCAGCCAAACTGAAAATTTGATTTTTGGCTCCAAATTTCAGGTCCCGACCTTACGTTCTGAGCTCAATGTGGTAAAACCTGTTACAGAGGTTTTAGCCCTCAGACTTGATTCAGGATGCATTTTTCTCACCTGGGATGGCATGGGCTTCCACGGGGGACACATATTTCATGTAATTTCAGCCAAACTGAAAATTTGATTTTTGGCTCCAAATTTCAGGTCCGGACCTTACGTTCTGAGCTCAATGTGGTAAAACCCGTTACAGAGGTTTTAGCACTCAGACTTGATTCAGGATGCATTTTTCTCACCTGGGATGGCATGGGCTTCCACGGGGGACACATATTTCATGTTATTTCAGCCAAACTGAAAATTTGATTTTTTGCTCCAAATTTCAGATCCCGACCTTATTTTCTGAGCTCAATGTGGTAAAACCTGTTTCAGAGGTTTTAGCCCTCAGACTTGATTCAGGATGCATTTTTCTCACCTGGGATGGCATGGGCTTCCACGGGGGACACATATTTCATGTAATTTCAGCCAAACTGAAAATTTGATTTTTTGCTCCAAATTTCAGGTCCGGACCTTACGTTCTGGGGTCAATGTGGTAAAACCTGTTACAGAGGTTTTAGCCCTCAGACTTGATTCAGGATGCATTTTTCTCACCTGGGATGGCATGGGCTTCCACGGGGGACACATATTTCATGTAATTTCAGCCAAACTGAAAGTTTGATTTTTGGCTCCAAATTTCAGGTCCGGACCTTACGTTCTGAGCTCAATGTGGTAAAACCTGTTACAGAGGTTTTAGCCCTCAGACTTGATTCAGGATGCATTTTTCTCACCTGGGATGGCATGGGCTTCCACGGGGGACACATATTTCATGTAATTTCAGCCAAACTGAAAATTTGATTTTTGGCTCCAAATTTCAGGTCCGGACCTTACGTTCTGGGGTCAATGTGGTACAACCTGTTACAGAGGTTTTAGCCCTCAGACTTGATTCAGGATGCATTTTTCTCACCTGGAATGGCATGGGCTTCCACGGGGGACACATATTTCATGTAATTTCAGCCAAACTGAAAATTTGATTTTTGGCTCCAAATTTCAGGTCCTGACCTTACGTTCTGAGCTCAATGTGGTAAAACCCGTTACAGAGGTTTTAGCCCTCAGACTTGATTCAGGATGCATTTTTCTCACCTGGGATGGCATGGGCTTCCACGGGGGACACATATTTCATGTAATTTCAGCCAAACTGAAAATTTGATTTTTGGCTCCAAATTTCAGGTCCCGACCTTACGTTCTGAGCTCAATGTGGTAAAACCCGAAACAGAGGTTTTAGCCCTCAGACTGAATTCAGGATGCATTTTTCTCACATGGGATGGCATGGGCTTCCACGGGGGACACATATTTCATGTAATTTCAGCCAAACTGAAAATTTGATTTTTTGCTCCAAATTTCAGGTCCGGACCTTACGTTCTGAGCTCAATGTGGTTAAACCCGTTACAGAGGTTTAAGCACTCAGACTTGATTCAGGATGCATTTTTCTCACCTGGAATGGCATGGGCTTCCACGGGGGACACATATTTCATGTAATTTCAGCCAAACTGAAAATTTGATTTTTGGCTCCAAATTTCAGGTCCCGACCTTACGTTCTGAGCTCAATGTGGTAAAACCCGTTACAGAGGTTTTAGCACTCAGACTTGATTCAGGATGCATTTTTCTCACCTGGGATGGCATGGGCTTCCACGGGGGACACATATTTCATGTAATTTCAGCCAAACTGAAAATTTGATTTTTCGCTCCAAATTTCAGGTCCGGACCTTACGTTCTGAGCTCAATGTGGTTAAACCTGTTTCAGAGGTTTTAGCACTCAGACTTGATTCAGGATGCATTTTTCTCACCTGGGATGGCATGGGCTTCCACGGGGGACACATATTTCATGTAATTTCAGCCAAACTGAAAATTTGATTTTTGGCTCCAAATTTCAGGTCCGGACCTTACGTTCTGAGTTCAATATGGTAAAACCCAAAACAGAGGTTTTAGCCCTCAGACTTGATTCAGGATGCATTTTTCTCACCTGGGATGGCATGGGCTTCCACGGGGGACACATATTTAATGTTATTTCAGCCAAACTGAAAATTTGATTTTTTGCTCCAAATTTCAGGTCCGGACCTTACGTTCTGAGCTCAATGTGGTAAAACCTGTTACAGAGGTTTTAGCCCTCAGACTTGATTCAGGATGCATTTTTCTCACCTGGGATGGCATGGGCTTCCACGGGGGACACATATTTCATGTAATTTCAGCCAAACTGAAAATTTGATTTTTGGCTCCAAATTTCAGGTCCGGACCTTACGTTCTGGGGTCAATGTGGTAAAACCTGTTACAGAGGTTTTAGCCCTCAGACTTGATTCAGGATGCATTTTTCTCACCTGGAATGGCATGGGCTTCCACGGGGGACACATATTTCATGTAATTTCAGCCAAACTGAAAATTTGATTTTTGGCTCCAAATTTCAGGTCCTGACCTTACGTTCTGAGCTCAATGTGGTAAAACCCGTTACAGAGGTTTTAGCCCTCAGACTTGATTCAGGATGCATTTTTCTCACCTGGGATGGCATGGGCTTCCACGGGGGACACATATTTCATGTAATTTCAGCCAAATTGAAAATTTGATTTTTGGCTCCAAATTTCAGGTCCCGACCTTACGTTCTGAGCTCAATGTGGTAAAACCCGAAACAGAGGTTTTAGCCCTCATACTGAATTCAGGATGCATTTTTCTCACATGGGATGGCATGGGCTTCCACGGGGGACACATATTTCATGTAATTTCAGCCAAACTGAAAATTTGATTTTTTGCTCCAAATTTCAGGTCCGGACCTTACGTTCTGAGCTCAATGTGGTTAAACCCGTTACAGAGGTTTTAGCACTCAGACTTGATTCAGGATGCATTTTTCTCACCTGGAATGGCATGGGCTTCCACGGGGGACACATATTTCATGTAATTTCAGCCAAACTGAAAATTTGATTTTTGGCTCCAAATTTCAGGTCCCGACCTTACGTTCTGAGCTCAATGTGGTAAAACCCGTTACAGAGGTTTTAGCACTCAGACTTGATTCAGGATGCATTTTTCTCACCTGGGATGGCATGGGCTTCCACGGGGGACACATATTTCATGTAATTTCAGCCAAACTGAAAATTTGATTTTTTGCTCCAAATTTCAGGTCCGGACCTTACGTTCTGAGCTCAATGTGGTTAAACCCGCTACAGAGGTTTTAGCACTCAGACTTGATTCAGGATGCATTTTTCTCACCTGGGATGGCATGGGCTTCCACGGGGGACACATATTTCATGTAATTTCAGCCAAACTGAAAATTTGATTTTTGGCTCCAAATTTCAGGTCCCGACCTTACGTTCTGAGTTCAATATGGTAAAACCTGTTACAGAGGTTTTAGCCCTCAGACTTGATTCAGGATGCATTTTTCTCACCTGGGATGGCATGGGCTTCCACGGGGGACACATATTTCATGTAATTTCAGCGAAACTGAAAATTTGATTTTTGGCTCCAAATTTCAGGTCCCGATCTTACGTTCTGAGCTCAATGTGGTAAAACCCGTTACAGAGGTTTTAGCCCTCAGACTTGATTCAGGATGCATTTTTCTCACCTGGAATGGCATGGGCTTCCACGGGGGACACATATTTCATGTAATTTCAGCCAAACTGAAAATTTGATTTTTGGCTCCAAATTTCAGGTCCCGACCTTACGTTCTGAGCTTAATGTGGTAAAACCCGTTACAGAGGTTTTAGCCCTCAGACTTGATTCAGGATGCATTTTTCTCACCTGGGATGGCATGGGCTTCCACGGGGGACACATATTTCATTTAATTTCAGCCAAACTGAAAATTTGATTTTTTGCTCCAAATTTCAGGTCCCGACCTTACGTTCTGAGCTCAATGTGGTAAAACCCGTTACAGAGGTTTTAGCACTCAGACTTGATTCAGGATGCATTTTTCTCACCTGGGATGGCATGGGCTTCCACGGGGGACACATATTTCATGTAATTTCAGCCAAACTGAAAATTTGATTTTTGGCTCCAAATTTCAGGTCCGGACCTTACGTTCTGAGTTCAATGTGGTAAAACCTGTTACAGAGGTTTTAGCCCTCAGACTTGATTCAGGATGCATTTTTCTCACCTGGGATGGCATGGGCTTCCACGGGGGACACATATTTCATGTAATTTCAGCCAAACTGAAAATTTGATTTTTTGCTCCAAATTTCAGGTCCCGACCTTACGTTCTGAGCTCAATGTGGTAAAACCCGTTACAGAGGTTTTAGCCCTCAGACTTGATTCAGGATGCATTTTTCTCACCTGGGATGGCATGGGCTTCCACGGGGGACACATATTTCATGTAATTTCAGCCAAACTGAAAATTTGATTTTTGGCTCCAAATTTCAGGTCCGGACCTTACGTTCTGAGTTCAATGTGGTAAAACCTGTTACAGAGGTTTTAGCCCTCAGACTTGATTCAGGATGCATTTTTCTCACCTGGGATGGCATGGGCTTCCACGGGGGAAACATATTTCATGTAATTTCAGCCAAACTGAAAGTTTGATTTTTGGCTCCAAATTTCAGGTCCCGACCTTACGTTCTGAGTTCAATATGGTAAAACCTGTTACAGAGGTTTTAGCCCTCAGACTTGATTCAGGATGCATTTTTCTCACCTGGGATGGCATGGGCTTCCACGGGGGACACATATTTCATGTAATTTCAGCCAAACTGAAAATTTGATTTTTGGCTCCAAATTTCAGGTCCCGACCTTACGTTCTGAGCTCAATGTGGTAAAACCCGTTACAGAGGTTTTAGCCCTCAGACTTGATTCAGGATGCATTTTTCTCACCTGGAATGGCATGGGCTTCCACGGGGGACACATATTTCATGTAATTTCAGCCAAACTGAAAATTTGATTTTTGGCTCCAAATTTCAGGTCCTGACCTTACGTTCTGAGCTCAATGTGGTAAAACCCGTTACAGAGGTTTTAGCCCTCAGACTTGATTCAGGATGCATTTTTCTCATCTGGGATGGCATGGGCTTCCACGGGGGACACATATTTCATTTAATTTCAGCCAAACTGAAAATTTGATTTTTTGCTCCAAATTTCAGGTCCCGACCTTACGTTCTGAGCTCAATGTGGTAAAACCTGTTACAGAGGTTTTAGCCCTCAGACTTGATTCAGGATGCATTTTTCTCACCTGGGATGGCATGGGCTTCCACGGGGGACACATATTTCATGTAATTTCAGCCAAACTGAAAATTTGATTTTTGGCTCCAAATTTCAGGTCCGGACCTTACGTTCTGAGCTCAATGTGGTAAAACCTGTTACAGAGGTTTTAGCCCTCAGACTTGATTCAGGATGCATTTTTCTCACCTGGGATGGCATGGGCTTCCACGGGGGACACATATTTCATGTAATTTCAGCCAAACTGAAAATTTGATTTTTGGCTCCAAATTTCAGGTCCGGACCTTACGTTCTGAGCTCAATGTGGTAAAACCCGTTACAGAGGTTTTAGCACTCAGACTTGATTCAGGATGCATTTTTCTCACCTGGGATGGCATGGGCTTCCACGGGGGACACATATTTCATGTTATTTCAGCCAAACTGAAAATTTGATTTTTTGCTCCAAATTTCAGATCCCGACCTTATGTTCTGAGCTCAATGTGGTAAAACCTGTTTCAGAGGTTTTAGCCCTCAGACTTGATTCAGGATGCATTTTTCTCACCTGGGATGGCATGGGCTTCCACGGGGGACACATATTTCATGTAATTTCAGCCAAACTGAAAATTTGATTTTTGGCTCCAAATTTCAGGTCCCGACCTTACGTTCTGAGCTCAATGTGGTAAAACCCGTTACAGAGGTTTTAGCACTCAGACTTGATTCAGGATGCATTTTTCTCACCTGGGATGGCATGGGCTTCCACGGGGGTCACATATTTCATGTAATTTCAGCCAAACTGAAAATTTGATTTTTGGCTCCAAATTTCAGGTCCGGACCTTACGTTCTGGGGTCAATATGGTAAAACCTGTTACAGAGGTTTTAGCCCTCAGACTTGATTCAGGATGCATTTTTCTCACCTGGGATGGCATGGGCTTCCACGGGGGTCACATATTTCATGTAATTTCAGCCAAACTGAAAATTTGATTTTTGGCTCCAAATTTCAGGTCCTGACCTTACGTTCTGAGCTCAATGTGGTAAAACCCGTTACAGAGGTTTTAGCCCTCAGACTTGATTCAGGATGCATTTTTCTCACCTGGGATGGCATGGGCTTCCACGGGGGACACATATTTCATGTAATTTCAGCCAAACTGAAAATTTGATTTTTGGCTCCAAATTTCAGGTCCTGACCTTACGTTCTGGGGTCAATGTGGTAAAACCCGAAACAGAGGTTTTAGCCCTCAGACTGAATTCAGGATGCATTTTTCTCACCTGGGATGGCATGGGCTTCCACGGGGGACACATATTTCATGTAATTTCAGCCAAACTGAAAATTTGATTTTTTGCTCCAAATTTCAGGTCCGGACCTTACGTTCTGAGCTCAATGTGGTTAAACCCGTTACAGAGGTTTAAGCACTCAGACTTGATTCAGGATGCATTTTTCTCACCTGGAATGGCATGGGCTTCCACGGGGGACACATATTTCATGTAATTTCAGCCAAACTGAAAATTTGATTTTTGGCTCCAAATTTCAGGTCCCGACCTTACGTTCTGAGCTCAATGTGGTAAAACCCGTTACAGAGGTTTTAGCACTCAGACTTGATTCAGGATGCATTTTTCTCACCTGGGATGGCATGGGCTTCCACGGGGGACACATATTTCATGTAATTTCAGCCAAACTGAAAATTTGATTTTTTGCTCCAAATTTCAGGTCCGGACCTTACGTTCTGAGCTCAATGTGGTTAAACCTGTTTCAGAGGTTTTAGCACTCAGACTTGATTCAGGATGCATTTTTCTCACCTGGGATGGCATGGGCTTCCACGGGGGACACATATTTCATGTAATTTCAGCCAAACTGAAAATTTGATTTTTGGCTCCAAATTTCAGGTCCCGACCTTACGTTCTGAGCTCAATATGGTAAAACCCAAAACAGAGGTTTTAGCCCTCAGACTTGATTCAGGATGCATTTTTCTCACCTGGGATGACATGGGCTTCCACGGGGGACACATATTTAATGTTATTTCAGCCAAACTGAAAATTTGATTTTTTGCTCCAAATTTCAGGTCCGGACCTTACGTTCTGAGCTCAATGTGGTAAAACCTGTTACAGAGGTTTTAGCCCTCAGACTTGATTCAGGATGCATTTTTCTCACCTGGGATGGCATGGGCTTCCACGGGGGACACATATTTCATGTAATTTCAGCGAAACTGAAAATTTGATTTTTGGCTCCAAATTTCAGGTCCCGACCTTACGTTCTGAGCTCAATATGGTAAAACCCAAAACAGAGGTTTTAGCCCTCAGACTTGATTCAGGATGCATTTTTCTCACCTGGGATGGCATGGGCTTCCACGGGGGACACATATTTAATGTTATTTCAGCCAAACTGAAAATTTGATTTTTTGCTCCAAATTTCAGGTCCGGACCTTACGTTCTGAGCTCAATGTGGTAAAACCTGTTACAGAGGTTTTAGCCCTCAGACTTGATTCAGGATGCATTTTTCTCACCTGGGATGGCATGGGCTTCCACGGGGGACACATATTTCATGTAATTTCAGCCAAACTGAAAATTTGATTTTTGGCTCCAAATTTCAGGTCCGGACCTTACGTTCTGGGGTCAATGTGGTAAAACCTGTTACAGAGGTTTTAGCCCTCAGACTTGATTCAGGATGCATTTTTCTCACCTGGAATGGCATGGGCTTCCACGGGGGACACATATTTCATGTAATTTCAGCCAAACTGAAAATTTGATTTTTGGCTCCAAATTTCAGGTCCTGACCTTACGTTCTGAGCTAAATGTGGTAAAACCCGTTACAGAGGTTTTAGCCCTCAGACTTGATTCAGGATGCATTTTTCTCACCTGGGATGGCATGGGCTTCCACGGGGGACACATATTTCATGTAATTTCAGCCAAACTGAAAATTTGATTTTTGGCTCCAAATTTCAGGTCCCGACCTTACGTTCTGAGCTCAATGTGGTAAAACCCGAAACAGAGGTTTTAGCCCTCAGACTGAATTCAGGATGCATTTTTCTCACATGGGATGGCATGGGCTTCCACGGGGGACACATATTTCATGTAATTTCAGCCAAACTGAAAATTTGATTTTTTGCTCCAAATTTCAGGTCCGGACCTTACGTTCTGAGCTCAATGTGGTTAAACCCGTTACAGAGGTTTAAGCACTCAGACTTGATTCAGGATGCATTTTTCTCACCTGGAATGGCATGGGCTTCCACGGGGGACACATATTTCATGTAATTTCAGCCAAACTGAAAATTTGATTTTTGGCTCCAAATTTTAGGTCCCGACCTTACGTTCTGAGCTCAATGTGGTAAAACCCGTTACAGAGGTTTTAGCACTCAGACTTGATTCAGGATGCATTTTTCTCACCTGGGATGGCATGGGCTTCCACGGGGGACACATATTTCATGTAATTTCAGCCAAACTGAAAATTTGATTTTTTGCTCCAAATTTCAGGTCCCGACCTTACGTTCTGAGCTCAATGTGGTTAAACCCGTTACAGAGGTTTTAGCACTCAGACTTGATTCAGGATGCATTTTTCTCACCTGGGATGGCATGGGCTTCCACGGGGGACACATATTTCATGTAATTTCAGCCAAACTAAAAATTTGATTTTTGGCTCCAAATTTCAGGTCCCGACCTTACGTTCTGAGTTCAATATGGTAAAACCCGTTACAGAGGTTTTAGCCCTCAGACTTGATTCAGGATGCATTTTTCACACCTGGGATGGCATGGGCTTCCACGGGGGACACATATTTCATGTAATTTCAGCCAAACTGAAAATTTGATTTTTTGCTCCAAATTTCAGGTCCCGACCTTACGTTCTGAGCTCAATGTGGTAAAACCCGTTACAGAGGTTTTAGCCCACAGACTTGATTCAGGATGCATTTTTCTCACCTGGGATGGCATGGGCTTCCACGGGGGACACGTATTTCATGTAATTTCAGCCAAACTGAAAATTTGATTTTTTGCTCCAAATTTCAGGTCCGGACCTTACGTTCTGAGCTCAATGTGGTTAAACCCGAAACAGAGGTTTTAGCCCTCAGACTTGATTCAGGATGCATTTTTCTCACCTGGGATGGCATGGGCTTCCACGGGGGACACATATTTCATGTAATTTCAGCCAAACTGAAAATTTGATTTTTTGCTCCAAATTTCAGGTCCGGACCTTACGTTCTGAGCTCAAAGTGGTAAAACCTGTTACAGAGGTTTTAGCCCTCAGACTTGATTCAGGATGCATTTTTCTCACCTGGGATGGCATGGGCTTCCACGGGGGACACATATTTCATGTAATTTCAGCCAAACTGAAAATTTGATTTTTGGCTCCAAATTTCAGGTCCCGACCTTACGTTCTGAGGTCAATGTGGTAAAACCTGTTACAGAGGTTTTAGCCCTCAGACTTGATTCAGGATGCATTTTTCTCACCTGGGATGGCATGGGCTTCCACGGGGGACACATATTTCATGTTATTTCAGCCAAACTGAAAATTTGATTTTTGGCTCCAAATTTCAGGTCCCGACCTTACGTTCTGAGTTCAATATGGTAAAACCCGTTACAGAGGTTTTAGCCCTCAGACTTGATTCAGGATGCATTTTTCTCACCTGGGATGGCATGGGCTTCCACGGGGGACACATATTTCATGTAATTTCAGCCAAACTGAAAATTTGATTTTTGGCTCCAAATTTCAGGTCCGGACCTTACGTTCTGAGCTCAATGTGGTAAAACGTGTTACAGAGGTTTTAGCCCTCAGACTTGATTCAGGATGCATTTTTCTCACCTGGGATGGCATGGGCTTCCACGGGGGACACATATTTCATGTAATTTCAGCCAAACTGAAAATTTGATTTTTGGCTCCATATTTCAGGTCCTGACCTTACGTTCTGAGCTCAATGTGGTAAAACCCGTTACAGAGGTTTTAGCCCTCAGACTTGATTCAGGATGCATTTTTCTCACCTGGGATGGCATGGGCTTCCACGGGGGACACATATTTAATGTTATTTTAGCCAAACTGAAAATTTGATTTTTTGCTCCAAATTTCAGGTCCCGACCTTACGTTCTGAGTTCAATATGGTAATACCCAAAACAGAGGTTTTAGCCCTCAGACTTGATTCAGGATGCATTTTTCTCACCTGGGATGGCATGGGCTTCCACGGGGGATACATATTTAATGTTATTTCAGCCAAACAGAAAATTTGATTTTTGGCTCCAAATTTCAGGTCCCGACCTTACGTTCTGAGCTCAATGTGGTAAAACCCGTTACAGAGGTTTTAGCCCTCAGACTTGATTCAGGATGCATTTTTCTCACCTGGAATGGCATGGGCTTCCACGGGGGACACATATTTCATGTAATTTCAGCCAAACTGAAAATTTGATTTTTGGCTCCAAATTTCAGGTCCTGACCTTACGTTCTGAGCTCAATGTGGTAAAACCCGTTACAGAGGTTTTAGCCCTCAGACTTGATTCAGGATGCATTTTTCTCATCTGGGATGGCATGGGCTTCCACGGGGGACACATATTTCATGTAATTTCAGCCAAACTGAAAATTTGATTTTTGCTCCAAATTTCAGGTCCCGACCTTACGTTCTGAGCTCAATGTGGTAAAACCTGTTACAGAGGTTTTAGCACTCAGACTTGATTCAGGATGCATTTTTCTCACCTGGGATGGCATGGGCTTCCACGGGGGACACATATTTCATGTAATTTCAGCCAAACTGAAAATTTGATTTTTGGCTCCAAATTTCAGGTCCCGACCTTACGTTCTGAGCTCAATGTGGTAAAACCTGTTACAGAGGTTTTAGCCCTCAGACTTGATTCAGGATGCATTTTTCTCACCTGGGATGGCATGGGCTTCCACGGGGGACACATATTTCATGTAATTTCAGCCAAACTGAAAATTTGCATTTTGGCTCCAAATTTCAGGTCCCGACCTTACGTTCTGAGCTCAATGTGGTAAAACCTGTTACAGAGGTTTTAGCCCTCAGACTTGATTCAGGATGCATTTTTCTCACCTGGGATGGCATGGGCTTCCACGGGGGACACATATTTCATGTAATTTCAGCTAAACTGAAAATTTGATTTTTGGCTCCAAATTTCAGGTCCGGACCTTACGTTCTGAGCTCAATGTGGTAAAACCCGAAACAGAGGTTTTAGCAGTCAGACTTGATTCAGGATGCATTTTTCTCACCTGGGATGGCATGGGCTTCCACGGGGGACACATATTTCATGTAATTTCAGCCAAACTGAAAATTTGATTTTTTGCTCCAAATTTCAGGTCCCGACCTTACGTTCTGAGCTCAATGTGGTAAAACCTGTTACAGAGGTTTTAGCCCTCAGACTTGATTCAGGATGCATTTTTCTCACCTGGGATGGCATGGGCTTCCACGGGGGACACATATTTCATGTAATTTCAGCCAAACTGAAAATTTGATTTTTGGCTCCAAATTTCAGGTCCCGACCTTACGTTCTGAGGTCAATGTGGTAAAACCTGTTACAGAGGTTTTAGCCCTCAGACTTGATTCAGGATGCATTTTTCTCACCTGGGATGGCATGGGCTTCCACGGGGGACCCATATTTCATGTAATTTCAGCCAAACTGAAAATTTGATTTTTGGCTCCAAATTTCAGGTCCCGACCTTACGTTCTGAGCTCAATGTGGTAAAACCTGAAACAGATGTTTTAGCCCTCAGACTTAATTCAGGATGCATTTCTCTCACCTGGGATGGCATGGGCTTCCACGGGGGACACATATTTCATGTAATTTCAGCCAAACTGAAAATTTGATTTTTTGCTCCAAATTTCAGGTCCGGACCTTACGTTCTGAGCTCAATGTGGTAAAACCCGTTACAGAGGTTTTAGCCCTCAGACTTGATTCAGGATGCATTTTTCTCACCTGGGATGGCATGGGCTTCCACGGGGGACATGTATTTCATGTAATTTCAGCCAAACTGAAAATTTGATTTTTTGCTCCAAATTTCAGGTCCGGACCTTACGTTCTGAGCTCAATGTGGTAAAACCCGAAACAGAGGTTTTAGCCCTCAGACTTGATTCAGGATGCATTTTTCTCACCTGGGATGGCATGGGCTTCCACGGGGGACACATATTTCATGTAATTTCAGCCAAACTGAAAATTTGATTTTTTGCTCCAAATTTCAGGTCCCGACCTTTCGTTCTGAGCTCAATGTGGTCAAACCTGTTACAGAGGTTTTAGCCCTCAGACTTGATTCAGGATGCATTTTTCTCACCTGGGATGGCATGGGCTTCCACGGGGGACACATATTTCATGTAATTTCAGCCAAACTGAAAATTTGATTTTTGGCTCCAAATTTCAGGTCCGGACCTTACGTTCTGAGCTCAATGTGGTAAAACCCGTTACAGAGGTTTTAGCACTCAGACTTGATTCAGGATGCATTTTTCTCACCTGGGATGGCATGGGCTTCCACGGGGGACACATATTTCATGTAATTTCAGCCAAACTGAAAATTTGATATTTTGCTCCAAATTTCACGTCCGGACCTTACGTTCTGAGCTCAATGTGGTAAAACCCGAAACAGAGGTTTTAGCACTCAGACTTGATTCAGGATGCATTTTTCTCACCTGGGATGGCATGGGCTTCCACGGGGGACACATATTTCATGTAATTTCAGCGAAACTGAAAATTTGATTTTTGGCTCCAAATTTCAGGTCCCGACCATACGTTCTGAGCTCAATGTGGTAAAACCTGTTACAGAGGTTTTAGCCCTCAGACTTGATTCAGGATGCATTTTTCTCACCTGGGATGGCATGGGCTTCCACGGGGGACACATATTTCATATAATTTCAGCCAAACTGAAAATTTGATATTTTGCTCCAAATTTCACGTCCGGACCTTACGTTCTGAGCTCAATGTGGTAAAACCCGAAACAGAGGTTTTAGCACTCAGACTTGATTCAGGATGCATTTTTCTCACCTGGGATGGCATGGGCTTCCACGGGGGACACATATTTCATGTAATTTCAGCCAAACTAAAAATTTGATATTTTGCTCCAAATTTCACGTCCGGACCTTACGTTCTGAGCTCAATGTGGTAAAACCCGAAACAGAGGTTTTAGCCCTCAGACTTGATTCAGGATGCATTTTTCTCACCTGGGATGGCATGGGCTTCCACGGGGGACACATATTTCATGTAATTTCAGCGAAACTGAAAATTTGATTTTTGGCTCCAAATTTCAGGTCCCGACCTTACGTTCTGGGGTCAAAGTGGTAAAACCTGTTACAGAGGTTTTAGCCCTCAGACTTGATTCAGGATGCATTTTTCTCACCTGGGATGGCATGGGCTTCCACGGGGGACACATATTTCATGTAATTTCAGCCAAACTGAAAATTTGATTTTTGGCTCCAAATTTCAGGTCCCGACCTTACGTTCTGAGCTCAATGTGGTAAAACCCGAAACAGAGGTTTTAGCCCTCAGACTGAATTCAGGATGCATTTTTCTCACATGGGATGGCATGGGCTTCCACGGGGGACACATATTTCATGTAATTTCAGCCAAACTGAAAATTTGATTTTTTGCTCCAAATTTCAGGTCCGGACCTTACGTTCTGAGCTCAATGTGGTTAAACCCGTTACAGAGGTTTAAGCACTCAGACTTGATTCAGGATGCATTTTTCTCACCTGGAATGGCATGGGCTTCCACGGGGGACACATATTTCATGTAATTTCAGCCAAACTGAAAATTTGATTTTTGGTTCCAAATTTCAGGTCCCGACCTTACGTTCTGAGCTCAATGTGGTAAAACCCGTTACAGAGGTTTTAGCACTCAGACTTGATTCAGGATGCATTTTTCTCACCTGGGATGGCATGGGCTTCCACGGGGGACACATATTTCATGTAATTTCAGCCAAACTGAAAATTTGATTTTTGGCTCCAAATTTCAGGTCCGGACCTTACGTTCTGAGCTCAATGTGGTAAAACCCGTTACAGAGGTTTTAGCACTCAGACTTGATTCAGGATGCATTTTTCTCACCTGGGATGGCATGGGCTTCCACGGGGGACACATATTTCATGTAATTTCAGCCAAACTGAAAATTTGATTTTTTGCTCCAAATTTCAGGTCCCGACCTTACGTTCTGAGCTCAATGTGGTAAAACCTGTTACAGAGGTTTTAGCCCTCAGACTTGATTCAGGATGCATTTTTCTCACCTGGGATGGCATGGGCTTCCACGGGGGACACATATTTCATGTAATTTCAGCCAATCTGAAAATTTGATTTTTGGCTCCAAATTTCAGGTCCCGACCTTACGTTCTGAGCTCAATGTGGTAAAACCTGTTACAGAGGTTTTAGCCCTCAGACTTGATTCAGGATGCATTTTTCTCACCTGGGATGGCATGGGCTTCCACGGGGGACACATATTTCATGTAATTTCAGCCAAACTGAAAATTTGCATTTTGGCTCCAAATTTCAGGTCCGGACCTTACGTTCTGAGCTCAATGTGGTAAAACCTGTTACAGAGGTTTTAGCCCTCAGACTTGATTCAGGATGCATTTTTCTCACCTGGGATGGCATGGGCTTCCACGGGGGACACATATTTCATGTAATTTCAGCCAAACTGAAAATTTGATTTTTGGCTCCAAATTTCAGGTCCGGACCTTACGTTCTGAGCTCAATGTGGTAAAACCTGTTACAGAGGTTTTAGCCCTCAGACTTGATTCAGGATGCATTTTTCTCACCTGGGATGGCATGGGCTTCCACGGGGGACACATATTTCATGTAATTTCAGCCAAACTGAAAATTTGATTTTTGGCTCCAAATTTCAGGTCCCGACCTTACGTTCTGGGGTCAATGTGGTAAAACCTGTTACAGAGGTTTTAGCCCTCAGACTTGATTCAGGATGCATTTTTCTCACCTGGGATGGCATGGGCTTCCACGAGGGACACATATTTCATGTAATTTCAGCCAAACTGAAAATTTGATTTTTGGCTCCAAATTTCAGGTCCGGACCTTTCGTTCTGAGCTCAATGTGGTAAAACCCGAAACAGATGTTTTAGCCCTCAGACTTAATTCAGGATGCATTTTTCTCACCTGGGATGGCATGGGCTTCCACGGGGGACACATATTTCATGTAATTTCAGCCAAACTGAAAATTTGATTTTTTGCTCCAAATTTCAGGTCCGGACCTTACGTTCTGAGCTCAATGTGGTAAAACCCGTTACAGAGGTTTTAGCCCTCAGACTTGATTCAGGATGCATTTTTCTCACCTGGGATGGCATGGGCTTCCACGGGGGACACATATTTCATGTAATTTCAGCCAAACTGAAAATTTGATTTTTGGCTCCAAATTTCAGGTCCGGACCTTACGTTCTGAGCTCAATGTGGTAAAACCCGAAACAGAGGTTTTAGCCCTCAGACTTGATTCAGGATGCATTTTTCTCACCTGGGATGGCATGGGCTTCCACGGGGGACACATATTTCATGTAATTTCAGCCAAACTGAAAATTTGATTTTTGGCTCCAAATTTCAGGTCCGGACCTTTCGTTCTGAGCTCAATGTGGTAAAACCTGTTACAGAGGTTTTAGCCCTCAGACTTGATTCAGGATGCATTTTTCTCACCTGGGATGGCATGGGCTTCCACGGGGGACACATATTTCATGTAATTTCAGCCAAACTGAAAATTTGATTTTTGGCTCCAAATTTCAGGTCCGGACCTTACGTTCTGAGCTCAATGTGGTAAAACACGTTACAGAGGTTTTAGCACTCAGACTTGATTCAGGATGCATTTTTCTCACCTGGGATGGCATGGGCTTCCACGGGGGACACATATTTCATGTAATTTCAGCCAAACTGAAAATTTGATATTTTGCTCCAAATTTCACGTCCGGACCTTACGTTCTGAGCTCAATGTGGTAAAACCCAAAACAGAGGTTTTAGCCCTCAGACTTGATTCAGGATGCATTTTTCTCACCTGGGATGGCATGGGCTTCCACGGGGGACACATATTTCATGTAATTTCAGCCAAACTGAAAATTTGATTTTTGGCTCCAAATTTCAGGTCCCGACCTTACGTTCTGAGCTCAATGTGGTAAAACCTGTTACAGAGGTTTTAGCCCTCAGACTTGATTCAGGATGCATTTTTCTCACCTGGGATGGCATGGGCTTCCACGGGGGACACATATTTCATGTAATTTCAGCCAAACTGAAAATTTGATTTTTGTCTCCAAATTTCAGGTCCGGACCTTACGTTCTGAGTTCAATATGGTAAAACCCGTTACAGAGGTTTTAGCCCTCAGACTTGATTCAGGATGCATTTTTCTCACCTGGGATGGCATGGGCTTCCACGGGGGACACATATTTAATGTTATTTCAGCCAAACTGAAAATTTGATTTTTTGCTCCAAATTTCAGGTCCGGACCTTTCGTTCTGAGCTCAATGTGGTAAAACCCGTTACAGAGGTTTTAGCCCTCAGACTTGATTCAGGATGCATTTTTCTCACCTGGGATGGCATGGGCTTCCACGGGGGACACATATTTCATGTAATTTCAGCCAAACTGAAAATTTGATTTTTGGCTCCAAATTTCAGGTCCGGACCTTACGTTCTGAGCTCAATGTGGTAAAACCTGAAACAGAGGTTTTAGCACTCAGACTTGATTCAGGATGCATTTTTCTCACCTGGGATGGCATGGGCTTCCACGGGGGACACATATTTCATGTAATTTCAGCCAAACTGAAAATTTGATATTTTGCTCCAAATTTCACGTCCGGACCTTACGTTCTGAGCTCAATGTGGTAAAACCCGAAACAGAGGTTTTAGCACTCAGACTTGATTCAGGATGCATTTTTCTCACCTGGGATGGCATGGGCTTCCACGGGGGACACATATTTCATGTAATTTCAGCGAAACTGAAAATTTGATTTTTGGCTCCAAATTTCAGGTCCCGACCTTACGTTCTGAGCTCA
Source organism: Halichoeres trimaculatus (assembly GCF_033239565.1). Lineage (NCBI taxonomy): Eukaryota > Metazoa > Chordata > Actinopteri > Labriformes > Labridae > Halichoeres > Halichoeres trimaculatus. The sequence goes on from NW_027437209.1 coordinate 90,795, forward strand.
ATGTGGTAAAACCTGTTACAGAGGTTTTAGCCCTCAGACTTGATTCAGGATGCATTTTTCTCACCTGGGATGGCATGGGCTTCCACGGGGGACACATATTTAATGTTATTTCAGCCAAACTGAAAATTTGATTTTTGGCTCCAAATTTCAGGTCCCAACCTTACGTTCTGAGTTCAATATGGTAAAACCCAAAACAGAGGTTTTAGCCCTCAGACTTGATTCAGGATGCATTTTTCTCACCTGGGATGGCATGGGCTTCCACGGGGGACACATATTTAATGTTATTTCAGCCAAACTGAAAATTTGATTTTTTGCTCCAAATTTCAGGTCCCGACCTTACGTTCTGAGCTCAATGTGGTAAAACCCGTTACAGAGGTTTTAGCCCTCAGACTTGATTCAGGATGCATTTTTCTCACCTGGGATGGCATGGGCTTCCACGGGGGACACATATTTCATGTAATTTCAGCCAAACTGAAAATTTGATTTTTGGCTCCAAATTTCAGGTCCGGACCCTACGTTCTGAGCTCAATGTGGTAAAACCTGTTACAGAGGTTTTAGCCCTCAGACTTGATTCAGGATGCATTTTTCTCACCTGGGATGGCATGGGCTTCCACGGGGGACACATATTTCATGTAATTTCAGCCAAACTGAAAATTTGATTTTTGGCTCCAAATTTCAGGTCCGGACCTTACGTTCTGAGCTCAATGTGGTAAAACCTGTTACAGAGGTTTTAGCACTCAGACTTGATTCAGGATGCATTTTTCTCACCTGGGATGGCATGGGCTTCCACGGGGGACACATATTTCATGTAATTTCAGCCAAACTGAAAATTTGATTTTTGGCTCCAAATTTCAGGTCCCGACCTTACGTTCTGAGGTCAATGTGGTAAAACCTGTTACAGAGGTTTTAGCCCTCAGACTTGATTCAGGATGCATTTTTCTCACCTGGGATGGCATGGGCTTCCACGGGGGACACATATTTCATGTAATTTCAGCGAAACTGAAAATTTGATTTTTGGCTCCAAATTTCAGGTCCCGACCTTACGTTCTGAGCTCAATGTGGTAAAACCCGTTACAGAGGTTTTAGCACTCAGACTTGATTCAGGATGCATTTTTCTCACCTGGGATGGCATGGGCTTCCACGGGGGACACATATTTCATGTAATTTCAGCCAAACTGAAAATTTGATTTTTTGCTCCAAATTTCAGGTCCGGACCTTACGTTCTGAGCTCAATGTGGTTAAACCCGTTACAGAGGTTTTAGCACTCAGACTTGATTCAGGATGCATTTTTCTCACCTGGGATGGCATGGGCTTCCAAGGGGGACACATATTTCATGTAATTTCAGCCAAACTGAAAATTTGATTTTTGGCTCCAAATTTCAGGTCCGGACCTTACGTTCTGAGCTCAATGTGGTAAAACCTGTTACAGAGGTTTTAGCCCTCAGACTTGATTCAGGATGCATTTTTCTCACCTGGGATGGCATGGGCTTCCACGGGAGACACATATTTCATGTAATTTCAGCCAAACTGAAAATTTGATTTTTGGCTCCAAATTTCAGGTCCGGACCTTACGTTCTGAGCTCAATGTGGTAAAACCCGTTACAGAGGTTTTAGCACTCAGACTTGATTCAGGATGCATTTTTCTCACCTGGGATGGCATGGGCTTCCACAGGGGACACATATTTCATGTAATTTCAGCCAAACTGAAAATTTGATTTTTGGCTCCAAATTTCAGGTCCCGACCTTTCGTTCTGAGCTCAATGTGGTAAAACCCTTTACAGAGGTTTTAGCCCTCAGACTTGATTCAGGATGCATTTTTCTCACCTGGGATGGCATGGGCTTCCACGGGGGACACATATTTCATGTAATTTCAGCCAAACTGAAAATTTGATTTTTGGCTCCAAATTTCAGGTCCAGACCTTATGTTCTGAGCTCAATGTAAAACCCGTTACAGAGGTTTTAGCACTCAGACTTGATTCAGGATGCATTTTTCTCACCTGGGATGGCATGGGCTTCCACGGGGGACACATATTTCATATAATTTCAGCCAAACTGAAAATTTGATATTTTGCTCCAAATTTCAGGTCCGGACCTTACGTTCTGAGCTCAATGTGGTAAAACCCGAAACAGAGGTTTTAGCACTCAGACTTGATTCAGGATGCATTTTTCTCACCTGGGATGGCATGGGCTTCCACGGGGGACACATATTTCATGTAATTTCAGCGAAACTGAAAATTTGATTTTTGGCTCCAAATTTCAGGTCCCGACCTTACGTTCTGAGCTCAATGTGGTAAAACCTGTTACAGAGGTTTTAGCCCTCAGACTTAATTCAGGATGCATTTTTCTCACCTGGGATGGCATGGGCTTCCACGGGGGACACATATTTAATGTTATTTCAGCCAAACTGAAAATTTGATTTTTTGCTCCAAATTTCAGGTCCCGACCTTACGTTCTGAGTTCAATATGGTAAAACCCAAAACAGAGGTTTTAGCCCTCAGACTTGATTCAGGATGCATTTTTCTCACCTGGGATGGCATTGGCTTCCACGGGGGACACATATTTAATGTTATATCAGCCAAACTGAAAATTTGATTTTTGGCTCCAAATTTCAGGTCCCGACCTTACGTTCTGAGCTCAATGTGGCAAAACCCGAAACAGAGGTTTTAGCCCTCAGACTTGATTCAGGATGCATTTTTCTCACCTGGAATGGCATGGGCTTCCACGGGGGACACATATTTCATGTAATTTCAGCCAAACTGAAAATTTGATTTTTGGCTCCAAATTTCAGGTCCCGACCTTACGTTCTGAGCTCAATGTGGTAAAACACGTTACAGAGGTTTTAGCACTCAGACTTGATTCAGGATGCATTTTTCTCACCTGGGATGGCATGGGCTTCCACGGGGGACACATATTTCATGTAATTTCAGCCAAACTGAAAATTTGATTTTTGGCTCCAAATTTCAGGTCCCGACCTTACGTTCTGAGCTCAATGTGGTAAAACCCGTTACAGAGGTTTTAGCACTCAGACTTGATTCAGGATGCATTTTTCTCACCTGGGATGGCATGGGCTTCCACAGGGGACACATATTTCATGTAATTTCAGCGAAACTGAAAATTTGATTTTTGGCTCCAAATTTCAGGTCCCGACCTTACGTTCTGAGCTCAATGTGGTAAAACCCGTTACAGAGGTTTTAGCACTCAGACTTGATTCAGGATGCATTTTTCTCACCTGGGATGGCATGGGCTTCCACAGGGGACACATATTTCATGTAATTTCAGCCAAACTGAAAATTTGATTTTTTGCTCCAAATTTCAGGTCCCGACCTTACGTTCTGAGCTCAATGTGGTAAAACCTGTTACAGAGGTTTTAGCCCTCAGACTTGATTCAGGATGCATTTTTCTCACCTGGGATGGCATGGGCTTCCACGGGGGACACATATTTCATGTAATTTCAGCCAAACTGAAAATTTGATTTTTGGCTCCAAATTTCAGGTCCCGACCTTACGTTCTGAGCTCAATGTGGTAAAACCTGTTACAGAGGTTTTAGCCCTCAGACTTGATTCAGGATGCATTTTTCTCACCTGGGATGGCATGGGCTTCCACGGGGGACACATATTTCATGTAATTTCAGCGAAACTGAAAATTTGATTTTTGGCTCCAAATTTCAGGTCCGGACCTTACGTTCTGAGCTCAATGTGGTAAAACCCGAAACAGAGGTTTTAGCACTCAGACTTGATTCAGGATGCATTTGTCTCACCTGGGATGGCATGGGCTTCCACGGGGGACACATATTTCATGTAATTTCAGCCAAACTGAAAATTTGATTTTTTGCTCCAAATTTCAGGTCCCGACCTTACGTTCTGAGCTCAATGTGGTAAAACCTGTTACAGAGGCTTTAGCCCTCAGACTTGATTCAGGATGCATTTTTCTCACCTGGGATGGCATGGGCTTCCACGGGGGACACATATTTCATGTAATTTCAGCCAAACTGAAAATTTGATTTTTTGCTCCAAATTTCAGGTCCCGACCTTACGTTCTGGGGTCAATGTGGTAAAACCTGTTACGGAGGTTTTAGCCCTCAGACTTGATTCAGGATGCATTTTTCTCACCTGGGATGGCATGGGCTTCCACGAGGGACACATATTTCATGTAATTTCAGCCAAACTGAAAATTTGATTTTTTGCTCCAAATTTCAGGTCCCGACCTTTCGTTCTGAGCTCAATGTGGTAAAACCCGAAACAGATGTTTTAGCCCTCAGAACTAATTCAGGATGCATTTTTCTCACCTGGGATGGCATGGGCTTCCACGGGGGACACATATTTCATGTAATTTCAGCCAAACTGAAAATTTGATTTTTTGCTCCAAATTTCAGGTCCGGACCTTACGTTCTGAGCTCAATGTGGTAAAACCCGTTACAGAGGTTTTAGCCCTCAGACTTGATTCAGGATGCATTTTTCTCACCTGGGATGGCATGGGCTTCCACGGGGGACACATATTTCATGTAATTTCAGCCAAACTGAAAATTTGATTTTTTGCTCCAAATTTCAGGTCCGGACCTTTCGTTCTGAGCTCAATGTGGTAAAACCTGTTACAGAGGTTTTAGCCCTCAGACTTGATTCAGGATGCATTTTTCTCACCTGGGATGGCATGGGCTTCCACGGGGGACACATATTTCATGTAATTTCAGCCAAACTGAAAATTTGATTTTTGGCTCCAAATTTCAGGTCCGGACCTTACGTTCTGAGCTCAATGTGGTAAAACCCGAAACAGAGGTTTTAGCACTCAGACTTGATTCAGGATGCATTTTTCTCACCTGGGATGGCATGGGCTTCCACGGGGGACACATATTTCATGTAATTTCAGCCAAACTGAAAATTTGATATTTGGCTCCAAATTTCACGTCCGGACCTTACGTTCTGAGCTCAATGTGGTAAAACCCAAAACAGAGGTTTTAGCCCTCAGACTTGATTCAGGATGCATTTTTCTCACCTGGGATGGCATGGGCTTCCACGGGGGACACATATTTCATGTAATTTCAGCCAAACTGAAAATTTGATATTTTGCTCCAAATTTCACGTCCGGACCTTACGTTCTGAGCTCAATGTGGTAAAACCCGAAACAGAGGTTTTAGCACTCAGACTTGATTCAGGATGCATTTTTCTCACCTGGGATGGCATGGGCTTCCACGGGGGACACATATTTCATGTAATTTCAGCGAAACTGAAAATTTGATTTTTGGCTCCAAATTTCAGGTCCCGACCTTACGTTCTGAGCTCAATGTGGTAAAACCTGTTACAGAGGTTTTAGCCCTCAGACTTGATTCAGGATGCATTTTTCTCACCTGGGATGGCATGGGCTTCCACAGGGGACACATATTTCATATAATTTCAGCCAAACTGAAAATTTGATATTTTGCTCCAAATTTCAGGTCCCGACCTTACGTTCTGAGCTCAATGTGGTAAAACCCGAAACAGAGGTTTTAGCACTCAGACTTGATTCAGGATGCATTTTTCTCACCTGGGATGGCATGGGCTTCCACGGGGGACACATATTTCATGTAATTTCAGCGAAACTGAAAATTTGATTTTTGGCTCCAAATTTCAGGTCCCGACCTTACGTTCTGAGCTCAATGTGGTAAAACCTGTTACAGAGGTTTTAGCCCTCAGACTTGATTCAGGATGCATTTTTCTCACCTGGGATGGCATGGGCTTCCACGGGGGACACATATTTCATGTAATTTCAGCCAAACTGAAAATTTGATATTTTGCTCCAAATTTCAGGTCCCGACCTTACGTTCTGAGCTCAATGTGGTAAAACCCGAAACAGAGGTTTTAGCACTCAGACTTGATTCAGGATGCATTTTTCTCACCTGGGATGGCATGGGCTTCCACGGGGGACACATATTTCATGTAATTTCAGCGAAACTGAAAATTTGATTTTTTGCTCCAAATTTCAGGTCCCGACCTTTCGTTCTGAGCTCAATGTGGTAAAACCTGTTACAGAGGTTTTAGCCCTCAGACTTGATTCAGGATGCATTTTTCTCACCTGGGATGGCATGGGCTTCCACGGGGGACACATATTTAATGTTATTTCAGCCAAACTGAAAATTTGATTTTTTGCTCCAAATTTCAGGTCCGGACCTTACGTTCTGAGTTCAATATGGTAAAACCCAAAACAGAGGTTTTAGCCCTCAGACTTGATTCAGGATGCATTTTTCTCACCTGGGATGGCATGGGCTTCCACGGGGGACACATATTTCATGTTATTTCAGCCAAACTGAAAATTTGATTTTTTGCTCCAAATTTCAGGTCCCGACCTTACGTTCTGAGCTCAATGTGGTAAAACCCGTTACAGAGGTTTTAGCCCTCAGACTTGATTCAGGATGCATTTTTCTCACCTGGGATGGCATGGGCTTCCACAGGGGACACATATTTCATGTAATTTCAGCCAAACTGAAAATTTGATTTTTGGCTCCAAATTTCAGGTCCCGACCTTACGTTCTGAGCTCAATGTGGTAAAACACGATACAGAGGTTTTAGCACTCAGACTTGATTCAGGATGCATTTTTCTCACCTGGGATGGCATGGGCTTTCACGGGGGACACATATTTCATGTTATTTCAGCCAAACTGAAAATTTGATTTTTGGCTCCAAATTTCAGGTCCCGACCTTACGTTCTGCGTTCAATATGGTAAAACCTGTTACAGAGGTTTTAGCCCTCAGACTTGATTCAGGATGCATTTTTCTCACCTGGGATGGCATGGGCTTCCACAGGGGACACATATTTCATGTAATTTCAGCCAAACTGAAAATTTGCATTTTGGCTCTAAATTTCAGGTCCGACCCTTACGTTCTTAGCTCAATGTGGTAAAACCTGTTACAGAGGTTTTAGTACTCAGACTTGATTCAGGATGCATTTTTCTCACCTGGAATGGCATGGGCTTCCACGGGGGACACATATTTCATGTAATTTCAGCCAAACTGAAAATTTGATTTTTGGCTCCAAATTTCAGGTCCCGACCTTACGTTCTGAGCTCAATGTGGTAAAACCTGTTACAGAGGTTTTAGCCCTCAGACTTGATTCAGGATGCATTTTTCTCACCTGGGATGGCATGGGCTTCCACGGGGGACACATATTTCATGTAATTTCAGCCAAACTGAAAATTTGATTTTTGGCTCCAAATTTCAGGTCCCGACCTTACGTTCTGGGGTCAATGTGGTAAAACCCGTTACAGAGGTTTTAGCCCTCAGACTTGATTCAGGATGCATTTTTCTCACCTGGGATGGCATGGGCTTCCACAGGGGACACATATTTCATGTAATTTCAGCCAAACTGAAAATTTGATTTTTGGCTCCAAATTTCAGGTCCCGACCTTACGTTCTGAGCTCAATGTGGTAAAACACGATACAGAGGTTTTAGCACTCAGACTTGATTCAGGATGCATTTTTCTCACCTGGGATGGCATGGGCTTTCACGGGGGACACATATTTCATGTTATTTCAGCCAAACTGAAAATTTGATTTTTGGCTCCAAATTTCAGGTCCCGACCTTACGTTCTGCGTTCAATATGGTAAAACCTGTTACAGAGGTTTTAGCCCTCAGACTTGATTCAGGATGCATTTTTCTCACCTGGGATGGCATGGGCTTCCACAGGGGACACATATTTCATGTAATTTCAGCCAAACTGAAAATTTGCATTTTGGCTCTAAATTTCAGGTCCGACCCTTACGTTCTTAGCTCAATGTGGTAAAACCTGTTACAGAGGTTTTAGTACTCAGACTTGATTCAGGATGCATTTTTCTCACCTGGAATGGCATGGGCTTCCACGGGGGACACATATTTCATGTAATTTCAGCCAAACTGAAAATTTGATTTTTGGCTCCAAATTTCAGGTCCCGACCTTACGTTCTGAGCTCAATGTGGTAAAACCTGTTACAGAGGTTTTAGCCCTCAGACTTGATTCAGGATGCATTTTTCTCACCTGGGATGGCATGGGCTTCCACGGGGGACACATATTTCATGTAATTTCAGCCAAACTGAAAATTTGATTTTTGGCTCCAAATTTCAGGTCCCGACCTTACGTTCTGGGGTCAATGTGGTAAAACCTGTTACAGAGGTTTTAGCCCTCAGACTTGATTCAGGATGCATTTTTCTCACCTGGGATGGCATGGGCTTCAACGAGGGACACATATTTCATGTAATTTCAGCCAAACTGAAAATTTGATTTTTGGCTCCAAATTTCAGGTCCCGACCTTACGTTCTGAGCTCAATGTGGTAAAACCCGAAACAGATGTTTTAGCCCTCAGACCTAATTCAGGATGCATTTTTCTCACCTGGGATGGCATGGGCTTCCACGGGGGACACATATTTCATGTAATTTCAGCCAAACTGAAAATTTGATTTTTTGCTCCAAATTTCAGGTCCGGACCTTACGTTCTGAGCTCAATGTGGTAAAACCCGTTACAGAGGTTTTAGCCCTCAGACTTGATTCAGGATGCATTTTTCTCACCTGGGATGGCATGGGCTTCCACGGGGGACACATATTTCATGTAATTTCAGCCAAACTGAAAATTTGATTTTTTGCTCCAAATTTCAGGTCCCGACCTTACGTTCTGAGCTCAATGTGGTAAAACCCGAAACAGAGGTTTTAGCCCTCAGACTTGATTCAGGATGCATTTTTCTCACCTGGGATGGCATGGGCTTCCACGGGGGACACATCTTTCATGTAATTTCAGCCAAACTGAAAATTTGATTTTTGGCTCCAAATTTCAGGTCCGGACCTTTCGTTCTGAGCTCAATGTGGTAAAACCTGTTACAGAGGTTTTAGCCCTCAGACTTGATTCAGGATGCATTTTTCTCACCTGGGATGGCATGGGCTTCCACGGGGGACACATATTTCATGTAATTTCAGCCAAACTGAAAATTTGATTTTTGGCTCCAAATTTCAGGTCCCGACCTTACGTTCTGAGCTCAATGTGGTAAATACCGAAACAGAGGTTTTAGCACTCAGACTTGATTCAGGATGCATTTTTCTCACCTGGGATGGCATGGGCTTCCACGGGGGACACATATTTCATGTAATTTCAGCCAAACTGAAAATTTGATTTTTTGCTCCAAATTTCAGGTCCCGACCTTACGTTCTGAGCTCAATGTGGTAAAACCTGTTACAGAGGTTTTAGCCCTCAGACTTGATTCAGGATGCATTTTTCTCACCTGGGATGGCATGGGCTTCCACGGGGGACACATATTTCATTTAATTTCAGCCAAACTGAAAATTTGATTTTTTGCTCCAAATTTCAGGTCCCGACCTTACGTTCTGAGCTCAATGTGATAAAACCTGTTACAGAGGTTTTAGCCCTCAGACTTGATTCAGGATGCATTTTTCTCACCTGGGATGGCATGGGCTTCCACGGGGGACACATATTTAATGTTATTTCAGCCAAACTGAAAATTTGATTTTTTGCTCCAAATTTCAGGTCCCGACCTTACGTTCTGAGCTCAATGTGGTAAAACCTGTTACAGAGGTTTTAGCACTCAGACTTGATTCAGGATGCATTTTTCTCACCTGGGATGGCATGGGCTTCCACGGGGGACACATATTTCATGTAATTTCAGCCAAACTGAAAATTTGATTTTTGGCTCCAAATTTCAGGTCCGGACCTTACGTTCTGGGGTCAATGTGGTAAAACCTGTTACAGAGGTTTTAGCCCTCAGACTTGATTCAGGATGCATTTTTCTCACCTGGGATGGCATGGGCTTCCACGGGGGACACATATTTCATGTAATTTCAGCCAAACTGAAAATTTGATTTTTGGCTCCAAATTTCAGGTCCCGACCTTACGTTCTGAGCTCAATGTGGTAAAACCCGAAACAGAGGTTTTAGCCCTCAGACTTAATTCAGGATGCATTTTTCTCACCTGGGATGGCATGGGCTTCCACGGGGGACACATATTTCATGTAATTTCAGCCAAACTGAAAATTTGATTTTTTGCTCCAAATTTCAGGTCCCGACCTTACGTTCTGAGCTCAATGTGATAAAACCTGTTACAGAGGTTTTAGCCCTCAGACTTGATTCAGGATGCATTTTTCTCACCTGGGATGGCATGGGCTTCCACGGGGGACACATATTTAATGTTATTTCAGCCAAACTGAAAATTTGATTTTTTGCTCCAAATTTCAGGTCCGGACCTTACGTTCTGAGTTCAATATGGTAAAACCCAAAACAGAGGTTTTAGCCCTCAGACTTGATTCAGGATGCATTTTTCTCACCTGGGATGGCATGGGCTTCCACGGGGGACACATATTTAATGTTATTTCAGCCAAACTGAAAATTTGATTTTTTGCTCCAAATTTCAGGTCCCGACCTTACGTTCTGAGCTCAATGTGGTAAAACCCGTTACAGAGGTTTTAGCCCTCAGACTTGATTCAGGATGCATTTTTCTCACCTGGAATGGCATGGGCTTCCACGGGGGACACATATTTCATGTAATTTCAGCCAAACTGAAAATTTGATTTTTTGCTCCAAATTTCAGGTCCCGACCTTACGTTCTGAGCTCAATGTGGTAAAACCCGTTACAGAGGTTTTAGCCCTCAGACTTGATTCAGGATGCATTTTTCTCACCTGGAATGGCATGGGCTTCCACGGGGGACACATATTTCATGTAATTTCAGCCAAACTGAAAATTTGATTTTTTGCTCCAAATTTCAGGTCCGGACCTTACGTTCTGAGCTCAATGTGGTAAAACCCGTTACAGAGGTTTTAGCCCTCAGACTTGATTCAGGATGCATTTTTCTCACCTGGGATGGCATGGGCTTCCACGGGGGACACATATTTCATGTAATTTCAGCCAAACTGAAAATTTGATTTTTTGCTCCAAATTTCAGGTCCCGACCTTACGTTCTGAGCTCAATGTGGTAAAACCCGAAACAGAGGTTTTAGCCCTCAGACTTGATTCAGGATGCATTTTTCTCACCTGGGATGGCATGGGCTTCCACGGGGGACACATCTTTCATGTAATTTCAGCCAAACTGAAAATTTGATTTTTGGCTCCAAATTTCAGGTCCGGACCTTTCGTTCTGAGCTCAATGTGGTAAAACCTGTTACAGAGGTTTTAGCCCTCAGACTTGATTCAGGATGCATTTTTCTCACCTGGGATGGCATGGGCTTCCACGGGGGACACATATTTCATGTAATTTCAGCCAAACTGAAAATTTGATTTTTGGCTCCAAATTTCAGGTCCCGACCTTACGTTCTGAGCTCAATGTGGTAAATACCGAAACAGAGGTTTTAGCACTCAGACTTGATTCAGGATGCATTTTTCTCACCTGGGATGGCATGGGCTTCCACGGGGGACACATATTTCATGTAATTTCAGCCAAACTGAAAATTTGATTTTTTGCTCCAAATTTCAGGTCCCGACCTTACGTTCTGAGCTCAATGTGGTAAAACCTGTTACAGAGGTTTTAGCCCTCAGACTTGATTCAGGATGCATTTTTCTCACCTGGGATGGCATGGGCTTCCACGGGGGACACATATTTCATGTAATTTCAGCCAAACTGAAAATTTGATTTTTGGCTCCAAATTTCAGGTCCGGACCTTACGTTCTGGGGTCAATGTGGTAAAACCTGTTACAGAGGTTTTAGCCCTCAGACTTGATTCAGGATGCATTTTTCTCACCTGGGATGGCATGGGCTTCCACGGGGGACACATATTTCATGTAATTTCAGCCAAACTGAAAATTTGATTTTTGGCTCCAAATTTCAGGTCCCGACCTTACGTTCTGAGCTCAATGTGGTAAAACCTGTTACAGAGGTTTTAGCCCTCAGACTTGATTCAGGATGCATTTTTCTCACCTGGGATGGCATGGGCTTCCACGGGGGACACATATTTCATGTAATTTCAGCCAAACTGAAAATTTGATTTTTTGCTCCAAATTTCAGGTCCCGACCTTACGTTCTGAGCTCAATGTGGTAAAACCTGTTACAGAGGTTTTAGCCCTCAGACTTAATTCAGGATGCATTTTTCTCACCTGGGATGGCATGGGCTTCCACGGGGGACACATATTTCATGTAATTTCAGCCAAACTGAAAATTTGATTTTTTGCTCCAAATTTCAGGTCCCGACCTTACGTTCTGAGCTCAATGTGATAAAACCTGTTACAGAGGTTTTAGCCCTCAGACTTGATTCAGGATGCATTTTTCTCACCTGGGATGGCATGGGCTTCCACGGGGGACACATATTTAATGTTATTTCAGCCAAACTGAAAATTTGATTTTTTGCTCCAAATTTCAGGTCCCGACCTTACGTTCTGAGCTCAATGTGGTAAAACCTGTTACAGAGGTTTTAGCACTCAGACTTGATTCAGGATGCATTTTTCTCACCTGGGATGGCATGGGCTTCCACGGGGGACACATATTTCATGTAATTTAAGCCAAACTGAAAATTTGATTTTTGGCTCCAAATTTCAGGTCCGGACCTTACGTTCTGGGGTCAATGTGGTAAAACCTGTTACAGAGGTTTTAGCCCTCAGACTTGATTCAGGATGCATTTTTCTCACCTGGGATGGCATGGGCTTCCACGGGGGACACATATTTCATGTAATTTCAGCCAAACTGAAAATTTGATTTTTGGCTCCAAATTTCAGGTCCCGACCTTACGTTCTGAGCTCAATGTGGTAAAACCCGAAACAGAGGTTTTAGCCCTCAGACTTAATTCAGGATGCATTTTTCTCACCTGGGATGGCATGGGCTTCCACGGGGGACACATATTTCATGTAATTTCAGCCAAACTGAAAATTTGATTTTTTGCTCCAAATTTCAGGTCCCGACCTTACGTTCTGAGCTCAATGTGATAAAACCTGTTACAGAGGTTTTAGCCCTCAGACTTGATTCAGGATGCATTTTTCTCACCTGGGATGGCATGGGCTTCCACGGGGGACACATATTTAATGTTATTTCAGCCAAACTGAAAATTTGATTTTTTGCTCCAAATTTCAGGTCCCGACCTTACGTTCTGAGTTCAATATGGTAAAACCCAAAACAGAGGTTTTAGCCCTCAGACTTGATTCAGGATGCATTTTTCTCACCTGGGATGGCATGGGCTTCCACGGGGGACACATATTTAATGTTATTTCAGCCAAACTGAAAATTTGATTTTTTGCTCCAAATTTCAGGTCCCGACCTTACGTTCTGAGCTCAATGTGGTAAAACCCGTTACAGAGGTTTTAGCCCTCAGACTTGATTCAGGATGCATTTTTCTCACCTGGAATGGCATGGGCTTCCACGGGGGACACATATTTAATGTAATTTCAGCCAAACTGAAAATTTGATTTTTGGCTCCAAATTTCAGGTCCCGACCTTACGTTCTGAGCTCAATGTGGTAAAACCCGTTACAGAGGTTTTAGCCCTCAGACTTGATTCAGGATGCATTTTTCTCACCTGGAATGGCATGGGCTTCCACGGGGGACACATATTTCATGTAATTTCAGCCAAACTGAAAATTTGATTTTTTGCTCCAAATTTCAGGTCCGGACCTTACGTTCTGAGCTCAATGTGGTAAAACCCGTTACAGAGGTTTTAGCCCTCAGACTTGATTCAGGATGCATTTTTCTCACCTGGGATGGCATGGGCTTCCAAGGGGGACACATATTTCATGTAATTTCAGCCAAACTGAAAATTTGATTTTTTGCTCCAAATTTCAGGTCCCGACCTTACGTTCTGAGCTCAATGTGGTAAAACCCGAAACAGAGGTTTTAGCCCTCAGACTTGATTCAGGATGCATTTTTCTCACCTGGGATGGCATGGGCTTCCACGGGGGACACATATTTCATGTAATTTCAGCCAAACTGAAAATTTGATTTTTGGCTCCAAATTTCAGGTCCGGACCTTACGTTCTGAGCTCAATGTGGTAAAACCCGAAACAGAGGTTTTAGCCCTCAGACTTAATTCAGGATGCATTTTTCTCACCTGGGATGGCATGGGCTTCCACGGGGGACACATATTTCATGTAATTTCAGCCAAACTGAAAATTTGATTTTTTGCTCCAAATTTCAGGTCCCGACCTTACGTTCTGAGCTCAATGTGATAAAACCTGTTACAGAGGTTTTAGCCCTCAGACTTGATTCAGGATGCATTTTTCTCACCTGGGATGGCATGGGCTTCCACGGGGGACACATATTTAATGTTATTTCAGCCAAACTGAAAATTTGATTTTTTGCTCCAAATTTCAGGTCCCGACCTTACGTTCTGAGTTCAATGTGGTAAAACCTGTTACAGAGGTTTTAGCCCTCAGACTTGATTCAGGATGCATTTTTCTCACCTGGGATGGCATGGGCTTCCACGGGGGACACATATTTCATGTAATTTCAGCCAAACTGAAAATTTGATTTTTTGCTCCAAATTTCAGGTCCCGACCTTACGTTATGAGCTCAATGTGGTAAAACCCGTTACAGAGGTTTTAGCCCTCAGACTTGATTCAGGATGCATTTTTCTCACCTGGAATGGCATGGGCTTCCACGGGGGACACATATTTCATGTAATTTCAGCCAAACTGAAAATTTGATTTTTTGCTCCAAATTTCAGGTCCCGACCTTACGTTCTGAGCTCAATGTGGTAAAACCTGTTACAGAGGTTTTAGCCCTCAGACTTGATTCAGGATGCATTTTTCTCACCTGGGATGGCATGGGCTTCCACGGGGGACACATATTTAATGTTATTTCAGCCAAACTGAAAATTTGATTTTTTGCTCCAAATTTCAGGTCCCGACCTTACGTTCTGAGTTCAATATGGTAAAACCCAAAACAGAGGTTTTAGCCCTCAGACTTGATTCAGGATGCATTTTTCTCACCTGGGATGGCATGGGCTTCCACGGGGGACACATATTTAATGTTATTTCAGCCAAACTGAAAATTTGATTTTTTGCTCCAAATTTCAGGTCCCACCCTTACGTTCTGAGCTCAATGTGGTAAAACCCGAAACAGAGGTTTTAGCCCACAGACTTGATTCAGGATGCATTTTTCTCACCTGGGATGGCATGGGCTTCCACGGGGGACACGTATTTCATGATATTCTAGCCAAACTGAAATTTTGATTTTTGGCTCAGAATTTCAGGTCCCGACCTTACGTTCTGAGCTCAATGTGGTAAAACCCGAAACAGAGGTTTTAGCCCTCAGACTTGATTCAGGATGCATTTTTCTCACCTGGGATGGCATGGGCTTCCACGGGGGACACATATTTCATGTAATTTCAGCCAAACTGAAAATTTGATTTTTTGCTCCAAATTTCAGGTCCGGACCTTACGTTCTGAGCTCAATGTGGTAAAACCTGTTACAGAGGTTTTAGCCCTCAGACTTGATTCAGGATGCATTTTTCTCACCTGGAATGGCATGGGCTTCCACGGGGGACACATATTTCATGTAATTTCAGCCAAACTGAAAATTTGATTTTTGGCTCCAAATTTCAGGTCCGGACCTTACGTTCTGAGCTCAATGTGGTAAAACCTGTTACAGAGGTTTTAGCACTCAGACTTGATTCAGGATGCATTTTTCTCACCTGGGATGGCATGGGCTTCCACGGGGGACACATATTTCATGTAATTTCAGCCAAACTGAAAATTTGATTTTTGGCTCCAAATTTCAGGTCCCGACCTTACGTTCTGAGGTCAATGTGGTAAAACCTGTTACAGAGGTTTTAGCCCTCAGACTTGATTCAGGATGCATTTTTCTCACCTGGGATGGCATGGGCTTCCACGGGGGACACATATTTCATGTAATTTCAGCCAAACTGAAAATTTGATTTTTGGCTCCAAATTTCAGGTCCCGACCTTACGTTCTGAGCTCAATGTGGTAAAACCTGTTACAGAGGTTTTAGCCCTCAGACTTGATTCAGGATGCATTTTTCTCACCTGGGATGGCATGGGCTTCCACGGGGGACACATATTTCATGTAATTTCAGCCAAACTGAAAATTTGATTTTTGTCTCCAAATTTCAGGTCCGGACCTTACGTTCTGAGTTCAATATGGTAAAACCCGTTACAGAGGTTTTAGCCCTCAGACTTGATTCAGGATGCATTTTTCTCACCTGGGATGGCATGGGCTTCCACGGGGGACACATATTTAATGTTATTTCAGCCAAACTGAAAATTTGATTTTTTGCTCCAAATTTCAGGTCCGGACCTTACGTTCTGAGCTCAATGTGGTAAAACCCGTTACAGAGGTTTTAGCACTCAGACTTGATTCAGGATGCATTTTTCTCACGTGGGATGGCATGGGCTTCCACGGGGGACACATATTTCATGTAATTTCAGCCAAACTGAAAATTTGATTTTTTGCTCCAAATTTCAGGTCCCACCCTTACGTTCTGAGCTCAATGTGGTAAAACCCGAAACAGAGGTTTTAGCCCTCAGACTTGATTCAGGATGCATTTTTCTCACCTGGGATGGCATGGGCTTCCACGGGGGACACATATTTCATGTAATTTCAGCCAAACTGAAATTTTGATTTTTGGCTCAGAATTTCAGGTCCGGACCTTACGTTCTGAGCTCAATGTGGTAAAACCCGAAACAGAGGTTTTAGCCCTCAGACTTGATTCAGGATGCATTTTTCTCACCTGGGATGGCATGGGCTTCCACGGGGGACACATATTTCATGTAATTTCAGCCAAACTGAAAATTTGATTTTTTGCTCCAAATTTCAGGTCCGGACCTTACGTTCTGAGCTCAATGTGGTAAAACCTGTTACAGAGGTTTTAGCCCTCAGACTTGATTCAGGATGCATTTTTCTCACCTGGAATGGCATGGGCTTCCACGGGGGACACATATTTCATGTAATTTCAGCCAAACTGAAAATTTGATTTTTGGCTCCAAATTTCAGGTCCGGACCTTACGTTCTGAGCTCAATGTGGTAAAACCTGTTACAGAGGTTTTAGCACTCAGACTTGATTCAGGATGCATTTTTCTCACCTGGGATGGCATGGGCTTCCACGGGGGACACATATTTCATGTAATTTCAGCCAAACTGAAAATTTGATTTTTGGCTCCAAATTTCAGGTCCCGACCTTACGTTCTGAGGTCAATGTGGTAAAACCTGTTACAGAGGTTTTAGCCCTCAGACTTGATTCAGGATGCATTTTTCTCACCTGGGATGGCATGGGCTTCCACGGGGGACACATATTTCATGTAATTTCAGCCAAACTGAAAATTTGATTTTTGGCTCCAAATTTCAGGTCCCGACCTTACGTTCTGAGCTCAATGTGGTAAAACCTGTTACAGAGGTTTTAGCCCTCAGACTTGATTCAGGATGCATTTTTCTCACCTGGGATGGCATGGGCTTCCACGGGGGACACATATTTCATGTAATTTCAGCCAAACTGAAAATTTGATTTTTGGCTCCAAATTTCAAGTCCGGACCTTACGTTCTGAGCTCAATGTGGTAAAACCCCTTACAGAGGTTTTAGCCCTCAGACTTGATTCAGGATGCATTTTTCTCACCTGGGATGGCATGGGCTTCCACGGGGGACACATATTTAATGTTATTTCAGCCAAACTGAAAATTTGATTTTTTGCTCCAAATTTCAGGTCCCGACCTTACGTTCTGAGTTCAATATGGTAAAACCCAAAACAGAGGTTTTAGCCCTCAGACTTGATTCAGGATGCATTTTTCTCACCTGGGATGGCATGGGCTTCCACGGGGGACACATATTTAATGTTATTTCAGCCAAACTGAAAATTTGATTTTTTGCTCCAAATTTCAGGTCCCGACCTTACGTTCTGAGCTCAATGTGGTAAAACCCGTTACAGAGGTTTTAGCCCACAGACTTGATTCAGGATGCATTTTTCTCACCTGGGATGGCATGGGCTTCCACGGGGGACACGTATTTCATGTTATTTCAGCCAAACTGAAAATTTGATTTTTGGCTCAGAATTTCAGGTCCGGACCTTACGTTCTGAGCTCAATGTGGTAAAACCCGAAACAGAGGTTTTAGCCCTCAGACTTGATTCAGGATGCATTTTTCTCACCTGGGATGGCATGGGCTTCCACGGGGGACACATATTTCATGTAATTTCAGCCAAACTGAAAATTTGATTTTTTGCTCCAAATTTCAGGTCCGGACCTTACGTTCTGAGCTCAATGTGGTAAAACCTGTTACAGAGGTTTTAGCCCTCAGACTTGATTCAGGATGCATTTTTCTCACCTGGAATGGCATGGGCTTCCACGGGGGACACATATTTCATGTAATTTCAGCCAAACTGAAAATTTGATTTTTGGCTCCAAATTTCAGGTCCGGACCTTACGTTCTGAGCTCAATGTGGTAAAACCTGTTACAGAGGTTTTAGCACTCAGACTTGATTCAGGATGCATTTTTCTCACCTGGGATGGCATGGGCTTCCACGGGGGACACATATTTCATGTAATTTCAGCCAAACTGAAAATTTGATTTTTGGCTCCAAATTTCAGGTCCCGACCTTACGTTCTGAGGTCAATGTGGTAAAACCTGTTACAGAGGTTTTAGCCCTCAGACTTGATTCAGGATGCATTTTTCTCACCTGGAATGGCATGGGCTTCCACGGGGGACACATATTTCATGTAATTTCAGCCAAACTGAAAATTTGATTTTTGGCTCCAAATTTCAGGTCCGGACCTTACGTTCTGAGTTCAATATGGTAAAACCCGTTACAGAGGTTTTAGCCCTCAGACTTGATTCAGGATGCATTTTTCTCACCTGGGATGGCATGGGCTTCCACGGGGGACACATATTTAATGTTATTTCAGCCAAACTGAAAATTTGATTTTTTGCTCCAAATTTCAGGTCCGGACCTTACGTTCTGAGCTCAATGTGGTAAAACCCGTTACAGAGGTTTTAGCACTCAGACTTGATTCAGGATGCATTTTTCTCACCTGGGATGGCATGGGCTTCCACGGGGGACACATATTTCATGTAATTTCAGCCAAACTGAAAATTTGATTTTTTGCTCCAAATTTCAGGTCCCACCCTTACGTTCTGAGCTCAATGTGGTAAAACCCGAAACAGAGGTTTTAGCCCTCAGACTTGATTCAGGATGCATTTTTCTCACCTGGGATGGCATGGGCTTCCACGGGGGACACATATTTCATGTAATTTCAGCCAAACTGAAATTTTGATTTTTGGCTCAGAATTTCAGGTCCGGACCTTACGTTCTGAGCTCAATGTGGTAAAACCCGAAACAGAGGTTTTAGCCCTCAGACTTGATTCAGGATGCATTTTTCTCACCTGGGATGGCATGGGCTTCCACGGGGGACACATATTTCATGTAATTTCAGCCAAACTGAAAATTTGATTTTTTGCTCCAAATTTCAGGTCCGGACCTTACGTTCTGAGCTCAATGTGGTAAAACCTGTTACAGAGGTTTTAGCCCTCAGACTTGATTCAGGATGCATTTTTCTCACCTGGAATGGCATGGGCTTCCACGGGGGACACATATTTCATGTAATTTCAGCCAAACTGAAAATTTGATTTTTGGCTCCAAATTTCAGGTCCGGACCTTACGTTCTGAGCTCAATGTGGTAAAACCTGTTACAGAGGTTTTAGCACTCAGACTTGATTCAGGATGCATTTTTCTCACCTGGGATGGCATGGGCTTCCACGGGGGACACATATTTCATGTAATTTCAGCCAAACTGAAAATTTGATTTTTGGCTCCAAATTTCAGGTCCCGACCTTACGTTCTGAGGTCAATGTGGTAAAACCTGTTACAGAGGTTTTAGCCCTCAGACTTGATTCAGGATGCATTTTTCTCACCTGGGATGGCATGGGCTTCCACGGGGGACACATATTTCATGTAATTTCAGCCAAACTGAAAATTTGATTTTTGGCTCCAAATTTCAGGTCCCGACCTTACGTTCTGAGCTCAATGTGGTAAAACCTGTTACAGAGGTTTTAGCCCTCAGACTTGATTCAGGATGCATTTTTCTCACCTGGGATGGCATGGGCTTCCACGGGGGACACATATTTCATGTAATTTCAGCCAAACTGAAAATTTGATTTTTGGCTCCAAATTTCAAGTCCGGACCTTACGTTCTGAGCTCAATGTGGTAAAACCCCTTACAGAGGTTTTAGCCCTCAGACTTGATTCAGGATGCATTTTTCTCACCTGGGATGGCATGGGCTTCCACGGGGGACACATATTTAATGTTATTTCAGCCAAACTGAAAATTTGATTTTTTGCTCCAAATTTCAGGTCCCGACCTTACGTTCTGAGTTCAATATGGTAAAACCCAAAACAGAGGTTTTAGCCCTCAGACTTGATTCAGGATGCATTTTTCTCACCTGGGATGGCATGGGCTTCCACGGGGGACACATATTTAATGTTATTTCAGCCAAACTGAAAATTTGATTTTTTGCTCCAAATTTCAGGTCCCGACCTTACGTTCTGAGCTCAATGTGGTAAAACCCGTTACAGAGGTTTTAGCCCACAGACTTGATTCAGGATGCATTTTTCTCACCTGGGATGGCATGGGCTTCCACGGGGGACACGTATTTCATGTTATTTCAGCCAAACTGAAAATTTGATTTTTGGCTCAGAATTTCAGGTCCGGACCTTACGTTCTGAGCTCAATGTGGTAAAACCCGAAACAGAGGTTTTAGCCCTCAGACTTGATTCAGGATGCATTTTTCTCACCTGGGATGGCATGGGCTTCCACGGGGGACACATATTTCATGTAATTTCAGCCAAACTGAAAATTTGATTTTTTGCTCCAAATTTCAGGTCCGGACCTTACGTTCTGAGCTCAATGTGGTAAAACCTGTTACAGAGGTTTTAGCCCTCAGACTTGATTCAGGATGCATTTTTCTCACCTGGAATGGCATGGGCTTCCACGGGGGACACATATTTCATGTAATTTCAGCCAAACTGAAAATTTGATTTTTGGCTCCAAATTTCAGGTCCGGACCTTACGTTCTGAGCTCAATGTGGTAAAACCTGTTACAGAGGTTTTAGCACTCAGACTTGATTCAGGATGCATTTTTCTCACCTGGGATGGCATGGGCTTCCACGGGGGACACATATTTCATGTAATTTCAGCCAAACTGAAAATTTGATTTTTGGCTCCAAATTTCAGGTCCCGACCTTACGTTCTGAGGTCAATGTGGTAAAACCTGTTACAGAGGTTTTAGCCCTCAGACTTGATTCAGGATGCATTTTTCTCACCTGGGATGGCATGGGCTTCCACGGGGGACACATATTTAATGTTATTTCAGCCAAACTGAAAATTTGATTTTTGGCTCCAAATTTCAGGTCCCGACCTTACGTTCTGAGCTCAATGTGGTAAAACCTGTTACAGAGGTTTTAGCCCTCAGACTTGATTCAGGATGCATTTTTCTCACCTGGGATGGCATGGGCTTCCACGGGGGACACATATTTCATGTAATTTCAGCCAAACTGAAAATTTGATTTTTGGCTCCAAATTTCAAGTCCGGACCTTACGTTCTGAGCTCAATGTGGTAAAACCCGTTACAGAGGTTTTAGCCCTCAGACTTGATTCAGGATGCATTTTTCTCACCTGGGATGGCATGGGCTTCCACGGGGGACACATATTTAATGTTATTTCAGCCAAACTGAAAATTTGATTTTTTGCTCCAAATTTCAGGTCCCGACCTTACGTTCTGAGTTCAATATGGTAAAACCCAAAACAGAGGTTTTAGCCCTCAGACTTGATTCAGGATGCATTTTTCTCACCTGGGATGGCATGGGCTTCCACGGGGGACACATATTTAATGTTATTTCAGCCAAACTGAAAATTTGATTTTTTGCTCCAAATTTCAGGTCCCGACCTTACGTTCTGAGCTCAATGTGGTAAAACCCGTTACAGAGGTTTTAGCCCTCAGACTTGATTCAGGATGCATTTTTCTCACCTGGAATGGCATGGGCTTCCACGGGGGACACATATTTCATGTAATTTCAGCCAAACTGAAAATTTGATTTTTGGCTCAGAATTTCAGGTCCCGACCTTACGTTCTGAGCTCAATGTGGTAAAACACGTTACAGAGGTTTTAGCACTCAGACTTGATTCAGGATGCATTTTTCTCACCTGGGATGGCATGGGCTTCCACGGGGGACACATATTTCATGTTATTTCAGCCAAACTGAAAATTTGATTTTTTGCTCCAAATTTCAGGTCCCGACCTTACGTTCTGAGTTCAATATGGTAAAACCCAAAACAGAGGTTTTAGCCCTCAGACTTGATTCAGGATGCATTTTTCTCACCTGGGATGGCATGGGCTTCCACGGGGGACACATATTTAATGTTATTTCAGCCAAACTGAAAATTTGATTTTTTGCTCCAAATTTCAGGTCCCGACCTTACGTTCTGAGCTCAATGTGGTAAAACCCGTTACAGAGGTTTTAGCACTCAGACTTGATTCAGGATGCATTTTTCTCACCTGGGATGGCATGGGCTTCCACGGGGGACACATATTTCATGTTATTTCAGCCAAACTGAAAATTTGATTTTTTGCTCCAAATTTCAGGTCCCGACCTTACGTTCTGAGCTCAATGTGGTAAAACACGTTACAGAGGTTTTAGCCCTCAGACTTGATTCAGGATGCATTTTTCTCACCTGGGATGGCATGGGCTTCCACGGGGGACACATATTTCATGTAATTTCAGCCAAACTGAAAATTTGATTTTTGGCTCCAAATTTCAGGTCCGGACCTTACGTTCTGGGGTCAATGTGGTAAAACCTGTTACAGAGGTTTTAGTCCTCAGACTTGATTCAGGATGCATTTTTCTCACCTGGGATGGCATGGGCTTCCACGGGGGACACATATTTCATTTAATTTCAGCCAAACTGAAAATTTGATTTTTGGCTCCAAATTTCAGGTCCCGACCTTACGTTCTGAGCTCAATGTGGTTAAACCCGAAACAGAGGTTTTAGCCCTCAGACTTGATTCAGGATGCATTTTTCTCACCTGGAATGGCATGGGCTTCCACGGGGGACACATATTTAATGTTATTTCAGCCAAACTGAAAATTTGATTTTTGGCTCCAAATTTCAGGTCCCGACCTTACGTTCTGAGCTCAATGTGGTAAAACCCGTTACAGAGGTTTTAGCCCTCAGACTTGATTCAGGATGCATTTTTCTCACCTGGGATGGCATGGGCTTCCACGGGGGACACATATTTCATGTAATTTCAGCCAAACTGAAAATTTGATTTTTGGCTCCAAATTTCAGGTCCCGACCTTACGTTCTGAGCTCAATGTGGTAAAACCTGTTACAGAGGTTTTAGCCCTCAGACTTGATTCAGGATGCATTTTTCTCACCTGGGATGGCATGGGCTTCCACGGGGGACACATATTTAATGTTATTTCAGCCAAACTGAAAATTTGATTTTTTGCTCCAAATTTCAGGTCCCGACCTTACGTTCTGAGCTCAATGTGGTAAAACCTGTTACAGAGGTTTTAGCACTCAGACTTGATTCAGGATGCATTTTTCTCACCTGGGATGGCATGGGCTTCCACGGGGGACACATATTTCATGTAATTTCAGCCAAACTGAAAATTTGATTTTTGGCTCCAAATTTCAGGTCCCGACCTTACGTTCTGAGGTCAATGTGGTATAACCTGTTACAGAGGTTTTAGCCCTCAGACTTGATTCAGGATGCATTTTTCTCACCTGGGATGGCATGGGCTTCCACGGGGGACACATATTTAATGTTATTTCAGCCAAACTGAAAATTTGATTTTTGGCTCCAAATTTCAGGTCCCGACCTTACGTTCTGAGCTCAATGTGGTAAAACCTGTTACAGAGGTTTTAGCCCTCAGACTTGATTCAGGATGCATTTTTCTCACCTGGGATGGCATGGGCTTCCACGGGGGACACATATTTCATGTAATTTCAGCCAAACTGAAAATTTGATTTTTGGCTCCAAATTTCAAGTCCGGACCTTACGTTCTGAGCTCAATGTGGTAAAACCCGTTACAGAGGTTTTAGCCCTCAGACTTGATTCAGGATGCATTTTTCTCACCTGGGATGGCATGGGCTTCCACGGGGGACACATATTTAATGTTATTTCAGCCAAACTGAAAATTTGATTTTTTGCTCCAAATTTCAGGTCCCGACCTTACGTTCTGAGTTCAATATGGTAAAACCCAAAACAGAGGTTTTAGCCCTCAGACTTGATTCAGGATGCATTTTTCTCACCTGGGATGGCATGGGCTTCCACGGGGGACACATATTTAATGTTATTTCAGCCAAACTGAAAATTTGATTTTTTGCTCCAAATTTCAGGTCCCGACCTTACGTTCTGAGCTCAATGTGGTAAAACCCGTTACAGAGGTTTTAGCCCTCAGACTTGATTCAGGATGCATTTTTCTCACCTGGAATGGCATGGGCTTCCACGGGGGACACATATTTCATGTAATTTCAGCCAAACTGAAAATTTGATTTTTGGCTCAGAATTTCAGGTCCCGACCTTACGTTCTGAGCTCAATGTGGTAAAACACGTTACAGAGGTTTTAGCACTCAGACTTGATTCAGGATGCATTTTTCTCACCTGGGATGGCATGGGCTTCCACGGGGGACACATATTTCATGTTATTTCAGCCAAACTGAAAATTTGATTTTTTGCTCCAAATTTCAGGTCCCGACCTTACGTTCTGAGTTCAATATGGTAAAACCCAAAACAGAGGTTTTAGCCCTCAGACTTGATTCAGGATGCATTTTTCTCACCTGGGATGGCATGGGCTTCCACGGGGGACACATATTTAATGTTATTTCAGCCAAACTGAAAATTTGATTTTTTGCTCCAAATTTCAGGTCCCGACCTTACGTTCTGAGCTCAATGTGGTAAAACCCGTTACAGAGGTTTTAGCACTCAGACTTGATTCAGGATGCATTTTTCTCACCTGGGATGGCATGGGCTTCCACGGGGGACACATATTTCATGTTATTTCAGCCAAACTGAAAATTTGATTTTTTGCTCCAAATTTCAGGTCCCGACCTTACGTTCTGAGCTCAATGTGGTAAAACACGTTACAGAGGTTTTAGCCCTCAGACTTGATTCAGGATGCATTTTTCTCACCTGGGATGGCATGGGCTTCCACGGGGGACACATATTTCATGTAATTTCAGCCAAACTGAAAATTTGATTTTTGGCTCCAAATTTCAGGTCCGGACCTTACGTTCTGGGGTCAATGTGGTAAAACCTGTTACAGAGGTTTTAGTCCTCAGACTTGATTCAGGATGCATTTTTCTCACCTGGGATGGCATGGGCTTCCACGGGGGACACATATTTCATTTAATTTCAGCCAAACTGAAAATTTGATTTTTGGCTCCAAATTTCAGGTCCCGACCTTACGTTCTGAGCTCAATGTGGTTAAACCCGAAACAGAGGTTTTAGCCCTCAGACTTGATTCAGGATGCATTTTTCTCACCTGGAATGGCATGGGCTTCCACGGGGGACACATATTTAATGTTATTTCAGCCAAACTGAAAATTTGATTTTTGGCTCCAAATTTCAGGTCCCGACCTTACGTTCTGAGCTCAATGTGGTAAAACCCGTTACAGAGGTTTTAGCCCTCAGACTTGATTCAGGATGCATTTTTCTCACCTGGGATGGCATGGGCTTCCACGGGGGACACATATTTCATGTAATTTCAGCCAAACTGAAAATTTGATTTTTGGCTCCAAATTTCAGGTCCCGACCTTACGTTCTGAGCTCAATGTGGTAAAACCTGTTACAGAGGTTTTAGCCCTCAGACTTGATTCAGGATGCATTTTTCTCACCTGGGATGGCATGGGCTTCCACGGGGGACACATATTTCATGTAATTTCAGCTAAACTGAAAATTTGATTTTTGGCTCCAAATTTCAGGTCCGGACCTTACGTTCTGAGGTCAATGTGGTAAAACCTGTAACAGAGGTTTTAGCCCTCAGACTTGATTCAGGATGCATTTTTCTCACCTGGGATGGCATGGGCTTCCACGGGGGACACATATTTCATGTAATTTCAGCTAAACTGAAAATTTGATTTTTGGCTCCAAATTTCAGGTCCCGACCTTACGTTCTGAGTTCAATATGGTAAAACCCGTTACAGAGGTTTTAGCCCTCAGACTTGATTCAGGATGCATTTTTCTCACCTGGGATGGCATGGGCTTCCACGGGGGACACATATTTCATGTAATTTCAGCCAAACTGAAAATTTGATTTTTGGCTCCAAATTTCAGGTCCGGACCTTACGTTCTGAGCTCAATGTGGTAAAACCTGTTACAGAGGTTTTAGCCCTCAGACTTGATTCAGGATGCATTTTTCTCACCTGGGATGGCATGGGCTTCCACGGGGGACACATATTTCATGTAATTTCAGCCAAACTGAAAATTTGATTTTTTGCTCCAAATTTCAGGTCCCGACCTTACGTTCTGAGCTCAATGTGGTAAAACCTGTAACAGAGGTTTTAGCCCTCAGACTTGATTCAGGATGCATTTTTCTCACCTGGGATGGCATGGGCTTCCACGGGGGACACATATTTCATGTTATTTCAGCCAAACTGAAAATTTGATTTTTGGCTCCAAATTTCAGGTCCCGACCTTACGTTCTGAGTTCAATATGGTAAAACCCAAAACAGAGGTTTTAGCCCTCAGACTTGATTCAGGATGCATTTTTCTCACCTGGGATGGCATGGGCTTCCACGGGGGACACATATTTAATGTTATTTCAGCCAAACTGAAAATTTGATTTTTTGCTCCAAATTTCAGGTCCCGACCTTACGTTCTGAGTTCAATATGGTAAAACCTGTTACAGAGGTTTTAGCCCTCAGACTTGATTCAGGATGCATTTTTCTCACCTGGGATGGCATGGGCTTCCACGGGGGACACATATTTCATGTAATTTCAGCGAAACTGAAAATTTGATTTTTGGCTCCAAATTTCAGGTCCCGACCTTACGTTCTGAGCTCAATGTGGTAAAACCCGTTACAGAGGTTTTAGCCCTCAGACTTGATTCAGGATGCATTTTTCTCACCTGGAATGGCATGGGCTTCCACGGAGGACACATATTTCATGTAATTTCAGCGAAACTGAAAATTTGATTTTTGGCTCCAAATTTCAGGTCCGGACCTTACGTTCTGAGCTCAATGTGGTAAAACCCGTTACAGAGGTTTTAGCCCTCAGACTTGATTCAGGATGCATTTTTCTCACCTGGGATGGCATGGGCTTCCACGGGGGACACATATTTCATTTAATTTCAGCCAAACTGAAAATTTGATTTTTTGCTCCAAATTTCAGGTCCCGACCTTACGTTCTGAGCTCAATGTGGTAAAACCCGTTACAGAGGTTTTAGCCCTCAGACTTGATTCAGGATGCATTTTTCTCATCTGGGATGGCATGGGCTTCCACGGGGGACACATATTTCATTTAATTTCAGCCAAACTGAAAATTTGATTTTTTGCTCCAAATTTCAGGTCCTGACCTTACGTTCTGAGCTCAATGTGGTAAAACCTGTTACAGAGGTTTTAGCACTCAGACTTGATTCAGGATGCATTTTTCTCACCTGGGATGGCATGGGCTTCCACGGGGGACACATATTTCATGTAATTTCAGCCAAACTGAAAATTTGATTTTTGGCTCCAAATTTCAGGTCCCGACCTTACGTTCTGAGCTCAATGTGGTAAAACCTGTTACAGAGGTTTTAGCCCTCAGACTTGATTCAGGATGCATTTTTCTCACCTGGGATGGCATGGGCTTCCACGGGGGACACATATTTCATGTAATTTCAGCCAAACTGAAAATTTGATTTTTGGCTCCAAATTTCAGGTCCGGACCTTACGTTCTGAGCTCAATGTGGTAAAACCCGTTACAGAGGTTTTAGCACTCAGACTTGATTCAGGATGCATTTTTCTCACCTGGAATGGCATGGGCTTCCACGGGGGACACATATTTCATGTAATTTCAGCCAAACTGAAAATTTGATTTTTTGCTCCAAATTTCAGATCCCGACCTTATTTTCTGAGCTCAATGTGGTAAAACCTGTTTCAGAGGTTTTAGCCCTCAGACTTGATTCAGGATGCATTTTTCTCACCTGGGATGGCATGGGCTTCCACGGGGGACACATATTTCATGTAATTTCAGCCAAACTGAAAATTTGATTTTTTGCTCCAAATTTCAGGTCCGGACCTTACGTTCTGGGGTCAATGTGGTAAAACCTGTTACAGAGGTTTTAGCCCTCAGACTTGATTCAGGATGCATTTTTCTCACCTGGGATGGCATGGGCTTCCACGGGGGACACATATTTCATGTAATTTCAGCCAAACTGAAAGTTTGATTTTTGGCTCCAAATTTCAGGTCCGGACCTTACGTTCTGAGCTCAATGTGGTAAAACCTGTTACAGAAGTTTTAGCCCTCAGACTTGATTCAGGATGCATTTTTCTCACCTGGGATGGCATGGGCTTCCACGGGGGACACATATTTCATGTAATTTCAGCCAAACTGAAAATTTGATTTTTGGCTCCAAATTTCAGGTCCGGACCTTACGTTCTGGGGTCAATGTGGTACAACCTGTTACAGAGGTTTTAGCCCTCAGACTTGATTCAGGATGCATTTTTCTCACCTGGAATGGCATGGGCTTCCACGGGGGACACATATTTCATGTAATTTCAGCCAAACTGAAAATTTGATTTTTGGCTCCAAATTTCAGGTCCTGACCTTACGTTCTGAGCTCAATGTGGTAAAACCCGTTACAGAGGTTTTAGCCCTCAGACTTGATTCAGGATGCATTTTTCTCACCTGGGATGGCATGGGCTTCCACGGGGGACACATATTTCATGTAATTTCAGCCAAACTGAAAATTTGATTTTTGGCTCCAAATTTCAGGTCCCGACCTTACGTTCTGAGCTCAATGTGGTAAAACCCGAAACAGAGGTTTTAGCCCTCAGACTGAATTCAGGATGCATTTTTCTCACATGGGATGGCATGGGCTTCCACGGGGGACACATATTTCATGTAATTTCAGCCAAACTGAAAATTTGATTTTTTGCTCCAAATTTCAGGTCCGGACCTTACGTTCTGAGCTCAATGTGGTTAAACCCGTTACAGAGGTTTAAGCACTCAGACTTGATTCAGGATGCATTTTTCTCACCTGGAATGGCATGGGCTTCCACGGGGGACACATATTTCATGTAATTTCAGCCAAACTGAAAATTTGATTTTTGGCTCCAAATTTCAGGTCCCGACCTTACGTTCTGAGCTCAATGTGGTAAAACCCGTTACAGAGGTTTTAGCACTCAGACTTGATTCAGGATGCATTTTTCTCACCTGGGATGGCATGGGCTTCCACGGGGGACACATATTTCATGTAATTTCAGCCAAACTGAAAATTTGATTTTTCGCTCCAAATTTCAGGTCCGGACCTTACGTTCTGAGCTCAATGTGGTTAAACCTGTTTCAGAGGTTTTAGCACTCAGACTTGATTCAGGATGCATTTTTCTCACCTGGGATGGCATGGGCTTCCACGGGGGACACATATTTCATGTAATTTCAGCCAAACTGAAAATTTGATTTTTGGCTCCAAATTTCAGGTCCCGACCTTACGTTCTGAGTTCAATATGGTAAAACCCAAAACAGAGGTTTTAGCCCTCAGACTTGATTCAGGATGCATTTTTCTCACCTGGGATGGCATGGGCTTCCACGGGGGACACATATTTAATGTTATTTCAGCCAAACTGAAAATTTGATTTTTTGCTCCAAATTTCAGGTCCGGACCTTACGTTCTGAGCTCAATGTGGTAAAACCTGTTACAGAGGTTTTAGCCCTCAGACTTGATTCAGGATGCATTTTTCTCACCTGGGATGGCATGGGCTTCCACGGGGGACACATATTTCATGTAATTTCAGCCAAACTGAAAATTTGATTTTTGGCTCCAAATTTCAGGTCCGGACCTTACGTTCTGGGGTCAATGTGGTAAAACCTGTTACAGAGGTTTTAGCCCTCAGACTTGATTCAGGATGCATTTTTCTCACCTGGAATGGCATGGGCTTCCACGGGGGACACATATTTCATGTAATTTCAGCCAAACTGAAAATTTGATTTTTGGCTCCAAATTTCAGGTCCTGACCTTACGTTCTGAGCTCAATGTGGTAAAACCCGTTACAGAGGTTTTAGCCCTCAGACTTGATTCAGGATGCATTTTTCTCACCTGGGATGGCATGGGCTTCCACGGGGGACACATATTTCATGTAATTTCAGCCAAACTGAAAATTTGATTTTTTGCTCCAAATTTCAGGTCCGGACCTTACGTTCTGAGCTCAATGTGGTTAAACCCGTTACAGAGGTTTTAGCACTCAGACTTGATTCAGGATGCATTTTTCTCACCTGGAATGGCATGGGCTTCCACGGGGGACACATATTTCATGTAATTTCAGCCAAACTGAAAATTTGATTTTTTGCTCCAAATTTCAGGTCCGGACCTTACGTTCTGAGCTCAATGTGGTTAAACCCGCTACAGAGGTTTTAGCACTCAGACTTGATTCAGGATGCATTTTTCTCACCTGGGATGGCATGGGCTTCCACGGGGGACACATATTTCATGTAATTTCAGCCAAACTGAAAATTTGATTTTTGGCTCCAAATTTCAGGTCCCGACCTTACGTTCTGAGTTCAATATGGTAAAACCCAAAACAGAGGTTTTAGCCCTCAGACTTGATTCAGGATGCATTTTTCTCACCTGGGATGGCATGGGCTTCCACGGGGGACACATATTTAATGTTATTTCAGCCAAACTGAAAATTTGATTTTTTGCTCCAAATTTCAGGTCCCGACCTTACGTTCTGAGTTCAATATGGTAAAACCTGTTACAGAGGTTTTAGCCCTCAGACTTGATTCAGGATGCATTTTTCTCACCTGGGATGGCATGGGCTTCCACGGGGGACACATATTTCATGTAATTTCAGCGAAACTGAAAATTTGATTTTTGGCTCCAAATTTCAGGTCCCGATCTTACGTTCTGAGCTCAATGTGGTAAAACCCGTTACAGAGGTTTTAGCCCTCAGACTTGATTCAGGATGCATTTTTCTCACCTGGAATGGCATGGGCTTCCACGGGGGACACATATTTCATGTAATTTCAGCCAAACTGAAAATTTGATTTTTGGCTCCAAATTTCAGGTCCTGACCTTACGTTCTGAGCTTAATGTGGTAAAACCCGTTACAGAGGTTTTAGCCCTCAGACTTGATTCAGGATGCATTTTTCTCACCTGGGATGGCATGGGCTTCCACGGGGGACACATATTTCATGTAATTTCAGCCAAACTGAAAATTTGATTTTTTGCTCCAAATTTCAGGTCCCGACCTTACGTTCTGAGCTCAATGTGGTAAAACCCGTTACAGAGGTTTTAGCACTCAGACTTGATTCAGGATGCATTTTTCTCACCTGGGATGGCATGGGCTTCCACGGGGGACACATATTTCATGTAATTTCAGCCAAACTGAAAATTTGATTTTTGGCTCCAAATTTCAGGTCCGGACCTTACGTTCTGAGTTCAATGTGGTAAAACCTGTTACAGAGGTTTTAGCCCTCAGACTTGATTCAGGATGCATTTTTCTCACCTGGGATGGCATGGGCTTCCACGGGGGACACATATTTCATGTAATTTCAGCCAAACTGAAAATTTGATTTTTTGCTCCAAATTTCAGGTCCCGACCTTACGTTCTGAGCTCAATGTGGTAAAACCCGTTACAGAGGTTTTAGCCCTCAGACTTGATTCAGGATGCATTTTTCTCACCTGGGATGGCATGGGCTTCCACGGGGGACACATATTTCATTTAATTTCAGCCAAACTGAAAATTTGATTTTTGGCTCCAAATTTCAGGTCCGGACCTTACGTTCTGAGTTCAATGTGGTAAAACCTGTTACAGAGGTTTTAGCCCTCAGACTTGATTCAGGATGCATTTTTCTCACCTGGGATGGCATGGGCTTCCACGGGGGAAACATATTTCATGTAATTTCAGCCAAACTGAAAGTTTGATTTTTGGCTCCAAATTTCAGGTCCCGACCTTACGTTCTGAGTTCAATATGGTAAAACCTGTTACAGAGGTTTTAGCCCTCAGACTTGATTCAGGATGCATTTTTCTCACCTGGGATGGCATGGGCTTCCACGGGGGACACATATTTCATGTAATTTCAGCCAAACTGAAAATTTGATTTTTGGCTCCAAATTTCAGGTCCCGACCTTACGTTCTGAGCTCAATGTGGTAAAACCCGTTACAGAGGTTTTAGCCCTCAGACTTGATTCAGGATGCATTTTTCTCACCTGGAATGGCATGGGCTTCCACGGGGGACACATATTTCATGTAATTTCAGCCAAACTGAAAATTTGATTTTTGGCTCCAAATTTCAGGTCCTGACCTTACGTTCTGAGCTCAATGTGGTAAAACCCGTTACAGAGGTTTTAGCCCTCAGACTTGATTCAGGATGCATTTTTCTCATCTGGGATGGCATGGGCTTCCACGGGGGACACATATTTCATTTAATTTCAGCCAAACTGAAAATTTGATTTTTTGCTCCAAATTTCAGGTCCCGACCTTACGTTCTGAGCTCAATGTGGTAAAACACGTTACAGAGGTTTTAGCCCTCAGACTTGATTCAGGATGCATTTTTCTCACCTGGGATGGCATGGGCTTCCACGGGGGACACATATTTCATGTAATTTCAGCCAAACTGAAAATTTGATTTTTTGCTCCAAATTTCAGGTCCCGACCTTACGTTCTGAGCTCAATGTGGTAAAACCTGTTACAGAGGTTTTAGCCCTCAGACTTGATTCAGGATGCATTTTTCTCACCTGGGATGGCATGGGCTTCCACGGGGGACACATATTTCATGTAATTTCAGCCAAACTGAAAATTTGATTTTTGGCTCCAAATTTCAGGTCCGGACCTTACGTTCTGAGCTCAATGTGGTAAAACCTGTTACAGAGGTTTTAGCCCTCAGACTTGATTCAGGATGCATTTTTCTCACCTGGGATGGCATGGGCTTCCACGGGGGACACATATTTCATGTTATTTCAGCCAAACTGAAAATTTGATTTTTTGCTCCAAATTTCAGATCCCGACCTTATGTTCTGAGCTCAATGTGGTAAAACCTGTTTCAGAGGTTTTAGCCCTCAGACTTGATTCAGGATGCATTTTTCTCACCTGGGATGGCATGGGCTTCCACGGGGGACACATATTTCATGTAATTTCAGCCAAACTGAAAGTTTGATTTTTGGCTCCAAATTTCAGGTCCGGACCTTACGTTCTGAGCTCAATGTGGTAAAACCTGTTACAGAGGTTTTAGCCCTCAGACTTGATTCAGGATGCATTTTTCTCACCTGGGATGGCATGGGCTTCCACGGGGGTCACATATTTCATGTAATTTCAGCCAAACTGAAAATTTGATTTTTGGCTCCAAATTTCAGGTCCGGACCTTACGTTCTGGGGTCAATATGGTAAAACCTGTTACAGAGGTTTTAGCCCTCAGACTTGATTCAGGATGCATTTTTCTCACCTGGGATGGCATGGGCTTCCACGGGGGTCACATATTTCATGTAATTTCAGCCAAACTGAAAATTTGATTTTTGGCTCCAAATTTCAGGTCCTGACCTTACGTTCTGAGCTCAATGTGGTAAAACCTGTTACAGAGGTTTTAGCCCTCAGACTTGATTCAGGATGCATTTTTCTCACCTGGGATGGCATGGGCTTCCACGGGGGACACATATTTCATGTAATTTCAGCCAAACTGAAAATTTGATTTTTGGCTCCAAATTTTAGGTCCTGACCTTACGTTCTGGGGTCAATGTGGTAAAACCCGAAACAGAGGTTTTAGCCCTCAGACTGAATTCAGGATGCATTTTTCTCACCTGGGATGGCATGGGCTTCCACGGGGGACACATATTTCATGTAATTTCAGCCAAACTGAAAATTTGATTTTTTGCTCCAAATTTCAGGTCCGGACCTTACGTTCTGAGCTCAATGTGGTTAAACCCGTTACAGAGGTTTAAGCACTCAGACTTGATTCAGGATGCATTTTTCTCACCTGGAATGGCATGGGCTTCCACGGGGGACACATATTTCATGTAATTTCAGCCAAACTGAAAATTTGATTTTTGGCTCCAAATTTCAGGTCCCGACCTTACGTTCTGAGCTCAATGTGGTAAAACCCGTTACAGAGGTTTTAGCACTCAGACTTGATTCAGGATGCATTTTTCTCACCTGGGATGGCATGGGCTTCCACGGGGGACACATATTTCATGTAATTTCAGCCAAACTGAAAATTTGATTTTTTGCTCCAAATTTCAGGTCCGGACCTTACGTTCTGAGCTCAATGTGGTTAAACCTGTTTCAGAGGTTTTAGCACTCAGACTTGATTCAGGATGCATTTTTCTCACCTGGGATGGCATGGGCTTCCACGGGGGACACATATTTCATGTAATTTCAGCCAAACTGAAAATTTGATTTTTGGCTCCAAATTTCAGGTCCCGACCTTACGTTCTGAGCTCAATATGGTAAAACCCAAAACAGAGGTTTTAGCCCTCAGACTTGATTCAGGATGCATTTTTCTCACCTGGGATGACATGGGCTTCCACGGGGGACACATATTTAATGTTATTTCAGCCAAACTGAAAATTTGATTTTTTGCTCCAAATTTCAGGTCCGGACCTTACGTTCTGAGCTCAATGTGGTAAAACCTGTTACAGAGGTTTTAGCCCTCAGACTTGATTCAGGATGCATTTTTCTCACCTGGGATGGCATGGGCTTCCACGGGGGACACATATTTCATGTAATTTCAGCCAAACTGAAAATTTGATTTTTGGCTCCAAATTTCAGGTCCCGACCTTACGTTCTGAGCTCAATATGGTAAAACCCAAAACAGAGGTTTTAGCCCTCAGACTTGATTCAGGATGCATTTTTCTCACCTGGGATGGCATGGGCTTCCACGGGGGACACATATTTAATGTTATTTCAGCCAAACTGAAAATTTGATTTTTTGCTCCAAATTTCAGGTCCGGACCTTACGTTCTGAGCTCAATGTGGTAAAACCTGTTACAGAGGTTTTAGCCCTCAGACTTGATTCAGGATGCATTTTTCTCACCTGGGATGGCATGGGCTTCCACGGGGGACACATATTTCATGTAATTTCAGCCAAACTGAAAATTTGATTTTTGGCTCCAAATTTCAGGTCCGGACCTTACGTTCTGGGGTCAATGTGGTAAAACCTGTTACAGAGGTTTTAGCCCTCAGACTTGATTCAGGATGCATTTTTCTCACCTGGAATGGCATGGGCTTCCACGGGGGACACATATTTCATGTAATTTCAGCCAAACTGAAAATTTGATTTTTGGCTCCAAATTTCAGGTCCTGACCTTACGTTCTGAGCTCAATGTGGTAAAACCCGAAACAGAGGTTTTAGCCCTCAGACTGAATTCAGGATGCATTTTTCTCACATGGGATGGCATGGGCTTCCACGGGGGACACATATTTCATGTAATTTCAGCCAAACTAAAAATTTGATTTTTGGCTCCAAATTTCAGGTCCCGACCTTACGTTCTGAGTTCAATATGGTAAAACCCAAAACAGAGGTTTTAGCCCTCAGACTTGATTCAGGATGCATTTTTCTCACCTGGGATGGCATGGGCTTCCACGGGGGACACATATTTCATGTAATTTCAGCCAAACTGAAAATTTGATTTTTTGCTCCAAATTTCAGGTCCCGACCTTACGTTCTGAGCTCAATGTGGTAAAACCCGTTACAGAGGTTTTAGCCCACAGACTTGATTCAGGATGCATTTTTCTCACCTGGGATGGCATGGGCTTCCACGGGGGACACGTATTTCATGTAATTTCAGCCAAACTGAAAATTTGATTTTTTGCTCCAAATTTCAGGTCCGGACCTTACGTTCTGAGCTCAATGTGGTTAAACCCGAAACAGAGGTTTTAGCCCTCAGACTTGATTCAGGATGCATTTTTCTCACCTGGGATGGCATGGGCTTCCACGGGGGACACATATTTCATGTAATTTCAGCCAAACTGAAAATTTGATTTTTTGCTCCAAATTTCAGGTCCGGACCTTACGTTCTGAGCTCAAAGTGGTAAAACCTGTTACAGAGGTTTTAGCCCTCAGACTTGATTCAGGATGCATTTTTCTCACCTGGGATGGCATGGGCTTCCACGGGGGACACATATTTCATGTTATTTCAGCCAAACTGAAAATTTGATTTTTGGCTCCAAATTTCAGGTCCCGACCTTACGTTCTGAGGTCAATGTGGTAAAACCTGTTACAGAGGTTTTAGCCCTCAGACTTGATTCAGGATGCATTTTTCTCACCTGGGATGGCATGGGCTTCCACGGGGGACACATATTTCATGTTATTTCAGCCAAACTGAAAATTTGATTTTTGGCTCCAAATTTCAGGTCCCGACCTTACGTTCTGAGTTCAATATGGTAAAACCCGTTACAGAGGTTTTAGCCCTCAGACTTGATTCAGGATGCATTTTTCTCACCTGGGATGGCATGGGCTTCCACGGGGGACACATATTTCATGTAATTTCAGCCAAACTGAAAATTTGATTTTTGGCTCCAAATTTCAGGTCCGGACCTTACGTTCTGAGCTCAATGTGGTAAAACGTGTTACAGAGGTTTTAGCCCTCAGACTTGATTCAGGATGCATTTTTCTCACCTGGGATGGCATGGGCTTCCACGGGGGACACATATTTCATGTAATTTCAGCCAAACTGAAAATTTGATTTTTGGCTCCATATTTCAGGTCCCGACCTTACGTTCTGAGCTCAATGTGGTAAAACCCGTTACAGAGGTTTTAGCCCTCAGACTTGATTCAGGATGCATTTTTCTCACCTGGGATGGCATGGGCTTCCACGGGGGACACATATTTAATGTTATTTTAGCCAAACTGAAAATTTGATTTTTTGCTCCAAATTTCAGGTCCCGACCTTACGTTCTGAGTTCAATATGGTAATACCCAAAACAGAGGTTTTAGCCCTCAGACTTGATTCAGGATGCATTTTTCTCACCTGGGATGGCATGGGCTTCCACGGGGGATACATATTTAATGTTATTTCAGCCAAACAGAAAATTTGATTTTTGGCTCCAAATTTCAGGTCCCGACCTTACGTTCTGAGCTCAATGTGGTAAAACCCGTTACAGAGGTTTTAGCCCTCAGACTTGATTCAGGATGCATTTTTCTCACCTGGAATGGCATGGGCTTCCACGGGGGACACATATTTCATGTAATTTCAGCCAAACTGAAAATTTGATTTTTGGCTCCAAATTTCAGGTCCTGACCTTACGTTCTGAGCTCAATGTGGTAAAACCCGTTACAGAGGTTTTAGCCCTCAGACTTGATTCAGGATGCATTTTTCTCATCTGGGATGGCATGGGCTTCCACGGGGGACACATATTTCATGTAATTTCAGCCAAACTGAAAATTTGATTTTTGCTCCAAATTTCAGGTCCCGACCTTACGTTCTGAGCTCAATGTGGTAAAACCTGTTACAGAGGTTTTAGCCCTCAGACTTGATTCAGGATGCATTTTTCTCACCTGGGATGGCATGGGCTTCCACGGGGGACACATATTTCATGTAATTTCAGCCAAACTGAAAATTTGATTTTTGGCTCCAAATTTCAGGTCCCGACCTTACGTTCTGAGCTCAATGTGGTAAAACCTGTTACAGAGGTTTTAGCCCTCAGACTTGATTCAGGATGCATTTTTCTCACCTGGGATGGCATGGGCTTCCACGGGGGACACATATTTCATGTAATTTCAGCCAAACTGAAAATTTGATTTTTGGCTCCAAATTTCAGGTCCGGACCTTACGTTCTGGGGTCAATATGGTAAAACCTGTTACAGAGGTTTTAGCCCTCAGACTTGATTCAGGATGCATTTTTCTCACCTGGGATGGCATGGGCTTCCACGGGGGTCACATATTTCATGTAATTTCAGCCAAACTGAAAATTTGATTTTTGGCTCCAAATTTCAGGTCCTGACCTTACGTTCTGAGCTCAATGTGGTAAAACCCGTTACAGAGGTTTTAGCCCTCAGAC
Organism: Halichoeres trimaculatus; assembly: GCF_033239565.1. NCBI lineage: Eukaryota > Metazoa > Chordata > Actinopteri > Labriformes > Labridae > Halichoeres > Halichoeres trimaculatus. The sequence continues at coordinate 128,846 of NW_027437209.1, forward strand.
TTGATTCAGGATGCATTTTTCTCACCTGGGATGGCATGGGCTTCCACGGGGGACACATATTTCATGTAATTTCAGCCAAACTGAAAATTTGATTTTTGGCTCCAAATTTTAGGTCCTGACCTTACGTTCTGGGGTCAATGTGGTAAAACCCGAAACAGAGGTTTTAGCCCTCAGACTGAATTCAGGATGCATTTTTCTCACCTGGGATGGCATGGGCTTCCACGGGGGACACATATTTCATGTAATTTCAGCCAAACTGAAAATTTGATTTTTTGCTCCAAATTTCAGGTCCGGACCTTACGTTCTGAGCTCAATGTGGTTAAACCCGTTACAGAGGTTTAAGCACTCAGACTTGATTCAGGATGCATTTTTCTCACCTGGAATGGCATGGGCTTCCACGGGGGACACATATTTCATGTAATTTCAGCCAAACTGAAAATTTGATTTTTGGCTCCAAATTTCAGGTCCCGACCTTACGTTCTGAGCTCAATGTGGTAAAACCCGTTACAGAGGTTTTAGCACTCAGACTTGATTCAGGATGCATTTTTCTCACCTGGGATGGCATGGGCTTCCACGGGGGACACATATTTCATGTAATTTCAGCCAAACTGAAAATTTGATTTTTTGCTCCAAATTTCAGGTCCGGACCTTACGTTCTGAGCTCAATGTGGTTAAACCTGTTTCAGAGGTTTTAGCACTCAGACTTGATTCAGGATGCATTTTTCTCACCTGGGATGGCATGGGCTTCCACGGGGGACACATATTTCATGTAATTTCAGCCAAACTGAAAATTTGATTTTTGGCTCCAAATTTCAGGTCCCGACCTTACGTTCTGAGCTCAATATGGTAAAACCCAAAACAGAGGTTTTAGCCCTCAGACTTGATTCAGGATGCATTTTTCTCACCTGGGATGACATGGGCTTCCACGGGGGACACATATTTAATGTTATTTCAGCCAAACTGAAAATTTGATTTTTTGCTCCAAATTTCAGGTCCGGACCTTACGTTCTGAGCTCAATGTGGTAAAACCTGTTACAGAGGTTTTAGCCCTCAGACTTGATTCAGGATGCATTTTTCTCACCTGGGATGGCATGGGCTTCCACGGGGGACACATATTTCATGTAATTTCAGCCAAACTGAAAATTTGATTTTTGGCTCCAAATTTCAGGTCCCGACCTTACGTTCTGAGCTCAATATGGTAAAACCCAAAACAGAGGTTTTAGCCCTCAGACTTGATTCAGGATGCATTTTTCTCACCTGGGATGGCATGGGCTTCCACGGGGGACACATATTTAATGTTATTTCAGCCAAACTGAAAATTTGATTTTTTGCTCCAAATTTCAGGTCCGGACCTTACGTTCTGAGCTCAATGTGGTAAAACCTGTTACAGAGGTTTTAGCCCTCAGACTTGATTCAGGATGCATTTTTCTCACCTGGGATGGCATGGGCTTCCACGGGGGACACATATTTCATGTAATTTCAGCCAAACTGAAAATTTGATTTTTGGCTCCAAATTTCAGGTCCGGACCTTACGTTCTGGGGTCAATGTGGTAAAACCTGTTACAGAGGTTTTAGCCCTCAGACTTGATTCAGGATGCATTTTTCTCACCTGGAATGGCATGGGCTTCCACGGGGGACACATATTTCATGTAATTTCAGCCAAACTGAAAATTTGATTTTTGGCTCCAAATTTCAGGTCCTGACCTTACGTTCTGAGCTCAATGTGGTAAAACCCGAAACAGAGGTTTTAGCCCTCAGACTGAATTCAGGATGCATTTTTCTCACATGGGATGGCATGGGCTTCCACGGGGGACACATATTTCATGTAATTTCAGCCAAACTGAAAATTTGATTTTTTGCTCCAAATTTCAGGTCCGGACCTTACGTTCTGAGCTCAATGTGGTTAAACCCGTTACAGAGGTTTAAGCACTCAGACTTGATTCAGGATGCATTTTTCTCACCTGGAATGGCATGGGCTTCCACGGGGGACACATATTTCATGTAATTTCAGCCAAACTGAAAATTTGATTTTTGGCTCCAAATTTCAGGTCCCGACCTTACGTTCTGAGCTCAATGTGGTAAAACCCGTTACAGAGGTTTTAGCACTCAGACTTGATTCAGGATGCATTTTTCTCACCTGGGATGGCATGGGCTTCCACGGGGGACACATATTTCATGTAATTTCAGCCAAACTGAAAATTTGATTTTTTGCTCCAAATTTCAGGTCCCGACCTTACGTTCTGAGCTCAATGTGGTTAAACCCGTTACAGAGGTTTTAGCACTCAGACTTGATTCAGGATGCATTTTTCTCACCTGGGATGGCATGGGCTTCCACGGGGGACACATATTTCATGTAATTTCAGCCAAACTAAAAATTTGATTTTTGGCTCCAAATTTCAGGTCCCGACCTTACGTTCTGAGTTCAATATGGTAAAACCCAAAACAGAGGTTTTAGCCCTCAGACTTGATTCAGGATGCATTTTTCTCACCTGGGATGGCATGGGCTTCCACGGGGGACACATATTTCATGTAATTTCAGCCAAACTGAAAATTTGATTTTTTGCTCCAAATTTCAGGTCCCGACCTTACGTTCTGAGCTCAATGTGGTAAAACCCGTTACAGAGGTTTTAGCCCACAGACTTGATTCAGGATGCATTTTTCTCACCTGGGATGGCATGGGCTTCCACGGGGGACACGTATTTCATGTAATTTCAGCCAAACTGAAAATTTGATTTTTTGCTCCAAATTTCAGGTCCGGACCTTACGTTCTGAGCTCAATGTGGTTAAACCCGAAACAGAGGTTTTAGCCCTCAGACTTGATTCAGGATGCATTTTTCTCACCTGGGATGGCATGGGCTTCCACGGGGGACACATATTTCATGTAATTTCAGCCAAACTGAAAATTTGATTTTTTGCTCCAAATTTCAGGTCCGGACCTTACGTTCTGAGCTCAAAGTGGTAAAACCTGTTACAGAGGTTTTAGCCCTCAGACTTGATTCAGGATGCATTTTTCTCACCTGGGATGGCATGGGCTTCCACGGGGGACACATATTTCATGTTATTTCAGCCAAACTGAAAATTTGATTTTTGGCTCCAAATTTCAGGTCCCGACCTTACGTTCTGAGGTCAATGTGGTAAAACCTGTTACAGAGGTTTTAGCCCTCAGACTTGATTCAGGATGCATTTTTCTCACCTGGGATGGCATGGGCTTCCACGGGGGACACATATTTCATGTTATTTCAGCCAAACTGAAAATTTGATTTTTGGCTCCAAATTTCAGGTCCCGACCTTACGTTCTGAGTTCAATATGGTAAAACCCGTTACAGAGGTTTTAGCCCTCAGACTTGATTCAGGATGCATTTTTCTCACCTGGGATGGCATGGGCTTCCACGGGGGACACATATTTCATGTAATTTCAGCCAAACTGAAAATTTGATTTTTGGCTCCAAATTTCAGGTCCGGACCTTACGTTCTGAGCTCAATGTGGTAAAACGTGTTACAGAGGTTTTAGCCCTCAGACTTGATTCAGGATGCATTTTTCTCACCTGGGATGGCATGGGCTTCCACGGGGGACACATATTTCATGTAATTTCAGCCAAACTGAAAATTTGATTTTTGGCTCCATATTTCAGGTCCCGACCTTACGTTCTGAGCTCAATGTGGTAAAACCCGTTACAGAGGTTTTAGCCCTCAGACTTGATTCAGGATGCATTTTTCTCACCTGGGATGGCATGGGCTTCCACGGGGGACACATATTTAATGTTATTTTAGCCAAACTGAAAATTTGATTTTTTGCTCCAAATTTCAGGTCCCGACCTTACGTTCTGAGTTCAATATGGTAATACCCAAAACAGAGGTTTTAGCCCTCAGACTTGATTCAGGATGCATTTTTCTCACCTGGGATGGCATGGGCTTCCACGGGGGATACATATTTAATGTTATTTCAGCCAAACAGAAAATTTGATTTTTGGCTCCAAATTTCAGGTCCCGACCTTACGTTCTGAGCTCAATGTGGTAAAACCCGTTACAGAGGTTTTAGCCCTCAGACTTGATTCAGGATGCATTTTTCTCACCTGGAATGGCATGGGCTTCCACGGGGGACACATATTTCATGTAATTTCAGCCAAACTGAAAATTTGATTTTTGGCTCCAAATTTCAGGTCCTGACCTTACGTTCTGAGCTCAATGTGGTAAAACCCGTTACAGAGGTTTTAGCCCTCAGACTTGATTCAGGATGCATTTTTCTCATCTGGGATGGCATGGGCTTCCACGGGGGACACATATTTCATGTAATTTCAGCCAAACTGAAAATTTGATTTTTGCTCCAAATTTCAGGTCCCGACCTTACGTTCTGAGCTCAATGTGGTAAAACCTGTTACAGAGGTTTTAGCCCTCAGACTTGATTCAGGATGCATTTTTCTCACCTGGGATGGCATGGGCTTCCACGGGGGACACATATTTCATGTAATTTCAGCCAAACTGAAAATTTGATTTTTGGCTCCAAATTTCAGGTCCCGACCTTACGTTCTGAGCTCAATGTGGTAAAACCTGTTACAGAGGTTTTAGCCCTCAGACTTGATTCAGGATGCATTTTTCTCACCTGGGATGGCATGGGCTTCCACGGGGGACACATATTTCATGTAATTTCAGCCAAACTGAAAATTTGATTTTTGGCTCCAAATTTCAGGTCCCGACCTTACGTTCTGAGCTCAATGTGGTAAAACCTGTTACAGAGGTTTTAGCCCTCAGACTTGATTCAGGATGCATTTTTCTCACCTGGGATGGCATGGGCTTCCACGGGGGACACATATTTCATGTAGTTTCAGCCAAACTGAAAATTTGATTTTTTGCTCCAAATTTCAGGTCCGGACCTTTCGTTCTGAGCTCAATGTGGTCAAACCTGTTACAGAGGTTTTAGCCCTCAGACTTGATTCAGGATGCATTTTTCTCACCTGGGATGGCATGGGCTTCCACGGGGGACACATATTTCATGTAATTTCAGCCAAACTGAAAATTTGCATTTTGGCTCCAAATTTCAGGTCCCGACCTTACGTTCTGAGCTCAATGTGGTAAAACCTGTTACAGAGGTTTTAGCCCTCAGACTTGATTCAGGATGCATTTTTCTCACCTGGGATGGCATGGGCTTCCACGGGGGACACATATTTCATGTAATTTCAGCTAAACTGAAAATTTGATTTTTGGCTCCAAATTTCAGGTCCGGACCTTACGTTCTGAGCTCAATGTGGTAAAACCCGAAACAGAGGTTTTAGCACTCAGACTTGATTCAGGATGCATTTTTCTCACCTGGGATGGCATGGGCTTCCACGGGGGACACATATTTCATGTAATTTCAGCCAAACTGAAAATTTGATTTTTTGCTCCAAATTTCAGGTCCCGACCTTACGTTCTGAGCTCAATGTGGTAAAACCTGTTACAGAGGTTTTAGCCCTCAGACTTGATTCAGGATGCATTTTTCTCACCTGGGATGGCATGGGCTTCCACGGGGGACACATATTTCATGTAATTTCAGCCAAACTGAAAATTTGATTTTTGGCTCCAAATTTCAGGTCCCGACCTTACGTTCTGAGGTCAATGTGGTAAAACCTGTTACAGAGGTTTTAGCCCTCAGACTTGATTCAGGATGCATTTTTCTCACCTGGGATGGCATGGGCTTCCACGGGGGACCCATATTTCATGTAATTTCAGCCAAACTGAAAATTTGATTTTTGGCTCCAAATTTCAGGTCCCGACCTTACGTTCTGAGCTCAATGTGGTAAAACCTGAAACAGATGTTTTAGCCCTCAGACTTAATTCAGGATGCATTTCTCTCACCTGGGATGGCATGGGCTTCCACGGGGGACATGTATTTCATGTAATTTCAGCCAAACTGAAAATTTGATTTTTTGCTCCAAATTTCAGGTCCGGACCTTACGTTCTGAGCTCAATGTGGTAAAACCCGAAACAGAGGTTTTAGCCCTCAGACTTGATTCAGGATGCATTTTTCTCACCTGGGATGGCATGGGCTTCCACGGGGGACACATATTTCATGTAATTTCAGCCAAACTGAAAATTTGATTTTTTGCTCCAAATTTCAGGTCCGGACCTTTCGTTCTGAGCTCAATGTGGTCAAACCTGTTACAGAGGTTTTAGCCCTCAGACTTGATTCAGGATGCATTTTTCTCACCTGGGATGGCATGGGCTTCCACGGGGGACACATATTTCATGTAATTTCAGCCAAACTGAAAATTTGATTTTTGGCTCCAAATTTCAGGTCCGGACCTTACGTTCTGAGCTCAATGTGGTAAAACCCGTTACAGAGGTTTTAGCACTCAGACTTGATTCAGGATGCATTTTTCTCACCTGGGATGGCATGGGCTTCCACGGGGGACACATATTTCATGTAATTTCAGCCAAACTGAAAATTTGATATTTTGCTCCAAATTTCACGTCCGGACCTTACGTTCTGAGCTCAATGTGGTAAAACCCGAAACAGAGGTTTTAGCACTCAGACTTGATTCAGGATGCATTTTTCTCACCTGGGATGGCATGGGCTTCCACGGGGGACACATATTTCATGTAATTTCAGCGAAACTGAAAATTTGATTTTTGGCTCCAAATTTCAGGTCCCGACCATACGTTCTGAGCTCAATGTGGTAAAACCTGTTACAGAGGTTTTAGCCCTCAGACTTGATTCAGGATGCATTTTTCTCACCTGGGATGGCATGGGCTTCCACGGGGGACACATATTTCATATAATTTCAGCCAAACTGAAAATTTGATATTTTGCTCCAAATTTCACGTCCGGACCTTACGTTCTGAGCTCAATGTGGTAAAACCCGAAACAGAGGTTTTAGCACTCAGACTTGATTCAGGATGCATTTTTCTCACCTGGGATGGCATGGGCTTCCACGGGGGACACATATTTCATGTAATTTCAGCCAAACTGAAAATTTGATATTTTGCTCCAAATTTCACGTCCGGACCTTACGTTCTGAGCTCAATGTGGTAAAACCCGAAACAGAGGTTTTAGCCCTCAGACTTGATTCAGGATGCATTTTTCTCACCTGGGATGGCATGGGCTTCCACGGGGGACACATATTTCATGTAATTTCAGCGAAACTGAAAATTTGATTTTTGGCTCCAAATTTCAGGTCCCGACCTTACGTTCTGGGGTCAAAGTGGTAAAACCTGTTACAGAGGTTTTAGCCCTCAGACTTGATTCAGGATGCATTTTTCTCACCTGGAATGGCATGGGCTTCCACGGGGGACACATATTTCATGTAATTTCAGCCAAACTGAAAATTTGATTTTTGGCTCCAAATTTCAGGTCCGGACCTTACGTTCTGAGCTCAATGTGGTAAAACCCGTTACAGAGGTTTTAGCACTCAGACTTGATTCAGGATGCATTTTTCTCACCTGGGATGGCATGGGCTTCCACGGGGGACACATATTTCATGTAATTTCAGCCAAACTGAAAATTTGATATTTTGCTCCAAATTTCACGTCCGGACCTTACGTTCTGAGCTCAATGTGGTAAAACCCGAAACAGAGGTTTTAGCACTCAGACTTGATTCAGGATGCATTTTTCTCACCTGGGATGGCATGGGCTTCCACGGGGGACACATATTTCATGTAATTTCAGCGAAACTGAAAATTTGATTTTTGGCTCCAAATTTCAGGTCCCGACCATACGTTCTGAGCTCAATGTGGTAAAACCTGTTACAGAGGTTTTAGCCCTCAGACTTGATTCAGGATGCATTTTTCTCACCTGGGATGGCATGGGCTTCCACGGGGGACACATATTTCATATAATTTCAGCCAAACTGAAAATTTGATATTTTGCTCCAAATTTCACGTCCGGACCTTACGTTCTGAGCTCAATGTGGTAAAACCTGTTTCAGAGGTTTTAGCCCTCAGACTTGATTCAGGATGCATTTTTCTCACCTGGGATGGCATGGGCTTCCACGGGGGACACATATTTCATGTAATTTCAGCCAAACTGAAAGTTTGATTTTTGGCTCCAAATTTCAGGTCCGGACCTTACGTTCTGAGCTCAATGTGGTAAAACCTGTTACAGAGGTTTTAGCCCTCAGACTTGATTCAGGATGCATTTTTCTCACCTGGGATGGCATGGGCTTCCACGGGGGACACATATTTCATGTAATTTCAGCCAAACTGAAAATTTGATTTTTGGCTCCAAATTTCAGGTCCGGACCTTACGTTCTGGGGTCAATGTGGTACAACCTGTTACAGAGGTTTTAGCCCTCAGACTTGATTCAGGATGCATTTTTCTCACCTGGAATGGCATGGGCTTCCACGGGGGACACATATTTCATGTAATTTCAGCCAAACTGAAAATTTGATTTTTGGCTCCAAATTTCAGGTCCTGACCTTACGTTCTGAGCTCAATGTGGTAAAACCCGTTACAGAGGTTTTAGCCCTCAGACTTGATTCAGGATGCATTTTTCTCACCTGGGATGGCATGGGCTTCCACGGGGGACACATATTTCATTTAATTTCAGCCAAACTGAAAATTTGATTTTTGGCTCCAAATTTCAGGTCCTGACCTTACGTTCTGAGCTCAATGTGGTAAAACCCGAAACAGAGGTTTTAGCCCTCAGACTGAATTCAGGATGCATTTTTCTCACATGGGATGGCATGGGCTTCCACGGGGGACACATATTTCATGTAATTTCAGCCAAACTGAAAATTTGATTTTTTGCTCCAAATTTCAGGTCCGGACCTTACGTTCTGAGCTCAATGTGGTTAAACCCGTTACAGAGGTTTAAGCACTCAGACTTGATTCAGGATGCATTTTTCTCACCTGGAATGGCATGGGCTTCCACGGGGGACACATATTTCATGTAATTTCAGCCAAACTGAAAATTTGATTTTTGGCTCCAAATTTCAGGTCCCGACCTTACGTTCTGAGCTCAATGTGGTAAAACCCGTTACAGAGGTTTTAGCACTCAGACTTGATTCAGGATGCATTTTTCTCACCTGGGATGGCATGGGCTTCCACGGGGGACACATATTTCATGTAATTTCAGCCAAACTGAAAATTTGATTTTTGGCTCCAAATTTCAGGTCCGGACCTTACGTTCTGAGTTCAATATGGTAAAACCCAAAACAGAGGTTTTAGCCCTCAGACTTGATTCAGGATGCATTTTTCTCACCTGGGATGGCATGGGCTTCCACGGGGGACACATATTTAATGTTATTTCAGCCAAACTGAAAATTTGATTTTTTGCTCCAAATTTCAGGTCCGGACCTTACGTTCTGAGCTCAATGTGGTAAAACCTGTTACAGAGGTTTTAGCCCTCAGACTTGATTCAGGATGCATTTTTCTCACCTGGGATGGCATGGGCTTCCACGGGGGACACATATTTCATGTAATTTCAGCCAAACTGAAAATTTGATTTTTGGCTCCAAATTTCAGGTCCGGACCTTACGTTCTGGGGTCAATGTGGTAAAACCTGTTACAGAGGTTTTAGCCCTCAGACTTGATTCAGGATGCATTTTTCTCACCTGGAATGGCATGGGCTTCCACGGGGGACACATATTTCATGTAATTTCAGCCAAACTGAAAATTTGATTTTTGGCTCCAAATTTCAGGTCCTGACCTTACGTTCTGAGCTCAATGTGGTAAAACCCGTTACAGAGGTTTTAGCCCTCAGACTTGATTCAGGATGCATTTTTCTCACCTGGGATGGCATGGGCTTCCACGGGGGACACATATTTCATGTAATTTCAGCCAAACTGAAAATTTGATTTTTTGCTCCAAATTTCAGGTCCCGACCTTACGTTCTGAGCTCAATGTGGTTAAACCCGTTACAGAGGTTTTAGCACTCAGACTTGATTCAGGATGCATTTTTCTCACCTGGAATGGCATGGGCTTCCACGGGGGACACATATTTCATGTAATTTCAGCCAAACTGAAAATTTGATTTTTGGCTCCAAATTTCAGGTCTGGACCTTACGTTCTGAGCTCAATGTGGTAAAACCCGTTACAGAGGTTTTAGCACTTAGACTTGATTCAGGATGCATTTTTCTCACCTGGGATGGCATGGGCTTCCACGGGGGACACATATTTCATGTAATTTCAGCCAAACTGAAAATTTGATTTTTTGCTCCAAATTTCAGGTCCGGACCTTACGTTCTGAGCTCAATGTGGTTAAACCCGCTACAGAGGTTTTAGCCCTCAGACTTGATTCAGGATGCATTTTTCTCACCTGGGATGGCATGGGCTTCCACGGGGGACACATGTTTCATGTAATTTCAGCCAAACTGAAAATTTGATTTTTTGCTCCAAATTTCAGGTCCGGACCTTACGTTCTGAGCTCAATGTGGTTAAACCCGTTACAGAGGTTTTAGCACTCAGACTTGATTCAGGATGCATTTTTCTCACCTGGGATGGCATGGGCTTCCACGGGGGACACATATTTAATGTTATTTCAGCCAAACTGAAAATTTGCATTTTTTGCTCCAAATTTCAGGTCCCGACCTTACGTTCTGAGTTCAATATGGTAAAACCCAAAACAGAGGTTTTAGCCCTCAGACTTGATTCAGGATGCATTTTTCTCAACTGGGATGGCATGGGCTTCCACGGGCGATACATATTTAATGTTATTTCGGCCAAACAGAAAATTTGATTTTTGGCTCCAAATTTCAGGTCCCGACCTTACGTTCTGAGCTCAATGTGGTAAAACCCGTTACAGAGGTTTTAGCACTCAGACTTGATTCAGGATGCATTTTTCTCACCTGGGATGGCATGGGCTTCCACGGGGGACACATATTTCATGTTATTCAGCCAAACTGAAAATTTGATTTTTTGCTCCAAATTTCAGGTCCCGACCTTACGTTCTGAGCTCAATGTGGTAAAACCTGTTACAGAGGTTTTAGCCCTCAGACTTGATTCAGGATGCATTTTTCTCACCTGGGATGGCATGGGCTTCCACGGGGGACACATATTTCATGTAATTTCAGCCAAACTGAAAATTTGCATTTTGGCTCCAAATTTCAGGTCCCGACCTTACGTTCTGAGCTCAATGTGGTAAAACCTGTTACAGAGGTTTTAGCCCTCAGACTTGATTCAGGATGCATTTTTCTCACCTGGGATGGCATGGGCTTCCACGGGGGACACATATTTCATGTAATTTCAGCCAAACTGAAAATTTGATTTTTGGCTCCAAATTTCAGGTCCGGACCTTACGTTCTGGGGTCAATGTGGTAAAACCTGTTACAGAGGTTTTAGCCCTCAGACTTGATTCAGGATGCATTTTTCTCACCTGGAATGGCATGGGCTTCCACGGGGGACACATATTTCATGTAATTTCAGCCAAACTGAAAATTTGATTTTTGGCTCCAAATTTCAGGTCCTGACCTTACGTTCTGAGCTCAATGTGGTAAAACCCGTTACAGAGGTTTTAGCCCTCAGACTTGATTCAGGATGCATTTTTCTCACCTGGGATGGCATGGGCTTCCACGGGGGACACATATTTCATGTAATTTCAGCCAAACTGAAAATTTGATTTTTTGCTCCAAATTTCAGGTCCGGACCTTACGTTCTGAGCTCAATGTGGTTAAACCCGTTACAGAGGTTTTAGCACTCAGACTTGATTCAGGATGCATTTTTCTCACCTGGAATGGCATGGGCTTCCACGGGGGACACATATTTCATGTAATTTCAGCCAAACTGAAAATTTGATTTTTGGCTCCGAATTTCAGGTCCCGACCTTACGTTCTGAGCTCAATGTGGTAAAACCCGTTACAGAGGTTTTAGCACTTAGACTTGATTCAGGATGCATTTTTCTCACCTGGGATGGCATGGGCTTCCACGGGGGACACATATTTCATGTAATTTCAGCCAAACTGAAAATTTGATTTTTTGCTCCAAATTTCAGGTCCGGACCTTACGTTCTGAGCTCAATGTGGTTAAACCCGCTACAGAGGTTTTAGCACTCAGACTTGATTCAGGATGCATTTTTCTCACCTGGGATGGCATGGGCTTCCACGGGGGACACATATTTCATGTAATTTCAGCCAAACTGAAAATTTGATTTTTGGCTCCAAATTTCAGGTCCCGACCTTACGTTCTGAGTTCAATATGGTAAAACCCAAAACAGAGGTTTTAGCCCTCAGACTTGATTCAGGATGCATTTTTCTCACCTGGGATGGCATGGGCTTCCACGGGGGACACATATTTAATGTTATTTCAGCCAAACTGAAAATTTGATTTTTTGCTCCAAATTTCAGGTCCCGACCTTACGTTCTGAGTTCAATATGGTAAAACCTGTTACAGAGGTTTTAGCCCTCAGACTTGATTCAGGATGCATTTTTCTCACCTGGGATGGCATGGGCTTCCACGGGGGACACATATTTCATGTAATTTCAGCGAAACTGAAAATTTGATTTTTGGCTCCAAATTTCAGGTCCCGATCTTACGTTCTGAGCTCAATGTGGTAAAACCCGTTACAGAGGTTTTAGCCCTCAGACTTGATTCAGGATGCATTTTTCTCACCTGGAATGGCATGGGCTTCCACGGGGGACACATATTTCATGTAATTTCAGCCAAACTGAAAATTTGATTTTTGGCTCCAAATTTCAGGTCCTGACCTTACGTTCTGAGCTCAATGTGGTAAAACCCGTTACAGAGGTTTTAGCCCTCAGACTTGATTCAGGATGCATTTTTCTCACCTGGGATGGCATGGGCTTCCACGGGGGACACATATTTCATTTAATTTCAGCCAAACTGAAAATTTGATTTTTTGCTCCAAATTTCAGGTCCCGACCTTACGTTCTGAGCTCAATGTGGTAAAACCCGTTACAGAGGTTTTAGCACTCAGACTTGATTCAGGATGCATTTTTCTCACCTGGGATGGCATGGGCTTCCACGGGGGACACATATTTCATGTAATTTCAGCCAAACTGAAAATTTGATTTTTTGCTCCAAATTTCAGGTCCGTACCTTACGTTCTGAGCTCAATGTGGTAAAACCTGTTACAGAGGTTTTAGCCCTCAGACTTGATTCAGGATGCATTTTTCTCACCTGGGATGGCATGGGCTTCCACGGGGGACACATATTTCATGTAATTTCAGCCAAACTGAAAATTTGATTTTTTGCTCCAAATTTCAGGTCCCGACCTTACGTTCTGAGCTCAATGTGGTAAAACCCGTTACAGAGGTTTTAGCCCTCAGACTTGATTCAGGATGCATTTTTCTCACCTGGGATGGCATGGGCTTCCACGGGGGACACATATTTCATGTAATTTCAGCCAAACTGAAAATTTGATTTTTGGCTCCAAATTTCAGGTCCGGACCTTACGTTCTGAGCTCAATGTGGTAAAACCTGTTACAGAGGTTTTAGCCCTCAGACTTGATTCAGGATGCATTTTTCTCACCTGGGATGGCATGGGCTTCCACGGGGGAAACATATTTCATGTAATTTCAGCCAAACAAAAAGTTTGATTTTTGGCTCCAAATTTCAGGTCCCGACCTTACGTTCTGAGTTCAATATGGTAAAACCTGTTACAGAGGTTTTAGCCCTCAGACTTGATTCAGGATGCATTTTTCTCACCTGGGATGGCATGGGCTTCCACGGGGGACACATATTTCATGTAATTTCAGCGAAACTGAAAATTTGATTTTTGGCTCCAAATTTCAGGTCCCGACCTTACGTTCTGAGCTCAATGTGGTAAAACCCGTTACAGAGGTTTTAGCCCTCAGACTTGATTCAGGATGCATTTTTCTCACCTGGAATGGCATGGGCTTCCACGGGGGACACATATTTCATGTAATTTCAGCCAAACTGAAAATTTGATTTTTTGCTCCAAATTTCAGGTCCTGACCTTACGTTCTGAGCTCAATGTGGTAAAACCTGTTACAGAGGTTTTAGCCCTCAGACTTGATTCAGGATGCATTTTTCTCACCTGGGATGGCATGGGCTTCCACGGGGGACACATATTTCATGTAATTTCAGCGAAACTGAAAATTTGATTTTTTGCTCCAAATTTCAGGTCCCGACCTTACGTTCTGAGCTCAATGTGGTAAAACCTGTTACAGAGGTTTTAGCCCTCAGACTTGATTCAGGATGCATTTTTCTCACCTGGGATGGCATGGGCTTCCACGGGGGACATATATTTCATGTAATTTCAGCCAAACTGAAAATTTGATTTTTTGCTCCAAATTTCAGGTCCCGACCTTACGTTCTGAGCTCAATGTGGTAAAACCTGTTACAGAGGTTTTAGCCCTCAGACTTGATTCAGGATGCATTTTTCTCACCTGGGATGGCATGGGCTTCCACGGGGGACACATATTTCATGTAATTTCAGCCAAACTGAAAATTTGATTTTTGGCTCCAAATTTCAGGTCCGGACCTTACGTTCTGAGCTCAATGTGGTAAAACCCGTTACAGAGGTTTTAGCACTCAGACTTGATTCAGGATGCATTTTTCTCACCTGGGATGGCATGGGCTTCCACGGGGGACACATATTTCATGTTATTTCAGCCAAACTGAAAATTTGATTTTTTGCTCCAAATTTCAGATCCCGACCTTATGTTCTGAGCTCAATGTGGTAAAACCTGTTTCAGAGGTTTTAGCCCTCAGACTTGATTCAGGATGCATTTTTCTCACCTGGGATGGCATGGGCTTCCACGGGGGACACATATTTCATGTTATTTCAGCCAAACTGAAAATTTGATTTTTTGCTCCAAATTTCAGGTCCGGACCTTACGTTCTGAGCTCAATGTGGTAAAACCTGTTACAGAGGTTTTAGCCCTCAGACTTGATTCAGGATGCATTTTTCTCACCTGGGATGGCATGGGCTTCCACGGGGGACACATATTTCATGTAATTTCAGCCAAACTGAAAATTTGATTTTTGGCTCCAAATTTCAGGTCCGGACCTTACGTTCTGAGCTCAATGTGGTAAAACCCGTTACAGAGGTTTTAGCACTCAGACTTGATTCAGGATGCATTTTTCTCACCTGGGATGGCATGGGCTTCCACGGGGGACACATATTTCATGTTATTTCAGCCAAACTGAAAATTTGATTTTTTGCTCCAAATTTCAGATCCCGACCTTACGTTCTGAGCTCAATGTGGTAAAACCCGAAACAGAGGTTTTAGCCCTCAGACTGAATTCAGGATGCATTTTTCTCACATGGGATGGCATGGGCTTCCACGGGGGACACATATTTCATGTTATTTCAGCCAAACTGAAAATTTGATTTTTTGCTCCAAATTTCAGGTCCGGACCTTACGTTCTGAGCTCAATGTGGTAAAACCTGTTACAGAGGTTTTAGCCCTCAGACTTGATTCAGGATGCATTTTTCTCACCTGGGATGGCATGGGCTTCCACGGGGGTCACATATTTCATGTAATTTCAGCCAAACTGAAAATTTGATTTTTGGCTCCAAATTTCAGGTCCGGACCTTACGTTCTGGGGTCAATATGGTAAAACCTGTTACAGAGGTTTTAGCCCTCAGACTTGATTCAGGATGCATTTTTCTCACCTGGGATGGCATGGGCTTCCACGGGGGACACATATTTCATGTTATTTCAGCCAAACTGAAAATTTGATTTTTGGCTCCAAATTTCAGGTCCTGACCTTACGTTCTGAGCTCAATGTGGTAAAACCCGTTACAGAGGTTTTAGCCCTCAGACTTGATTCAGGATGCATTTTTCTCACCTGGGATGGCATGGGCTTCCACGGGGGACACATATTTCATGTAATTTCAGCCAAACTGAAAATTTGATTTTTGGCTCCAAATTTCAGGTCCTGACCTTACGTTCTGAGCTCAATGTGGTAAAACCCGAAACAGAGGTTTTAGCCCTCAGACTGAATTCAGGATGCATTTTTCTCACCTGGGATGGCATGGGCTTCCATGGGGGACACATATTTCATGTAATTTCAGCCAAACTGAAAATTTGATTTTTTGCTCCAAATTTCAGGTCCGGACCTTACGTTCTGAGCTCAATGTGGTAGAACCTGTTACAGAGGTTTTAGCCCTCAGACTTGATTCAGGATGCATTTTTCTCACCTGGAATGGCATGGGCTTCCACGGGGGACACATATTTCATGTAATTTCAGCCAAACTGAAAATTTGATTTTTGGCTCCAAATTTCAGGTCCGGACCTTACGTTCTGAGCTCAATGTGGTAAAACCCGTTACAGAGGTTTTAGCACTCAGACTTGATTCAGGATGCATTTTTCTCACCTGGGATGGCATGGGCTTCCACGGGGGACACATATTTCATGTAATTTCAGCCAAACTGAAAATTTGATTTTTTGCTCCAAATTTCAGGTCCGGACCTTACGTTCTGAGCTCAATGTGGTTAAACCTGTTTCAGAGGTTTTAGCACTCAGACTTGATTCAGGATGCATTTTTCTCACCTGGGATGGCATGGGCTTCCACGGGGGACACATATTTCATGTAATTTCAGCCAAACTGAAAATTTGATTTTTGGCTCCAAATTTCAGGTCCCGACCTTACGTTCTGAGCTCAATATGGTAAAACCCAAAACAGAGGTTTTAGCCCTCAGACTTGATTCAGGATGCATTTTTCTCACCTGGGATGGCATGGGCTTCCACGGGGGACACATATTTAATGTTATTTCAGCCAAACTGAAAATTTGATTTTTTGCTCCAAATTTCAGGTCCGGACCTTACGTTCTGAGCTCAATGTGGTAAAACCTGTTACAGAGGTTTTAGCCCTCAGACTTGATTCAGGATGCATTTTTCTCACCTGGGATGGCATGGGCTTCCACGGGGGACACATATTTCATGTAATTTCAGCCAAACTGAAAATTTGATTTTTGGCTCCAAATTTCAGGTCCGGACCTTACGTTCTGGGGTCAATGTGGTAAAACCTGTTACAGAGGTTTTAGCCCTCAGACTTGATTCAGGATGCATTTTTCTCACCTGGGATGGCATGGGCTTCCACGGGGGACACATATTTCATGTAATTTCAGCCAAACTGAAAATTTGATTTTTGGCTCCAAATTTCAGGTCCTGACCTTACGTTCTGAGCTCAATGTGGTAAAACCCGTTACAGAGGTTTTAGCACTCAGACTTGATTCAGGATGCATTTTTCTCACATGGGATGGCATGGGCTTCCACGGGGGACACATATTTCATGTAATTTCAGCCAAACTGAAAATTTGATTTTTGGCTCCAAATTTCAGGTCCCGACCTTACGTTCTGAGCTCAATGTGGTAAAACCCGAAACAGAGGTTTTAGCCCTCAGACTGAATTCAGGATGCATTTTTCTCACATGGGATGGCATGGGCTTCCACGGGGGACACATATTTCATGTAATTTCAGCCAAACTGAAAATTTGATTTTTTGCTCCAAATTTCAGGTCCGGACCTTACGTTCTGAGCTCAATGTGGTTAAACCCGTTACAGAGGTTTAAGCACTCAGACTTGATTCAGGATGCATTTTTCTCACCTGGAATGGCATGGGCTTCCACGGGGGACACATATTTCATGTAATTTCAGCCAAACTGAAAATTTGATTTTTGGCTCCAAATTTCAGGTCCCGACCTTACGTTCTGAGCTCAATGTGGTAAAACCCGTTACAGAGGTTTTAGCCCTCAGACTTGATTCAGGATGCATTTTTCTCACCTGGGATGGCATGGGCTTCCACGGGGGACACATATTTCATGTAATTTCAGCCAAACCGAAAATTTGATTTTTTGCTCCAAATTTCAGGTCCCGACCTTACGTTCTGAGCTCAATGTGGTTAAACCCGTTACAGAGGTTTTAGCACTCAGACTTGATTCAGGATGCATTTTTCTCACCTGGGATGGCATGGGCTTCCACGGGGGACACATATTTCATGTAATTTCAGCCAAACTAAAAATTTGATTTTTGGCTCCAAATTTCAGGTCCCGACCTTACGTTCTGAGTTCAATATGGTAAAACCCAAAACAGAGGTTTTAGCCCTCAGACTTGATTCAGGATGCATTTTTCTCACCTGGGATGGCATGGGCTTCCACGGGGGACACATATTTCATGTAATTTCAGCCAAACTGAAAATTTGATTTTTTGCTCCAAATTTCAGGTCCCGACCTTACGTTCTGAGCTCAATGTGGTAAAACCCGTTACAGAGGTTTTAGCCCACAGACTTGATTCAGGATGCATTTTTCTCACCTGGGATGGCATGGGCTTCCACGGGGGACACGTATTTCATGTAATTTCAGCCAAACTGAAAATTTGATTTTTTGCTCCAAATTTCAGGTCCGGACCTTACGTTCTGAGCTCAATGTGGTAAAACCCGAAACAGAGGTTTTAGCCCTCAGACTTGATTCAGGATGCATTTTTCTCACCTGGGATGGCATGGGCTTCCACGGGGGACACATATTTCATGTAATTTCAGCCAAACTGAAAATTTGATTTTTTGCTCCAAATTTCAGGTCCGGACCTTACGTTCTGAGCTCAAAGTGGTAAAACCTGTTACAGAGGTTTTAGCCCTCAGACTTGATTCAGGATGCATTTTTCTCACCTGGGATGGCATGGGCTTCCACGGGGGACACATATTTAATGTAATTTCAGCCAAACTGAAAATTTGATTTTTGGCTCCAAATTTCAGGTCCCGACCTTACGTTCTGAGGTCAATGTGGTAAAACCTGTTACAGAGGTTTTAGCCCTCAGACTTGATTCAGGATGCATTTTTCTCACCTGGGATGGCATGGGCTTCCACGGGGGACACATATTTCATGTTATTTCAGCCAAACTGAAAATTTGATTTTTGGCTCCAAATTTCAGGTCCCGACCTTACGTTCTGAGTTCAATATGGTAAAACCCGTTACAGAGGTTTTAGCCCTCAGACTTGATTCAGGATGCATTTTTCTCACCTGGGATGGCATGGGCTTCCACGGGGGACACATATTTCATGTAATTTCAGCCAAACTGAAAATTTGATTTTTGGCTCCAAATTTCAGGTCCGGACCTTACGTTCTGAGCTCAATGTGGTAAAACGTGTTACAGAGGTTTTAGCCCTCAGACTTGATTCAGGATGCATTTTTCTCACCTGGGATGGCATGGGCTTCCACGGGGGACACATATTTCATGTAATTTCAGCCAAACTGAAAATTTGATTTTTGGCTCCATATTTCAGGTCCCGACCTTACGTTCTGAGCTCAATGTGGTAAAACCCGTTACAGAGGTTTTAGCCCTCAGACTTGATTCAGGATGCATTTTTCTCACCTGGGATGGCATGGGCTTCCACGGGGGACACATATTTAATGTTATTTTAGCCAAACTGAAAATTTGATTTTTTGCTCCAAATTTCAGGTCCCGACCTTACGTTCTGAGTTCAATATGGTAAAACCCAAAACAGAGGTTTTAGCCCTCAGACTTGATTCAGGATGCATTTTTCTCAACTGGGATGGCATGGGCTTCCACGGGCGATACATATTTAATGTTATTTCGGCCAAACAGAAAATTTGATTTTTGGCTCCAAATTTCAGGTCCCGACCTTACGTTCTGAGCTCAATGTGGTAAAACCCGTTACAGAGGTTTTAGCACTCAGACTTGATTCAGGATGCATTTTTCTCACCTGGGATGGCATGGGCTTCCACGGGGGACACATATTTCATGTTATTCAGCCAAACTGAAAATTTGATTTTTTGCTCCAAATTTCAGGTCCCGACCTTACGTTCTGAGCTCAATGTGGTAAAACACGTTACAGAGGTTTTAGCCCTCAGACTTGATTCAGGATGCATTTTTCTCACCTGGAATGGCATGGGCTTCCACGGGGGACACATATTTCATGTAATTTCAGCCAAACTGAAAATTTGATTTTTGGCTCCAAATTTCAGGTCCCGACCTTACGTTCTGAGCTCAATGTGGTAAAACCCGTTACAGAGGTTTTAGCACTCAGACTTGATTCAGGATGCATTTTTCTCACCTGGGATGGCATGGGCTTCCACGGGGGACACATATTTCATGTAATTTCAGCCAAACTGAAAATTTGATTTTTTGCTCCAAATTTCAGGTCCCGACCTTACGTTCTGAGCTCAATGTGGTAAAACCCGTTACAGAGGTTTTAGCCCACAGACTTGATTCAGGATGCATTTTTCTCACCTGGGATGGCATGGGCTTCCACGGGGGACACATATTTCATGTTATTTCAGCCAAACTGAAAATTTGCATTTTGGCTCCAAATTTCAGGTCCCGACCTTACGTTCTGAGCTCAATGTAGTAAAACCTGTTACAGAGGTTTTAGCCCTCAGACTTGATTCAGGATGCATTTTTCTCACCTGGGATGGCATGGGCTTCCACGGGGGACACATATTTCATGTAATTTCAGCCAAACTGAAAATTTGATTTTTGGCTCCAAATTTCAGGTCCGGACCTTACGTTCTGAGCTCAATGTGGTAAAACCCGAAACAGAGGTTTTAGCACTCAGACTTGATTCAGGATGCATTTTTCTCACCTGGGATGGCATGGGCTTCCACGGGGGACACATATTTCATGTAATTTCAGCCAAACTGAAAATTTGATTTTTGGCTCCAAATTTCAGGTCCCGACCTTACGTTCTGAGCTCAATGTGGTAAAACCTGTTACAGAGGTTTTAGCCCTCAGACTTGATTCAGGATGCATTTTTCTCACCTGGGATGGCATGGGCTTCCACGGGGGACACATATTTCATGTAATTTCAGCCAAACTGAAAATTTGATTTTTTGCTCCAAATTTCAGGTCCGGACCTTACGTTCTGGGGTCAATGTGGTAAAACCTGTTACAGAGGTTTTAGCCCTCAGACTTGATTCAGGATGCATTTTTCTCACCTGGGATGGCATGGGCTTCCACGGGGGACACATATTTCATTTAATTTCAGCCAAACTGAAAATTTGATTTTTGGCTCCAAATTTCAGGTCCCGACCTAACGTTCTGAGCTCAATGTGGTAAAACCCGAAACAGAGGTTTTAGCCCTCAGACTTAATTCAGGATGCATTTTTCTCACCTGGGATGGCATGGGCTTCCACGGGGGACACATATTTCATGTAATTTCAGCCAAACTGAAAATTTAATTTTTTGCTCCAAATTTCAGGTCCCGACCTTACGTTCTGAGCTCAATGTGGTAAAACCTGTTACAGAGGTTTTAGCCCTCAGACTTGATTCAGGATGCATTTTTCTCACCTGGGATGGCATGGGCTTCCACGGGGGACACATATTTAATGTTATTTCAGCCAAACTGAAAATTTGATTTTTTGCTCCAAATTTCAGGTCCCGACCTTACGTTCTGAGTTCAATATGGTAAAACCCAAAACAGAGGTTTTAGCCCTCAGACTTGATTCAGGATGCATTTTTCTCACCTGGGATGGCATGGGCTTCCACGGGGGACACATATTTA
The DNA here is from genome assembly GCF_033239565.1 of Halichoeres trimaculatus. NCBI lineage: Eukaryota > Metazoa > Chordata > Actinopteri > Labriformes > Labridae > Halichoeres > Halichoeres trimaculatus. The sequence continues at coordinate 150,203 of NW_027437209.1, forward strand.
ATGTTATTTCAGCCAAACTGAAAATTTGATTTTTTGCTCCAAATTTCAGGTCCCGACCTTACGTTCTGAGCTCAATGTGGTAAAACCCGTTACAGAGGTTTTAGCCCTCAGACTTGATTCAGGATGCATTTTTCTCACCTGGAATGGCATGGGCTTCCACGGGGGACACATATTTCATGTAATTTCAGCCAAACTGAAAATTTGATTCTTTGCTCCAAATTTCAGGTCCCGACCTTACGTTCTGAGCTCAATGTGGTAAAACCTGTTACAGAGGTTTTAGCCCTCAGACTTGATTCAGGATGCATTTTTCTCACCTGGGATGGCATGGGCTTCCACGGGGGACACATATTTAATGTTATTTCAGCCAAACTGAAAATTTGATTTTTTGCTCCAAATTTCAGGTCCCGACCTTACGTTCTGAGTTCAATATGGTAAAACCCAAAACAGAGGTTTTAGCCCTCAGACTTGATTCAGGATGCATTTTTCTCACCTGGGATGGCATGGGCTTCCACGGGGGACACATATTTCATGTAATTTCAGCCAAACTGAAAATTTGATTTTTGGCTCCAAATTTCAGGTCCGGACCTTACGTTCTGAGCTCAATGTGGTAAAACCTGTTACAGAGGTTTTAGCACTCAGACTTGATTCAGGATGCATTTTTCTCACCTGGGATGGCATGGGCTTCCACGGGGGACACATATTTCATGTAATTTCAGCCAAACTGAAAATTTGATTTTTGGCTCCAAATTTCAGGTCCGGACCTTACGTTCTGAGCTCAATGTGGTAAAACCTGTTACAGAGGTTTTAGCCCTCAGACTTGATTCAGGATGCATTTTTCTCACCTGGGATGGCATGGGCTTCCACGGGGGACACATATTTCATTTAATTTCAGCTAAACTGAAAATTTGATTTTTGGCTCCAAATTTCAGGTCCCGACCTTACGTTCTGAGTTCAATATGGTAAAACCCGTTACAGAGGTTTTAGCCCTCAGACTTGATTCAGGATGCATTTTTCTCACCTGGGATGGCATGGGCTTCCACGGGGGACACATATTTCATGTAATTTCAGCCAAACTGAAAATTTGATTTTTGGCTCCAAATTTCAGGTCCGGACCTTACGTTCTGAGCTCAATGTGGTAAAACCTGTTACAGAGGTTTTAGCCCTCAGACTTGATTCAGGATGCATTTTTCTCACCTGGGATGGCATGGGCTTCCACGGGGGACACATATTTCATGTAATTTCAGCCAAACTGAAAATTTGATTTTTTGCTCCAAATTTCAGGTCCCGACCTTACGTTCTGAGCTCAATGTGGTAAAACCCGTTACAGAGGTTTTAGCCCTCAGACTTGATTCAGGATGCATTTTTCTCACCTGGGATGGCATGGGCTTCCACGGGGGACACATATTTCATGTAATTTCAGCCAAACTGAAAATTTGATTTTTGGCTCCAAATTTCAGGTCCCGACCTTACGTTCTGAGTTCAATATGGTAAAACCCAAAACAGAGGTTTTAGCCCTCAGACTTGATTCAGGATGCATTTTTCTCACCTGGGATGGCATGGGCTTCCACGGGGGACACATATTTAATGTTATTTCAGCCAAACTGAAAATTTGATTTTTTGCTCCAAATTTCAGGTCCCGACCTTACGTTCTGAGTTCAATATGGTAAAACCTGTTACAGAGGTTTTAGCACTCAGACTTGATTCAGGATGCATTTTTCTCACCTGGGATGGCATGGGCTTCCACGGGGGACACATATTTCATGTAATTTCAGCGAAACTGAAAATTTGATTTTTGGCTCCAAATTTCAGGTCCCAACCTTACGTTCTGAGCTCAATGTGGTAAAACACGTTACAGAGGTTTTAGCCCTCAGACTTGATTCAGGATGCATTTTTCTCACCTGGAATGGCATGGGCTTCCACGGGGGACACATATTTCATGTAATTTCAGCCAAACTGAAAATTTGATTTTTGGCTCCAAATTTCAGGTCCCAACCTTACGTTCTGAGCTCAATGTGGTAAAACCCGTTACAGAGGTTTTAGCCCTCAGACTTGATTCAGGATGCATTTTTCTCACCTGGAATGGCATGGGCTTCCACGGGGGACACATATTTCATGTAATTTCAGCCAAACTGAAAATTTGATTTTTGGCTCCAAATTTCAGGTCCTGACCTTATGTTCTGAGCTCAATGTGGTAAAACCCGTTACAGAGGTTTTAGCCCTCAGACTTGATTCAGGATGCATTTTTCTCATCTGGGATGGCATGGGCTTCCACGGGGGACACATATTTCATGTAATTTCAGCCAAACTGAAAATTTGATTTTTGGCTCCAAATTTCAGGTCCCGACCTTACGTTCTGAGCTCAATGTGGTAAAACCTGTTACAGAGGTTTTAGCACTCAGACTTGATTCAGGATGCATTTTTCTCACCTGGGATGGCATGGGCTTCCACGGGGGACACATATTTCATGTAATTTCAGCCAAACTGAAAATTTGATTTTTGGCTCCAAATTTCAGGTCCCGACCTTACGTTCTGAGCTCAATGTGGTAAAACCTGTTACAGAGGTTTTAGCACTCAGACTTGATTCAGGATGCATTTTTCTCACCTGGGATGGCATGGGCTTCCACGGGGGACACATATTTCATGTAATTTCAGCCAAACTGAAAATTTGATTTTTGGCTCCAAATTTCAGGTCCCGACCTTACGTTCTGAGCTCAATGTGGTAAAACCTGTTACAGAGGTTTTAGCACTCAGACTTGATTCAGGATGCATTTTTCTCACCTGGGATGGCATGGGCTTTCACGGGGGACACATATTTCATGTAATTTCAGCCAAACTGAAAATTTGATTTTTTGCTCCAAATTTCAGGTCCCGACCTTACGTTCTGAGCTCAATGTGGTCAAACCTGTTACAGAGGTTTTAGCCCTCAGACTTGATTCAGGATGCATTTTTCTCACCTGGGATGGCATGGGCTTCCACGGGGGACACATATTTCATGTAATTTCAGCCAAACTGAAAATTTGCATTTTGGCTCCAAATTTCAGGTCCCGACCTTACGTTCTGAGCTCAATGTGGTAAAACCTGTTACAGAGGTTTTAGCCCTCAGACTTGATTCAGGATGCATTTTTCTCACCTGGGATGGCATGGGCTTCCACGGGGGACACATATTTCATGTAATTTCAGCCAAACTGAAAATTTGATTTTTGGCTCCAAATTTCAGGTCCGGACCTTTCGTTCTGAGCTCAATGTGGTAAAACCCGAAACAGAGGTTTTAGCACTCAGACTTGATTCAGGATGCATTTTTCTCACCTGGGATGGCATGGGCTTCCACGGGGGACACATATTTCATGTAATTTCAGCCAAACTGAAAATTTGATTTTTGGCTCCAAATTTCAGGTCCCGACCTTACGTTCTGAGCTCAATGTGGTAAAACCTGAAACAGATGTTTTAGCCCTCAGACTTAATTCAGGATGCATTTCTCTCACCTGGGATGGCATGGGCTTCCACGGGGGACACATATTTCATGTAATTTCAGCCAAACTGAAAATTTGATTTTTTGCTCCAAATTTCAGGTCCGGACCTTACGTTCTGAGCTCAATGTGGTAAAACCCGTTACAGAGGTTTTAGCCCTCAGACTTGATTCAGGATGCATTTTTCTCACCTGGGATGGCATGGGCTTCCACGGGGGACATGTATTTCATGTAATTTCAGCCAAACTGAAAATTTGATTTTTTGCTCCAAATTTCAGGTCCGGACCTTACGTTCTGAGCTCAATGTGGTAAAACCCGAAACAGAGGTTTTAGCCCTCAGACTTGATTCAGGATGCATTTTTCTCACCTGGGATGGCATGGGCTTCCACGGGGGACACATATTTCATGTAATTTCAGCCAAACTGAAAATTTGATTTTTGGCTCCAAATTTCAGGTCCCGACCTTACGTTCTGGGGTCAATGTGGTAAAACCTGTTACAGAGGTTTTAGCCCTCAGACTTGATTCAGGATGCATTTTTCTCACCTGGGATGGCATGGGCTTCCACGGGGGACACATATTTCATGTAATTTCAGCCAAACTGAAAATTTGATTTTTGGCTCCAAATTTCAGGTCCAGACCTTACGTTCTGAGCTCAATGTGGTAAAACCCGTTACAGAGGTTTTAGCACTCAGACTTGATTCAGGATGCATTTTTCTCACCTGGGATGGCATGGGCTTCCACGGGGGACACATATTTCATGTAATTTCAGCCAAACTGAAAATTTGATATTTTGCTCCAAATTTCACGTCCGGACCTTACGTTCTGAGCTCAATGTGGTAAAACCCGAAACAGAGGTTTTAGCACTCAGACTTGATTCAGGATGCATTTTTCTCACCTGGGATGGCATGGGCTTCCACGGGGGACACATATTTCATGTAATTTCAGCGAAACTGAAAATTTGATTTTTGGCTCCAAATTTCAGGTCCCGACCTTACGTTCTGAGCTCAATGTGGTAGAACCTGTTACAGAGGTTTTAGCCCTCAGACTTGATTCAGGATGCATTTTTCTCACCTGGGATGGCATGGGCTTCCACGGGGGACACATATTTCATATAATTTCAGCCAAACTGAAAATTTGATATTTTGCTCCAAATTTACGGTCCCGACCTTACGTTCTGAGCTCAATGTGGTAAAACCCGAAACAGAGGTTTTAGCACTCAGACTTGATTCAGGATGCATTTTTCTCACCTGGGATGGCATGGGCTTCCACGGGGGACACATATTTCATGTAATTTCAGCCAAACTGAAAATTTGATATTTTGCTCCAAATTTCACGTCCGGACCTTACGTTCTGAGCTCAATGTGGTAAAACCCGAAACAGAGGTTTTAGCCCTCAGACTTGATTCAGGATGCATTTTTCTCACCTGGGATGGCATGGGCTTCCACGGGGGACACATATTTCATGTAATTTCAGCGAAACTGAAAATTTGATTTTTGGCTCCAAATTTCAGGTCCCGACCTTACGTTCTGGGGTCAATGTGGTAAAACCTGTTACAGAGGTTTTAGCCCTCAAACTTGATTCAGGATGCATTTTTCTCACCTGGGATGGCATAGGCTTCCACGGGGGACCCATATTTCATGTAATTTCAGCCAAACTGAAAATTTGATTTTTGGCTCCAAATTTCAGGTCCGGACCTTACGTTCTGAGCTCAATGTGGTAAAACCCGTTACAGAGGTTTTAGCCCTCAGACTTGATTCAGGATGCATTTTTCTCACCTGGGATGGCATGGGCTTCCACGGGGGACACATATTTCATGTAATTTCAGCCAAACTGAAAATTTGATATTTTGCTCCAAATTTCACGTCCGGACCTTACGTTCTGAGCTCAATGTGGTAAAACCCGAAACAGAGGTTTTAGCACTCAGACTTGATTCAGGATGCATTTTTCTCACCTGGGATGGCATGGGCTTCCACGGGGGACACATATTTCATGTAATTTCAGCGAAACTGAAAATTTGATTTTTGGCTCCAAATTTCAGGTCCCGACCATACGTTCTGAGCTCAATGTGGTAAAACCTGTTACAGAGGTTTTAGCCCTCAGACTTGATTCAGGATGCATTTTTCTCACCTGGGATGGCATGGGCTTCCACGGGGGACACATATTTCATATAATTTCAGCCAAACTGAAAATTTGATATTTTGCTCCAAATTTCACGTCCGGACCTTACGTTCTGAGCTCAATGTGGTAAAACCCGAAACAGAGGTTTTAGCCCTCAGACTTGATTCAGGATGCATTTTTCTCACCTGGGATGGCATGGGCTTCCACGGGGGACACATATTTCATGTAATTTCAGCCAAACTGAAAATTTGATATTTTGCTCCAAATTTCACGTCCGGACCTTACGTTCTGAGCTCAATGTGGTAAAACCCGAAACAGAGGTTTTAGCCCTCAGACTTGATTCAGGATGCATTTTTCTCACCTGGGATGGCATGGGCTTCCACGGGGGACACATATTTCATGTAATTTCAGCCAAACTGAAAATTTGATTTTTGGCTCCAAATTTCAGGTCCCGACCTTACGTTCTGAGCTCAATGTGGTAAAACCTGTTACAGAGGTTTTAGCCCTCAGACTTGATTCAGGATGCATTTTTCTCACCTGGGATGGCATGGGCTTCCACGAGGGACACATATTTCATGTAATTTCAGCCAAACCGAAAATTTGATTTTTGGCTCCAAATTTCAGGTCCCTACCTTACGTTCTGAGCTCAATGTGGTAAAACCTGTTACAGAGGTTTTAGCCCTCAGACTTGATTCAGGATGCATTTTTCTCACCTGGGATGGCATGGGCTTCCACGGGGGACACATATTTCATGTAATTTCAGCCAAACTGAAAATTTGATTTTTTGCTCCAAATTTCAGGTCCGGACCTTACGTTCTGAGCTCAATGTGGTAAAGCCGGAAACAGAGGTTTTAGCCCTCAGACTTGATTCAGGATGCATTTTTCTCACCTGGGATGGCATGGGCTTCCACGGGGGACACATATTTCATGTAATTTCAGCCAAACTGAAAATTTGATTTTTGGCTCCAAATTTCAGGTCCCGACCTTACGTTCTGAGCTAACTGTGGTAAAACCTGTTACAGAGGTTTTAGCCCTCAGACTTGATTCAGGATGCATTTTTCTCACCTGGGATGGCATGGGCTTCCACGGGGGACACATATTTCATGTAATTTCAGCCAAACTGAAAATTTGATTTTTGGCTCCAAATTTCAGGTCCCGACCTTACGTTCTGAGCTAACTGTGGTAAAACCCGAAACAGAGGTTTTAGCCCTCTGACTTGATTCAGGATGCATTTTTCTCACCTGGGATGGCATGGGCTTCCACGGGGGACACATATTTAATGTTATTTCAGCCAAACTGAAAATTTGATTTTTTGCTCCAAATTTCAGGTCCCGACCTTACGTTCTGAGCTCAATGTGGTAAAACCTGTTACAGAGGTTTTAGCACTCAGACTTGATTCAGGATGCATTTTTCTCACCTGGGATGGCATGGGCTTCCACAGGGGACACATATTTCATGTTATTTCAGCCAAACTGAAAATTTGATTTTTTGCTCCAAATTTCAGGTCCGGACCTTACGTTCTGAGCTAACTGTGGTAAAACCCGAAACAGAGGTTTTAGCCCTCAGACTTGATTCAGGATGCATTTTTCTCACCTGGGATGGCATGGGCTTCCACGGGGGACACATATTTCATGTAATTTCAGCCAAACTGAAAATTTGATTTTTGGCTCCAAATTTCAGGTCCCGACCTTACGTTCTGAGCTCAATGTGGTAAAACCTGTTACAGAGGTTTTAGCCCTCAGACTTGATTCAGGATGCATTTTTCTCACCTGGGATGGCATGGGCTTCCACGGGGGACACATATTTCATGTAATTTCAGCCAAACTGAAAATTTGATTTTTGGCTCCAAATTTCAGGTCCCGACCTTACGTTCTGAGCTAACTGTGGTAAAACCCGAAACAGAGGTTTTAGCCCTCTGACTTGATTCAGGATGCATTTTTCTCACCTGGGATGGCATGGGCTTCCACGGGGGACACATATTTCATGTAATTTCAGCCAAACTGAAAATTTGATTTTTTGCTCCAAATTTCAGGTCCTGACCTTATGTTCTGAGTTCAATATGGTAAAACCTGTTACAGAGGTTTTAGCCCTCAGACTTGATTCAGGATGCATTTTTCTCACCTGGGATGGCATGGGCTTCCACGGGGGACACATATTTCATGTAATTTCAGCCAAACTGAAAATTTGATTTTTGGCTCCAAATTTCAGGTCCGGACCTTACGTTCTGGGGTCAATGTGGTAAAACCTGTTACAGAGGTTTTAGCCCTCAGACTTGATTCAGGATGCATTTTTCTCACCTGGAATGGCATGGGCTTCCACGGGGGACACATATTTCATGTAATTTCAGCCAAACTGAAAATTTGATTTTTGGCTCCAAATTTCAGGTCCTGACCTTACGTTCTGAGCTCAATGTGGTAAAACCCGTTACAGAGGTTTTAGCCCTCAGACTTGATTCAGGATGCATTTTTCTCACCTGGGATGGCATGGGCTTCCACGGGGGACACATAATTCATGTAATTTCAGCCAAACTGAAAATTTGATTTTTGGCTCCAAATTTCAGGTCCCGACCTTACGTTCTGAGCTCAATGTGGTAAAACCCGAAACAGAGGTTTTAGCCCTCATACTGAATTCAGGATGCATTTTTCTCACATGGGATGGCATGGGCTTCCACGGGGGACACATATTTCATGTAATTTCAGCCAAACTGAAAATTTGATTTTTTGCTCCAAATTTCAGGTCCGGACCTTACGTTCTGAGCTCAGTGTGGTTAAACCCGTTACAGAGGTTTTAGCACTCAGACTTGATTCAGGATGCATTTTTCTCACCTGGAATGGCATGGGCTTCCACGGGGGACACATATTTCATGTAATTTCAGCCAAACTGAAAATTTGATTTTTGGCTCCAAATTTCAGGTCCCGACCTTACGTTCTGAGCTCAATGTGGTAAAACCCGTTACAGAGGTTTTAGCACTCAGACTTGATTCAGGATGCATTTTTCTCACCTGGGATGGCATGGGCTTCCACGGGGGACACATATTTCATGTAATTTCAGCCAAACTGAAAATTTGATTTTTTGCTCCAAATTTCAGGTCCGGACCTTACGTTCTGAGCTCAATGTGGTTAAACCCGCTACAGAGGTTTTAGCACTCAGACTTGATTCAGGATGCATTTTTCTCACCTGGGATGGCATGGGCTTCCACGGGGGACACATATTTCATGTAATTTCAGCCAAACTGAAAATTTGATTTTTGGCTCCAAATTTCAGGTCCCGACCTTACGTTCTGAGTTCAATATGGTAAAACCCAAAACAGAGGTTTTAGCCCTCAGACTTGATTCAGGATGCATTTTTCTCACCTGGGATGGCATGGGCTTCCACGGGGGACACATATTTAATGTTATTTCAGCCAAACTGAAAATTTGATTTTTTGCTCCAAATTTCAGGTCCCGACCTTACGTTCTGAGTTCAATATGGTAAAACCTGTTACAGAGGTTTTAGCCCTCAGACTTGATTCAGGATGCATTTTTCTCACCTGGGATGGCATGGGCTTCCACGGGGGACACATATTTCATGTAATTTCAGCGAAACTGAAAATTTGATTTTTGGCTCCAAATTTCAGGTCCCGATCTTACGTTCTGAGCTCAATGTGGTAAAACCCGTTACAGAGGTTTTAGCCCTCAGACTTGATTCAGGATGCATTTTTCTCACCTGGAATGGCATGGGCTTCCACGGGGGACACATATTTCATGTAATTTCAGCCAAACTGAAAATTTGATTTTTGGCTCCAAATTTCAGGTCCTGACCTTACGTTCTGAGCTTAATGTGGTAAAACCCGTTACAGAGGTTTTAGCCCTCAGACTTGATTCAGGATGCATTTTTCTCACCTGGGATGGCATGGGCTTCCACGGGGGACACATATTTCATTTAATTTCAGCCAAACTGAAAATTTGATTTTTTGCTCCAAATTTCAGGTCCCGACCTTACGTTCTGAGCTCAATGTGGTAAAACCCGTTACAGAGGTTTTAGGACTCAGACTTGATTCAGGATGCATTTTTCTCACCTGGGATGGCATGGGCTTCCACGGGGGACACATATTTCATTTAATTTCAGCCAAACTGAAAATTTGATTTTTTGCTCCAAATTTCAGGTCCGGACCTTACGTTCTGAGCTCAATGTGGTAAAACCCGTTACAGAGGTTTTAGCACTCAGACTTGATTCAGGATGCATTTTTCTCACCTGGGATGGCATGGGCTTCCACGGGGGACACATATTTCATGTAATTTCAGCCAAACTGAAAATTTGATTTTTGGCTCCAAATTTCAGGTCCGGACCTTACGTTCTGAGTTCAATGTGGTAAAACCTGTTACAGAGGTTTTAGCCCTCAGACTTGATTCAGGATGCATTTTTCTCACCTGGGATGGCATGGGCTTCCACGGGGGACACATATTTCATGTAATTTCAGCCAAACTGAAAATTTGATTTTTTGCTCCAAATTTCAGGTCCCGACCTTACGTTCTGAGCTCAATGTGGTAAAACCCGTTACAGAGGTTTTAGCCCTCAGACTTGATTCAGGATGCATTTTTCTCACCTGGGATGGCATGGGCTTCCACGGGGGACACATATTTCATGTAATTTCAGCCAAACTGAAAATTTGATTTTTGGCTCCAAATTTCAGGTCCGGACCTTATGTTCTGAGTTCAATGTGGTAAAACCTGTTACAGAGGTTTTAGCCCTCAGACTTGATTCAGGATGCATTTTTCTCACCTGGGATGGCATGGGCTTCCACGGGGGAAACATATTTCATGTAATTTCAGCCAAACTGAAAGTTTGATTTTTGGCTCCAAATTTCAGGTCCCGACCTTACGTTCTGAGTTCAATATGGTAAAACCTGTTACAGAGGTTTTAGCCCTCAGACTTGATTCAGGATGCATTTTTCTCACCTGGGATGGCATGGGCTTCCACGGGGGACACATATTTCATGTAATTTCAGCCAAACTGAAAATTTGATTTTTGGCTCCAAATTTCAGGTCCCGACCTTACGTTCTGAGCTAACTGTGGTAAAACCCGAAACAGAGGTTTTAGCCCTCTGACTTGATTCAGGATGCATTTTTCTCACCTGGGATGGCATGGGCTTCCACGGGGGACACATATTTCATGTAATTTCAGCCAAACTGAAAATTTGATTTTTGGCTCCATATTTCAGGTCCCGACCTTACGTTCTGAGCTCAATGTGGTAAAACCTGTTACAGAGGTTTTAGCACTCAGACTTGATTCAGGATGCATTTTTCTCACCTGGGATGGCATGGGCTTCCACAGGGGACACATATTTCATGTTATTTCAGCCAAACTGAAAATTTGATTTTTTGCTCCAAATTTCAGGTCCGGACCTTACGTTCTGAGCTAACTGTGGTAAAACCCGAAACAGAGGTTTTAGCCCTCAGACTTGATTCAGGATGCATTTTTCTCACCTGGGATGGCATGGGCTTCCACGGGGGACACATATTTCATGTAATTTCAGCCAAACTGAAAATTTGATTTTTGGCTCCAAATTTCAGGTCCCGACCTTACGTTCTGAGCTCAATGTGGTAAAACCTGTTACAGAGGTTTTAGCCCTCAGACTTGATTCAGGATGCATTTTTCTCACCTGGGATGGCATGGGCTTCCACGGGGGACACATATTTCATGTAATTTCAGCCAAACTGAAAATTTGATTTTTGGCTCCAAATTTCAGGTCCCGACCTTACGTTCTGAGCTCAATGTGGTAAAACCCGTTACAGAGGTTTTAGCACTCAGACTTGATTCAGGATGCATTTTTCTCACCTGGGATGGCATGGGCTTCCACGTGGGATACATATTTAATGTTATTTCAGCCAAACTGAAAATTTGATTTTTTGCTCCAAATTTCAGGTCCGGACCTTACGTTCTGAGCTCAATGTGGTAAAACCCGTTACAGAGGTTTTAGCCCTCAGACTTGATTCAGGATGCATTTTTCTCACCTGGAATGGCATGGGCTTCCACGGGGGACACATATTTCATGTAATTTCAGCCAAACTGAAAATTTGATTTTTGGCTCCAAATTTCAGGTCCCGACTTTACGTTCTGAGCTCAATGTGGTAAAACCCGTTACAGAGGTTTTAGCACTCAGACTTGATTCAGGATGCATTTTTCTCACCTGGGATGGCATGGGCTTCCACGGGGGACACATATTTCATGTAATTTCAGCCAAACTGAAAATTTGATTTTTTGCTCCAAATTTCAGGTCCCGACCTTATGTGCTGAGCTCAATGTGGTAAAACCTGTTACAGAGGTTTTAGCCCTCAGACTTGATTCAGGATGCATTTTTCTCACCTGGGATGGCATGGGCTTCCACGGGGGACACATATTTCATGTAATTTCAGCCAAACTGAAAATTTGATTTTTTTCTCCAAATTTCAGGTCCGGACCTTACGTTCTGAGCTCAATGTGGTAAAACCCGAAACAGAGGTTTTAGCCCTCAGACTTGATTCAGGATGCATTTTTCTCACCTGGGATGGCATGGGCTTCCACGGGGGACACATATTTCATGTAATTTCAGCCAAACTGAAAATTTGATTTTTGGCTCCAAATTTCAGGTCCCGACCTTACGTTCTGAGCTCAATGTGGTAAAACCTGTTACAGAGGTTTTAGCCCTCAGACTTGATTCAGGTTGCATTTTTCTCACCTGGGATGGCATGGGCTTCCACGGGGGACACATATTTCATGTAATTTCAGCCAAACTGAAAATTTTATTTTTGGCTCCAAATTTCAGGTCCTGACCTTATGTTCTGAGTTCAATATGGTAAAACCCGTTACAGAGGTTTTAGCCCTCAGACTTGATTCAGGATGCATTTTTCTCACCTGGAATGGCATGGGCTTCCACGGGGGACACATATTTCATGTAATTTCAGCCAAACTGAAAATTTGATTTTTGGCTCCAAATTTCAGGTCCCGACCTTACGTTCTGAGCTCAATGTGGTAAAACCCGTTACAGAGGTTTTAGCACTCAGACTTGATTCAGGATGCATTTTTCTCACCTGGGATGGCATGGGCTTCCACGGGGGACACATATTTCATGTAATTTCAGCCAAACTGAAAATTTGATTTTTGGCTCCAAATTTCAGGTCCCGACCTTATGTGCTGAGCTCAATGTGGTAAAACCTGTTACAGAGGTTTTAGCCCTCAGACTTGATTCAGGATGCATTTTTCTCACCTGGGATGGCATGGGCTTCCACGGGGGACACATATTTCATGTAATTTCAGCCAAACTGAAAATTTGATTTTTTTCTCCAAATTTCAGGTCCGGACCTTACGTTCTGAGCTCAATGTGGTAAAACCCGAAACAGAGGTTTTAGCCCTCAGACTTGATTCAGGATGCATTTTTCTCACCTGGGATGGCATGGGCTTCCACGGGGGACACATATTTCATGTAATTTCAGCCAAACTGAAAATTTGATTTTTGGCTCCAAATTTCAGGTCCCGACCTTACGTTCTGAGCTCAATGTGGTAAAACCTGTTACAGAGGTTTTAGCCCTCAGACTTGATTCAGGTTGCATTTTTCTCACCTGGGATGGCATGGGCTTCCACGGGGGACACATATTTCATGTAATTTCAGCCAAACTGAAAATTTTATTTTTGGCTCCAAATTTCAGGTCCTGACCTTATGTTCTGAGTTCAATATGGTAAAACCTGTTACAGAGGTTTTAGCCCTCAGACTTGATTCAGGATGCATTTTTCTCACCTGGGATGGCATGGGCTTCCACGGGGGACACATATTTCATGTAATTTCAGCCAAACTGAAAATTTGATTTTTGGCTCCAAATTTCAGGTCCGGACCTTACGTTCTGAGCTCAATGTGGTAAAACCCGTTACAGAGGTTTTAGCCCTCAGACTTGATTCAGGATGCATTTTTCTCACCTGGGATGGCATGGGCTTCCACAGGGGACACATATTTCATGTTATTTCAGCCAAACTGAAAATTTGATTTTTTGCTCCAAATTTCAGGTCCGGACCTTACGTTCTGAGCTCAATGTGGTAAAACCCGAAACAGAGGTTTTAGCCCTCAGACTTGATTCAGGATGCATTTTTCTCACCTGGGATGGCATGGGCTTCCACGGGGGACACATATTTCATGTAATTTCAGCCAAACTGAAAATTTGATTTTTGGCTCCAAATTTCAGGTCCCGACCTTACGTTCTGAGCTCAATGTGGTAAAACCCGTTACAGAGGTTTTAGCACTCAGACTTGATTCAGGATGCATTTTTCTCACCTGGGATGGCATGGGCTTCCACGTGGGATACATATTTAATGTTATTTCAGCCAAACTGAAAATTTGATTTTTTGCTCCAAATTTCAGGTCCGGACCTTACGTTCTGAGCTCAATGTGGTAAAACCCGTTACAGAGGTTTTAGCCCTCAGACTTGATTCAGGATGCATTTTTCTCACCTGGAATGGCATGGGCTTCCACGGGGGACACATATTTCATGTAATTTCAGCCAAACTGAAAATTTGATTTTTGGCTCCAAATTTCAGGTCCCGACCTTGCGTTCTGAGCTCAATGTGGTAAAACCCGTTACAGAGGTTTTAGCACTCAGACTTGATTCAGGATGCATTTTTCTCACCTGGGATGGCATGGGCTTCCACGGGGGACACATATTTCATGTAATTTCAGCCAAACTGAAAATTTGATTTTTTGCTCCAAATTTCAGGTCCCGACCTTGCGTTCTGAGCTCAATGTGGTAAAACCTATTACAGAGGTTTTAGCCCTCAGACTTGATTCAGGATGCATTTTTCTCACCTGGGATGGCATGGGCTTCCACGGGGGACACATATTTCATGTAATTTCAGCCAAACTGAAAATTTGATTTTTGGCTCCAAATTTCAGGTCCCGACCTTACGTTCTGAGCTCAATGTGGTAAAACCTGTTACAGAGGTTTTAGCCCTCAGACTTGATTCAGGATGCATTTTTCTCACCTGGGATGGCATGGGCTTCCACGGGGGACACATATTTCATGTAATTTCAGCCAAACTGAAAACTTGATTTTTGGCTCCAAATTTCAGGTCCCGACCTTACGTTCTGAGCTCAATGTGGTAAAACCTGTTACAGAGGTTTTAGCCCTCAGACTTGATTCAGGATGCATTTTTCTCACCTGGGATGGCATGGGCTTCCACGGGGGACACATATTTCATGTAATTTCAGCCAAACTGAAAATTTGATTTTTTGCTCCAAATTTCAGGTCCGGACCTTACGTTCTGAGCTCAATGTGGTAAAGCCGGAAAAAGAGGTTTTAGCCCTCAGACTTGATTCAGGATGCATTTTTCTCACCTGGGATGGCATGGGCTTCCACGGGGGACACATATTTCATGTAATTTCAGCCAAACTGAAAATTTTATTTTTGGCTCCAAATTTCAGGTCCTGACCTTATGTTCTGAGTTCAATATGGTAAAACCTGTTACAGAGGTTTTAGCCCTCAGACTTGATTCAGGATGCATTTTTCTCACCTGGGATGGCATGGGCTTCCACGGGGGACACATATTTCATGTAATTTCAGCCAAACTGAAAATTTGATTTTTGGCTCCAAATTTCAGGTCCGGACCTTACGTTCTGAGCTCAATGTGGTAAAACCCGTTACAGAGGTTTTAGCCCTCAGACTTGATTCAGGATGCATTTTTCTCACCTGGGATGGCATGGGCTTCCACGTGGGATACATATTTAATGTTATTTCAGCCAAACTGAAAATTTGATTTTTTGCTCCAAATTTCAGGTCCGGACCTTACGTTCTGAGCTCAATGTGGTAAAACCCGTTACAGAGGTTTTAGCACTCAGACTTGATTCAGGATGCATTTTTCTCACCTGGAATGGCATGGGCTTCCACGGGGGACACATATTTCATGTAATTTCAGCCAAACTGAAAATTTGATTTTTGGCTCCAAATTTCAGGTCCCGACCTTGCGTTCTGAGCTCAATGTGGTAAAACCCGTTACAGAGGTTTTAGCACTCAGACTTGATTCAGGATGCATTTTTCTCACCTGGGATGGCATGGGCTTCCACGGGGGACACATATTTCATGTAATTTCAGCCAAACTGAAAATTTGATTTTTGGCTCCAAATTTCAGGTCCCGACCTTGCGTTCTGAGCTCAATGTGGTAAAACCTGTTACAGAGGTTTTAGCCCTCAGACTTGATTCAGGATGCATTTTTCTCACCTGGGATGGCATGGGCTTCCACGGGGGACACATATTTCATGTAATTTCAGCCAAACTGAAAATTTGATTTTTTGCTCCAAATTTCAGGTCCGGACCTTACGTTCTGAGCTCAATGTGGTAAAGCCGGAAAAAGAGGTTTTAGCCCTCAGACTTGATTCAGGATGCATTTTTCTCACCTGGGATGGCATGGGCTTCCACGGGGGACACATATTTCATGTAATTTCAGCCAAACTGAAAATTTGATTTTTGGCTCCAAATTTCAGGTCCCGACCTTACGTTCTGAGCTCAATGTGGTAAAACCCGAAACAGAGGTTTTAGCACTCAGACTTGATTCAGGATGCATTTTTCTCACCTGGAATGGCATGGGCTTCCACGGGGGACACATATTTCATGTAATTTCAGCCAAACTGAAAATTTGATTTTTGGCTCCAAATTTCAGGTCCCGACCTTGCGTTCTGAGCTCAATGTGGTAAAACCCGTTACAGAGGTTTTAGCACTCAGACTTGATTCAGGATGCATTTTTCTCACCTGGGATGGCATGGGCTTCCACGGGGGACACATATTTCATGTAATTTCAGCCAAACTGAAAATTTGATTTTTGGCTCCAAATTTCAGGTCCCGACCTTGCGTTCTGAGCTCAATGTGGTAAAACCTGTTACAGAGGTTTTAGCCCTCAGACTTGATTCAGGATGCATTTTTCTCACCTGGGATGGCATGGGCTTCCACGGGGGACACATATTTCATGTAATTTCAGCCAAACTGAAAATTTGATTTTTTGCTCCAAATTTCAGGTCCGGACCTTACGTTCTGAGCTCAATGTGGTAAAGCCGGAAAAAGAGGTTTTAGCCCTCAGACTTGATTCAGGATGCATTTTTCTCACCTGGGATGGCATGGGCTTCCACGGGGGACACATATTTCATGTAATTTCAGCCAAACTGAAAATTTGATTTTTGGCTCCAAATTTCAGGTCCCGACCTTACGTTCTGAGCTCAATGTGGTAAAACCCGAAACAGAGGTTTTAGCCCTCAGACTTGATTCAGGATGCATTTTTCTCACCTGGGATGGCATGGGCTTCCACGGGGGACACATATTTCATGTAATTTCAGCCAAACTGAAAATTTGATTTTTGGCTCCAAATTTCAGGTCCCGACCTTACGTTCTGAGCTCAATGTGGTAAAACCCGTTACAGAGGTTTTAGCCCTCAGACTTGATTCAGGATGCATTTTTCTCACCTGGGATGGCATGGGCTTCCACGGGGGACACATATTTCATGTAATTTCAGCCAAACTGAAAATTTGATTTTTTGCTCCAAATTTCAGGTCCCGACCTTACGTTCTGAGCTCAATGTGGTAAAACCCGTTACAGAGGTTTTAGCACTCAGACTTGATTCAGGATGCATTTTTCTCACCTGGGATGGCATGGGCTTCCACAGGGGACACATATTTCATGTTATTTCAGCCAAACTGAAAATTTGATTTTTTGCTCCAAATTTCAGGTCCGGACCTTACGTTCTGAGCTCAATGTGGTAAAACCCGAAACAGAGGTTTTAGCCCTCAGACTTGATTCAGGATGCATTTTTCTCACCTGGGATGGCATGGGCTTCCACGGGGGACACATATTTCATGTAATTTCAGCCAAACTGAAAATTTGATTTTTTGCTCCAAATTTCAGGTCCGGACCTTACGTTCTGAGCTCAATGTGGTAAAACCTGTTACAGAGGTTTTAGCCCTCAGACTTGATTCAGGATGCATTTTTCTCACCTGGGATGGCATGGGCTTCCACAGGGGACACATATTTCATGTTATTTCAGCCAAACTGAAAATTTGATTTTTTGCTCCAAATTTCAGGTCCGGACCTTACGTTCTGAGCTCAATGTGGTAAAACACGAAACAGAGGTTTTAGCACTCAGACTTGATTCAGGATGCATTTTTCTCACCTGGGATGGCATGGGCTTCCACAGGGGACACATATTTCATGTAATTTCAGCCAAACTGAAAATTTGATTTTTGGCTCCAAATTTCAGGTCCCGACCTTACGTTCTGAGCTCAATGTGGTAAAACCTGTTACAGAGGTTTTAGCCCTCAGACTTGATTCAGGATGCATTTTTCTCACCTGGGATGGCATGGGCTTCCACGGTGGACACATATTTCATGTAATTTCAGCCAAACTGAAAATTTGATTTTTGGCTCCAAATTTCAGGTCCCGACCTTATGTTCTGAGTTCAATATGGTAAAACCCGTTACAGAGGTTTTAGCCCTCAGACTTGATTCAGGATGCATTTTTCTCACCTGGGATGGCATGGGCTTCCACGGGGGACACATATTTCATGTAATTTCAGCCAAACTGAAAATTTGATTTTTGGCTCCAAATTTCAGGTCCCGACCTTACGTTCTGAGCTCAATGTGGTAAAGCCGGAAAAAGAGGTTTTAGCCCTCAGACTTGATTCAGGATGCATTTTTCTCTCCTGGGATGGCATGGGCTTCCACGGGGGACACATATTTCATGTAATTTCAGCCAAACTGAAAATTTGATTTTTGGCTCCAAATTTCAGGTCCCGACCTTACGTTCTGAGCTCAATGTGGTAAAACCCGTTACAGAGGTTTTAGCACTCAGACTTGATTCAGGATGCATTTTTCTCACCTGGGATGGCATGGGCTTCCACGTGGGATACATATTTAATGTTATTTCAGCCAAACTGAAAATTTGATTTTTTGCTCCAAATTTCAGGTCCGGACCTTACGTTCTGAGCTCAATGTGGTAAAACACGAAACAGAGGTTTTAGCACTCAGACTTGATTCAGGATGCATTTTTCTCACCTGGGATGGCATGGGCTTCCACAGGGGACACATATTTCATGTAATTTCAGCCAAACTGAAAATTTGATTTTTGGCTCCAAATTTCAGGTCCCGACCTTACGTTCTGAGCTCAATGTGGTAAAACCTGTTACAGAGGTTTTAGCCCTCAGACTTGATTCAGGATGCATTTTTCTCACCTGGGATGGCATGGGCTTCCACGGTGGACACATATTTCATGTAATTTCAGCCAAACTGAAAATTTGATTTTTGGCTCCAAATTTCAGGTCCCGACCTTATGTTCTGAGTTCAGTATGGTAAAACCCGTTACAGAGGTTTTAGCCCTCAGACTTGATTCAGGATGCATTTTTCTCACCTGGGATGGCATGGGCTTCCACGGGGGACACATATTTCATGTAATTTCAGCCAAACTGAAAATTTGATTTTTGGCTCCAAATTTCAGGTCCCGACCTTACGTTCTGAGCTCAATGTGGTAAAACCTGTTACAGAGGTTTTAGCCCTCAGACTTGATTCAGGATGCATTTTTCTCACCTGGGATGGCATGGGCTTCCACGGGGGACACATATTTCATGTAATTTCAGCCAAACTGAAAATTTGATTTTTGGCTCCAAATTTCAGGTCCCGACCTTACGTTCTGAGCTCAATGTGGTAAAACCCGTTACAGAGGTTTTAGCACTCAGACTTGATTCAGGATGCATTTTTCTCACCTGGGATGGCATGGGCTTCCACGTGGGATACATATTTAATGTTATTTCAGCCAAACTGAAAATTTGATTTTTTGCTCCAAATTTCAGGTCCGGACCTTACGTTCTGAGCTCAATGTGGTAAAACCCGTTACAGGGGTTTTAGCCCTCAGACTTGATTCAGGATGCATTTTTCTCACCTGGAATGGCATGGGCTTCCACGGGGGACACATATTTCATGTAATTTCAGCCAAACTGAAAATTTGATTTTTGGCTCCAAATTTCAGGTCCCGACCTTACGTTCTGAGCTCAATGTGGTAAAACCCGTTACAGAGGTTTTAGCACTCAGACTTGATTCAGGATGCATTTTTCTCACCTGGGATGGCATGGGCTTCCACGGGGGACACATATTTCATGTAATTTCAGCCAAACTGAAAATTTGATTTTTGGCTCCAAATTTCAGGTCCCGACCTTACGTTCTGAGCTCAATGTGGTAAAACCTGTTACAGAGGTTTTAGCACTCAGACTTGATTCAGGATGCATTTTTCTCACCTGGGATGGCATGGGCTTCCACGGGGGACACATATTTCATGTAATTTCAGCCAAACTGAAAATTTGATTTTTGGCTCCAAATTTCAGGTCCCGACCTTACGTTCTGAGCTCAATGTGGTAAAACCTGTTACAGAGGTTTTAGCCCTCAGACTTGATTCAGGATGCATTTTTCTCACCTGGGATGGCATGGGCTTCCACGGGGGACACATATTTCATGTAATTTCAGCCAAACTGAAAATTTGATTTTTGGCTCCAAATTTCAGGTCCGTACCTTATGTCATGAGGTCAGTATGGTGAAACCCAAAACAGAGGTTTTAGCCCTAAGACTTGATTCAGGATGCATTTTTCTCACCTGGGATGGCATGGGCTTCCATGGGGGACCCATATTTCGTGTAATTTCAGCCAAACTGAAAATTTGATTTTTGGCTCCAAATTTCAGGTCCCGACCTTACGTTCTTTGGTCAATGTGGTAAAACCTGTTACAGAGGTTTTAGCCCTCAGACTTGATTCAGGATGCATTTTTCTCACCTGGGATGGCATGGGCTTCCACGGGGGACACATATTTCATGTAATTTCAGCCAAACTGAAAATTTGATTTTTGGCTCCAAATTTCAGGTCCGGACCTTATGTCATGAGGTCAATATGGTAAAACCCAAAACAGAGGTTTTAGCCCTCAGACTTGATTCAGGATGCATTTTTCTCACCTGGGATGGCATGGGCTTCCACGGGGGACAAATATTTCATGTAATTTCAGCCAAACTGAAAATTTGATTTTTGGCTCCAAATTTCAGGTCCGGACCTTACGTTCTGAGCTCAATGTGGTAAAACCTGTTACAGAAGTTTTAGCCCTCAGACTTGATTCAGGATGCATTTTTCTCACCTGGGATGGCATGGGCTTCCACGGGGGACACATATTTCATGTAATTTCAGCCAAACTGAAAATTTGATTTTTTGCTCCAAATTTCAGGTCCCGACCTTACGTTCTGAGCTCAATGTGGTAAAACCCGTTACAGAGGTTTTAGCCCTCAGACTTGATTCAGGATGCATTTTTCTCACCTGGGATGGCATGGGCTTCCATGGGGGACACATATTTCATGTAATTTCAGCCAAACTGAAAATTTGATTTTTGGCTCCAAATTTCAGGTCCCGACCTTACGTTCTGAGCTCAATGTGGTAAAACCCGTTACAGAGGTTTTAGCACTCAGACTTGATTCAGGATGCATTTTTCTCACCTGGAATGGCATGGGCTTCCACGGGGGACACATATTTCATGTAATTTCAGCCAAACTGAAAATTTGATTTTTGGCTCCAAATTTCAGGTCCCGACCTTATGTGCTGAGCTCAATGTGGTAAAACCTGTTACAGAGGTTTTAGCCCTCAGACTTGATTCAGGATGCATTTTTCTCACCTGGGATGGCATGGGCTTCCACGGGGGACACATATTTCATGTAATTTCAGCCAAACTGAAAATTTGATTTTTGGCTCCAAATTTCAGGTCCGGACCTTATGTCATGAGGTCAATATGGTAAAACCCAAAACAGAGGTTTTAGCCCTCAGACTTGATTCAGGATGCATTTTTCTCACCTGGAATGGCATGGGCTTCCACGGGGGACACATATTTCATGTAATTTCAGCCAAACTGAAAATTTGATTTTTGGCTCCAAATTTCAGGTCCCGACCTTACGTTCTGAGCTCAATGTGGTAAAACCCGTTACAGAGGTTTTAGCACTCAGACTTGATTCAGGATGCATTTTTCTCACCTGGGATGGCATGGGCTTCCACGGGGGACACATATTTCATGTAATTTCAGCCAAACTGAAAATTTGATTTTTTGCTCCAAATTTCAGGTCCCGACCTTATGTGCTGAGCTCAATGTGGTAAAACCTGTTACAGAGGTTTTAGCCCTCAGACTTGATTCAGGATGCATTTTTCTCACCTGGGATGGCATGGGCTTCCACGGGGGACACATATTTCATGTAATTTCAGCCAAACTGAAAATTTGATTTTTTTCTCCAAATTTCAGGTCCGGACCTTACGTTCTGAGCTCAATGTGGTAAAACCCGAAACAGAGGTTTTAGCCCTCAGACTTGATTCAGGATGCATTTTTCTCACCTGGGATGGCATGGGCTTCCACGGGGGACACATATTTCATGTAATTTCAGCCAAACTGAAAATTTGATTTTTGGCTCCAAATTTCAGGTCCCGACCTTACGTTCTGAGCTCAATGTGGTAAAACCTGTTACAGAGGTTTTAGCCCTCAGACTTGATTCAGGTTGCATTTTTCTCACCTGGGATGGCATGGGCTTCCACGGGGGACACATATTTCATGTAATTTCAGCCAAACTGAAAATTTTATTTTTGGCTCCAAATTTCAGGTCCTGACCTTATGTTCTGAGTTCAATATGGTAAAACCTGTTACAGAGGTTTTAGCCCTCAGACTTGATTCAGGATGCATTTTTCTCACCTGGGATGGCATGGGCTTCCACGGGGGACACATATTTCATGTAATTTCAGCCAAACTGAAAATTTGATTTTTGGCTCCAAATTTCAGGTCCGGACCTTACGTTCTGAGCTCAATGTGGTAAAACCCGTTACAGAGGTTTTAGCCCTCAGACTTGATTCAGGATGCATTTTTCTCACCTGGGATGGCATGGGCTTCCACAGGGGACACATATTTCATGTTATTTCAGCCAAACTGAAAATTTGATTTTTTGCTCCAAATTTCAGGTCCGGACCTTACGTTCTGAGCTCAATGTGGTAAAACCCGAAACAGAGGTTTTAGCCCTCAGACTTGATTCAGGATGCATTTTTCTCACCTGGGATGGCATGGGCTTCCACGGGGGACACATATTTCATGTAATTTCAGCCAAACTGAAAATTTGATTTTTGGCTCCAAATTTCAGGTCCCGACCTTACGTTCTGAGCTCAATGTGGTAAAACCCGTTACAGAGGTTTTAGCACTCAGACTTGATTCAGGATGCATTTTTCTCACCTGGGATGGCATGGGCTTCCACGTGGGATACATATTTAATGTTATTTCAGCCAAACTGAAAATTTGATTTTTTGCTCCAAATTTCAGGTCCGGACCTTACGTTCTGAGCTCAATGTGGTAAAACCCGTTACAGAGGTTTTAGCCCTCAGACTTGATTCAGGATGCATTTTTCTCACCTGGAATGGCATGGGCTTCCACGGGGGACACATATTTCATGTAATTTCAGCCAAACTGAAAATTTGATTTTTGGCTCCAAATTTCAGGTCCCGACCTTGCGTTCTGAGCTCAATGTGGTAAAACCCGTTACAGAGGTTTTAGCACTCAGACTTGATTCAGGATGCATTTTTCTCACCTGGGATGGCATGGGCTTCCACGGGGGACACATATTTCATGTAATTTCAGCCAAACTGAAAATTTGATTTTTTGCTCCAAATTTCAGGTCCCGACCTTGCGTTCTGAGCTCAATGTGGTAAAACCTATTACAGAGGTTTTAGCCCTCAGACTTGATTCAGGATGCATTTTTCTCACCTGGGATGGCATGGGCTTCCACGGGGGACACATATTTCATGTAATTTCAGCCAAACTGAAAATTTGATTTTTGGCTCCAAATTTCAGGTCCCGACCTTACGTTCTGAGCTCAATGTGGTAAAACCTGTTACAGAGGTTTTAGCCCTCAGACTTGATTCAGGATGCATTTTTCTCACCTGGGATGGCATGGGCTTCCACGGGGGACACATATTTCATGTAATTTCAGCCAAACTGAAAACTTGATTTTTGGCTCCAAATTTCAGGTCCCGACCTTACGTTCTGAGCTCAATGTGGTAAAACCTGTTACAGAGGTTTTAGCCCTCAGACTTGATTCAGGATGCATTTTTCTCACCTGGGATGGCATGGGCTTCCACGGGGGACACATATTTCATGTAATTTCAGCCAAACTGAAAATTTGATTTTTTGCTCCAAATTTCAGGTCCGGACCTTACGTTCTGAGCTCAATGTGGTAAAGCCGGAAAAAGAGGTTTTAGCCCTCAGACTTGATTCAGGATGCATTTTTCTCACCTGGGATGGCATGGGCTTCCACGGGGGACACATATTTCATGTAATTTCAGCCAAACTGAAAATTTTATTTTTGGCTCCAAATTTCAGGTCCTGACCTTATGTTCTGAGTTCAATATGGTAAAACCTGTTACAGAGGTTTTAGCCCTCAGACTTGATTCAGGATGCATTTTTCTCACCTGGGATGGCATGGGCTTCCACGGGGGACACATATTTCATGTAATTTCAGCCAAACTGAAAATTTGATTTTTGGCTCCAAATTTCAGGTCCGGACCTTACGTTCTGAGCTCAATGTGGTAAAACCCGTTACAGAGGTTTTAGCCCTCAGACTTGATTCAGGATGCATTTTTCTCACCTGGGATGGCATGGGCTTCCACGTGGGATACATATTTAATGTTATTTCAGCCAAACTGAAAATTTGATTTTTTGCTCCAAATTTCAGGTCCGGACCTTACGTTCTGAGCTCAATGTGGTAAAACCCGTTACAGAGGTTTTAGCACTCAGACTTGATTCAGGATGCATTTTTCTCACCTGGAATGGCATGGGCTTCCACGGGGGACACATATTTCATGTAATTTCAGCCAAACTGAAAATTTGATTTTTGGCTCCAAATTTCAGGTCCCGACCTTGCGTTCTGAGCTCAATGTGGTAAAACCCGTTACAGAGGTTTTAGCACTCAGACTTGATTCAGGATGCATTTTTCTCACCTGGGATGGCATGGGCTTCCACGGGGGACACATATTTCATGTAATTTCAGCCAAACTGAAAATTTGATTTTTGGCTCCAAATTTCAGGTCCCGACCTTGCGTTCTGAGCTCAATGTGGTAAAACCTGTTACAGAGGTTTTAGCCCTCAGACTTGATTCAGGATGCATTTTTCTCACCTGGGATGGCATGGGCTTCCACGGGGGACACATATTTCATGTAATTTCAGCCAAACTGAAAATTTGATTTTTTGCTCCAAATTTCAGGTCCGGACCTTACGTTCTGAGCTCAATGTGGTAAAGCCGGAAAAAGAGGTTTTAGCCCTCAGACTTGATTCAGGATGCATTTTTCTCACCTGGGATGGCATGGGCTTCCACGGGGGACACATATTTCATGTAATTTCAGCCAAACTGAAAATTTGATTTTTGGCTCCAAATTTCAGGTCCCGACCTTACGTTCTGAGCTCAATGTGGTAAAACCCGAAACAGAGGTTTTAGCACTCAGACTTGATTCAGGATGCATTTTTCTCACCTGGAATGGCATGGGCTTCCACGGGGGACACATATTTCATGTAATTTCAGCCAAACTGAAAATTTGATTTTTGGCTCCAAATTTCAGGTCCCGACCTTGCGTTCTGAGCTCAATGTGGTAAAACCCGTTACAGAGGTTTTAGCACTCAGACTTGATTCAGGATGCATTTTTCTCACCTGGGATGGCATGGGCTTCCACGGGGGACACATATTTCATGTAATTTCAGCCAAACTGAAAATTTGATTTTTGGCTCCAAATTTCAGGTCCCGACCTTGCGTTCTGAGCTCAATGTGGTAAAACCTGTTACAGAGGTTTTAGCCCTCAGACTTGATTCAGGATGCATTTTTCTCACCTGGGATGGCATGGGCTTCCACGGGGGACACATATTTCATGTAATTTCAGCCAAACTGAAAATTTGATTTTTTGCTCCAAATTTCAGGTCCGGACCTTACGTTCTGAGCTCAATGTGGTAAAGCCGGAAAAAGAGGTTTTAGCCCTCAGACTTGATTCAGGATGCATTTTTCTCACCTGGGATGGCATGGGCTTCCACGGGGGACACATATTTCATGTAATTTCAGCCAAACTGAAAATTTGATTTTTGGCTCCAAATTTCAGGTCCCGACCTTACGTTCTGAGCTCAATGTGGTAAAACCCGAAACAGAGGTTTTAGCCCTCAGACTTGATTCAGGATGCATTTTTCTCACCTGGGATGGCATGGGCTTCCACGGGGGACACATATTTCATGTAATTTCAGCCAAACTGAAAATTTGATTTTTGGCTCCAAATTTCAGGTCCCGACCTTACGTTCTGAGCTCAATGTGGTAAAACCCGTTACAGAGGTTTTAGCCCTCAGACTTGATTCAGGATGCATTTTTCTCACCTGGGATGGCATGGGCTTCCACGGGGGACACATATTTCATGTAATTTCAGCCAAACTGAAAATTTGATTTTTTGCTCCAAATTTCAGGTCCCGACCTTACGTTCTGAGCTCAATGTGGTAAAACCCGTTACAGAGGTTTTAGCACTCAGACTTGATTCAGGATGCATTTTTCTCACCTGGGATGGCATGGGCTTCCACAGGGGACACATATTTCATGTTATTTCAGCCAAACTGAAAATTTGATTTTTTGCTCCAAATTTCAGGTCCGGACCTTACGTTCTGAGCTCAATGTGGTAAAACCCGAAACAGAGGTTTTAGCCCTCAGACTTGATTCAGGATGCATTTTTCTCACCTGGGATGGCATGGGCTTCCACGGGGGACACATATTTCATGTAATTTCAGCCAAACTGAAAATTTGATTTTTTGCTCCAAATTTCAGGTCCGGACCTTACGTTCTGAGCTCAATGTGGTAAAACCTGTTACAGAGGTTTTAGCCCTCAGACTTGATTCAGGATGCATTTTTCTCACCTGGGATGGCATGGGCTTCCACAGGGGACACATATTTCATGTTATTTCAGCCAAACTGAAAATTTGATTTTTTGCTCCAAATTTCAGGTCCGGACCTTACGTTCTGAGCTCAATGTGGTAAAACACGAAACAGAGGTTTTAGCACTCAGACTTGATTCAGGATGCATTTTTCTCACCTGGGATGGCATGGGCTTCCACAGGGGACACATATTTCATGTAATTTCAGCCAAACTGAAAATTTGATTTTTGGCTCCAAATTTCAGGTCCCGACCTTACGTTCTGAGCTCAATGTGGTAAAACCTGTTACAGAGGTTTTAGCCCTCAGACTTGATTCAGGATGCATTTTTCTCACCTGGGATGGCATGGGCTTCCACGGTGGACACATATTTCATGTAATTTCAGCCAAACTGAAAATTTGATTTTTGGCTCCAAATTTCAGGTCCCGACCTTATGTTCTGAGTTCAATATGGTAAAACCCGTTACAGAGGTTTTAGCCCTCAGACTTGATTCAGGATGCATTTTTCTCACCTGGGATGGCATGGGCTTCCACGGGGGACACATATTTCATGTAATTTCAGCCAAACTGAAAATTTGATTTTTGGCTCCAAATTTCAGGTCCCGACCTTACGTTCTGAGCTCAATGTGGTAAAGCCGGAAAAAGAGGTTTTAGCCCTCAGACTTGATTCAGGATGCATTTTTCTCTCCTGGGATGGCATGGGCTTCCACGGGGGACACATATTTCATGTAATTTCAGCCAAACTGAAAATTTGATTTTTGGCTCCAAATTTCAGGTCCCGACCTTACGTTCTGAGCTCAATGTGGTAAAACCCGTTACAGAGGTTTTAGCACTCAGACTTGATTCAGGATGCATTTTTCTCACCTGGGATGGCATGGGCTTCCACGTGGGATACATATTTAATGTTATTTCAGCCAAACTGAAAATTTGATTTTTTGCTCCAAATTTCAGGTCCGGACCTTACGTTCTGAGCTCAATGTGGTAAAACACGAAACAGAGGTTTTAGCACTCAGACTTGATTCAGGATGCATTTTTCTCACCTGGGATGGCATGGGCTTCCACAGGGGACACATATTTCATGTAATTTCAGCCAAACTGAAAATTTGATTTTTGGCTCCAAATTTCAGGTCCCGACCTTACGTTCTGAGCTCAATGTGGTAAAACCTGTTACAGAGGTTTTAGCCCTCAGACTTGATTCAGGATGCATTTTTCTCACCTGGGATGGCATGGGCTTCCACGGTGGACACATATTTCATGTAATTTCAGCCAAACTGAAAATTTGATTTTTGGCTCCAAATTTCAGGTCCCGACCTTATGTTCTGAGTTCAGTATGGTAAAACCCGTTACAGAGGTTTTAGCCCTCAGACTTGATTCAGGATGCATTTTTCTCACCTGGGATGGCATGGGCTTCCACGGGGGACACATATTTCATGTAATTTCAGCCAAACTGAAAATTTGATTTTTGGCTCCAAATTTCAGGTCCCGACCTTACGTTCTGAGCTCAATGTGGTAAAACCTGTTACAGAGGTTTTAGCCCTCAGACTTGATTCAGGATGCATTTTTCTCACCTGGGATGGCATGGGCTTCCACGGGGGACACATATTTCATGTAATTTCAGCCAAACTGAAAATTTGATTTTTGGCTCCAAATTTCAGGTCCCGACCTTACGTTCTGAGCTCAATGTGGTAAAACCCGTTACAGAGGTTTTAGCACTCAGACTTGATTCAGGATGCATTTTTCTCACCTGGGATGGCATGGGCTTCCACGTGGGATACATATTTAATGTTATTTCAGCCAAACTGAAAATTTGATTTTTTGCTCCAAATTTCAGGTCCGGACCTTACGTTCTGAGCTCAATGTGGTAAAACCCGTTACAGGGGTTTTAGCCCTCAGACTTGATTCAGGATGCATTTTTCTCACCTGGAATGGCATGGGCTTCCACGGGGGACACATATTTCATGTAATTTCAGCCAAACTGAAAATTTGATTTTTGGCTCCAAATTTCAGGTCCCGACCTTACGTTCTGAGCTCAATGTGGTAAAACCCGTTACAGAGGTTTTAGCACTCAGACTTGATTCAGGATGCATTTTTCTCACCTGGGATGGCATGGGCTTCCACGGGGGACACATATTTCATGTAATTTCAGCCAAACTGAAAATTTGATTTTTGGCTCCAAATTTCAGGTCCCGACCTTACGTTCTGAGCTCAATGTGGTAAAACCTGTTACAGAGGTTTTAGCACTCAGACTTGATTCAGGATGCATTTTTCTCACCTGGGATGGCATGGGCTTCCACGGGGGACACATATTTCATGTAATTTCAGCCAAACTGAAAATTTGATTTTTGGCTCCAAATTTCAGGTCCCGACCTTACGTTCTGAGCTCAATGTGGTAAAACCTGTTACAGAGGTTTTAGCCCTCAGACTTGATTCAGGATGCATTTTTCTCACCTGGGATGGCATGGGCTTCCACGGGGGACACATATTTCATGTAATTTCAGCCAAACTGAAAATTTGATTTTTGGCTCCAAATTTCAGGTCCGTACCTTATGTCATGAGGTCAGTATGGTGAAACCCAAAACAGAGGTTTTAGCCCTAAGACTTGATTCAGGATGCATTTTTCTCACCTGGGATGGCATGGGCTTCCATGGGGGACCCATATTTCGTGTAATTTCAGCCAAACTGAAAATTTGATTTTTGGCTCCAAATTTCAGGTCCCGACCTTACGTTCTTTGGTCAATGTGGTAAAACCTGTTACAGAGGTTTTAGCCCTCAGACTTGATTCAGGATGCATTTTTCTCACCTGGGATGGCATGGGCTTCCACGGGGGACACATATTTCATGTAATTTCAGCCAAACTGAAAATTTGATTTTTGGCTCCAAATTTCAGGTCCGGACCTTATGTCATGAGGTCAATATGGTAAAACCCAAAACAGAGGTTTTAGCCCTCAGACTTGATTCAGGATGCATTTTTCTCACCTGGGATGGCATGGGCTTCCACGGGGGACAAATATTTCATGTAATTTCAGCCAAACTGAAAATTTGATTTTTGGCTCCAAATTTCAGGTCCGGACCTTACGTTCTGAGCTCAATGTGGTAAAACCTGTTACAGAAGTTTTAGCCCTCAGACTTGATTCAGGATGCATTTTTCTCACCTGGGATGGCATGGGCTTCCACGGGGGACACATATTTCATGTAATTTCAGCCAAACTGAAAATTTGATTTTTTGCTCCAAATTTCAGGTCCCGACCTTACGTTCTGAGCTCAATGTGGTAAAACCCGTTACAGAGGTTTTAGCCCTCAGACTTGATTCAGGATGCATTTTTCTCACCTGGGATGGCATGGGCTTCCATGGGGGACACATATTTCATGTAATTTCAGCCAAACTGAAAATTTGATTTTTGGCTCCAAATTTCAGGTCCCGACCTTACGTTCTGAGCTCAATGTGGTAAAACCCGTTACAGAGGTTTTAGCACTCAGACTTGATTCAGGATGCATTTTTCTCACCTGGAATGGCATGGGCTTCCACGGGGGACACATATTTCATGTAATTTCAGCCAAACTGAAAATTTGATTTTTGGCTCCAAATTTCAGGTCCCGACCTTATGTGCTGAGCTCAATGTGGTAAAACCTGTTACAGAGGTTTTAGCCCTCAGACTTGATTCAGGATGCATTTTTCTCACCTGGGATGGCATGGGCTTCCACGGGGGACACATATTTCATGTAATTTCAGCCAAACTGAAAATTTGATTTTTGGCTCCAAATTTCAGGTCCGGACCTTATGTCATGAGGTCAATATGGTAAAACCCAAAACAGAGGTTTTAGCCCTCAGACTTGATTCAGGATGCATTTTTCTCACCTGGGATGGCATGGGCTTCCACGGGATACAAATTTAATGTTATTTCAGCCAAACAGAAAATTTGATTTTTGGCTCCAAATTTCAGGTCCCGACCTTACGTTCTGAGCTCAATGTGGTAAAACCCGTTACAGAGGTTTTAGCACTCAGACTTGATTCAGGATGCATTTTTCTCACCTGGGATGGCATGGGCTTCCACGGGGGACACATATTTCATGTAATTTCAGCCAAACTGAAAATTTGATTTTTTGCTCCAAATTTCAGGTCCCGACCTTACGTTCTGAGCTCAATGTGGTAAAACCCGTTACAGAGGTTTTAGCCCTCAGACTTGATTCAGGATGCATTTTTCTCACCTGGGATGGCATGGGCTTCCATGGGGGACACATATTTCATGTAATTTCAGCCAAACTGAAAATTTGATTTTTGGCTCCAAATTTCAGGTCCCGACCTTACGTTCTGAGCTCAATGTGGTAAAACCCGTTACAGAGGTTTTAGCACTCAGACTTGATTCAGGATGCATTTTTCTCACCTGGAATGGCATGGGCTTCCACGGGGGACACATATTTCATGTAATTTCAGCCAAACTGAAAATTTGATTTTTGGCTCCAAATTTCAGGTCCCGACCTTATGTGCTGAGCTCAATGTGGTAAAACCTGTTACAGAGGTTTTAGCCCTCAGACTTGATTCAGGATGCATTTTTCTCACCTGGGATGGCATGGGCTTCCACGGGGGACACATATTTCATGTAATTTCAGCCAAACTGAAAATTTGATTTTTGGCTCCAAATTTCAGGTCCGGACCTTATGTCATGAGGTCAATATGGTAAAACCCAAAACAGAGGTTTTAGCCCTCAGACTTGATTCAGGATGCATTTTTCTCACCTGGGATGGCATGGGCTTCCACGGGGGACACATATTTCATGTAATTTCAGCCAAACAGAAAATTTGATTTTTGGCTCCAAATTTCAGGTCCCGACCTTACGTTCTGAGCTCAATGTGGTAAAACCCGTTACAGAGGTTTTAGCACTCAGACTTGATTCAGGATGCATTTTTCTCACCTGGGATGGCATGGGCTTCCACGGGGGACACATATTTCATGTAATTTCAGCCAAACTGAAAATTTGATTTTTTGCTCCAAATTTCAGGTCCCGACCTTACGTTCTGAGCTCAATGTGGTAAAACACGTTACAGAGGTTTTAGCCCTCAGACTTGATTCAGGATGCATTTTTCTCACCTGGAATGGCATGGGCTTCCACGGGGGACACATATTTCATGTAATTTCAGCCAAACTGAAAATTTGATTTTTGGCTCCAAATTTCAGGTCCCGACCTTACGTTCTGAGCTCAATGTGGTAAAACCTGTTACAGAGGTTTTAGCCCTCAGACTTGATTCAGGATGCATTTTTCTCACCTGGGATGGCATGGGCTTCCACGGGGGACACATATTTCATGTAATTTCAGCCAAACTGAAAACTTGATATTTGGCTCCAAATTTCAGGTCCCGACCTCACGTTCTGAGCTCAATGTGGTAAAACCTGTTACAGAGGTTTTAGCCCTCAGACTTGATTCAGGATGCATTTTTCTCACCTGGGATGGCATGGGCTTCCACGGGGGACACATATTTCATGTAATTTCAGCCAAACTGAAAATTTGATTTTTTGCTCCAAATTTCAGGTCCGGACCTTACGTTCTGAGCTCAATGTGGTAAAGCCGGAAAAAGAGGTTTTAGCCCTCAGACTTGATTCAGGATGCATTTTTCTCACCTGGGATGGCATGGGCTTCCACGGGGGACACATATTTCATGTAATTTCAGCCAAACTGAAAATTTGATTTTTTGCTCCAAATTTCAGGTCCTGACCTTACGTTCTGAGCTCAATGTGGTAAAACCTGTTACAGAGGTTTTAGCCCTCAGACTTGATTCAGGATGCATTTTTCTCACCTGGGATGGCATGGGCTTCCACGGGGGACACATATTTAATGTTATTTCAGCCAAACTGAAAATTTGATTTTTTGCTCCAAATTTCAGGTCCCGACCTTACGTTCTGAGTTCAATATGGTAAAACCCAAAACAGAGGTTTTAGCCCTCAGACTTGATTCAGGATGCATTTTTCTCACCTGGGATGGCATGGGCTTCCACGGGGGACACATATTTCATGTAATTTCAGCCAAACTGAAAATTTGATTTTTGGCTCCAAATTTCAGGTCCCGACCTTACGTTCTGAGCTCAATGTGGTAAAACCCGAAACAGAGGTTTTAGCACTCAGACTTGATTCAGGATGCATTTTTCTCACCTGGGATGGCATGGGCTTCCACGGGGGACACATATTTCATGTTATTTCAGCCAAACTGAAAATTTGATTTTTTGCTCCAAATTTCAGGTCCCGACCTTACGTTCTGAGCTCAATGTGGTAAAACCTGTTACAGAGGTTTTAGCCCTCAGACTTGATTCAGGATGCATTTTTCTCACCTGGGATGGCATGGGCTTCCACGGGGGACACATATTTCATGTAATTTCAGCCAAACTGAAAATTTGATTTTTGGCTCCAAATTTCAGGTCCGGACCTTACGTTCTGGGGTCAATGTGGTAAAACCTGTTACAGAGGTTTTAGCCCTCAGACTTGATTCAGGATGCATTTTTCTCACCTGGGATGGCATGGGCTTCCACGGGGGACACATATTTCATTTAATTTCAGCCAAACTGAAAATTTGATTTTTGGCTCCAAATTTCAGGTCCGGACCTTATGTCATGAGCTCAATGTGGTAAAACCCGAAACAGAGGTTTTAGCCCTCAGACTTAATTCAGGATGCATTTTTCTCACCTGGGATGGCATGGGCTTCCACGGGGGACACATATTTCATGTAATTTCAGCCAAACTGAAAATTTTATTTTTGGCTCCAAATTTCAGGTCCTGACCTTATGTTCTGAGTTCAATATGGTAAAACCTGTTACAGAGGTTTTAGCCCTCAGACTTGATTCAGGATGCATTTTTCTCACCTGGGATGGCATGGGCTTCCACGGGGGACACATATTTCATGTAATTTCAGCCAAACTGAAAATTTGATTTTTGGCTCCAAATTTCAGGTCCGGACCTTACGTTCTGAGCTCAATGTGGTAAAACCCGTTACAGAGGTTTTAGCCCTCAGACTTGATTCAGGATGCATTTTTCTCACCTGGGATGGCATGGGCTTCCACAGGGGACACATATTTCATGTTATTTCAGCCAAACTGAAAATTTGATTTTTTGCTCCAAATTTCAGGTCCGGACCTTACGTTCTGAGCTCAATGTGGTAAAACCCGAAACA
The DNA here is from genome assembly GCF_033239565.1 of Halichoeres trimaculatus. Lineage (NCBI taxonomy): Eukaryota > Metazoa > Chordata > Actinopteri > Labriformes > Labridae > Halichoeres > Halichoeres trimaculatus. The sequence continues at coordinate 183,911 of NW_027437209.1, forward strand.
GAGGTTTTAGCCCTCAGACTTGATTCAGGATGCATTTTTCTCACCTGGGATGGCATGGGCTTCCACGGGGGACACATATTTCATGTAATTTCAGCCAAACTGAAAATTTGATTTTTGGCTCCAAATTTCAGGTCCCGACCTTACGTTCTGAGCTCAATGTGGTAAAACCCGTTACAGAGGTTTTAGCACTCAGACTTGATTCAGGATGCATTTTTCTCACCTGGGATGGCATGGGCTTCCACGTGGGATACATATTTAATGTTATTTCAGCCAAACTGAAAATTTGATTTTTTGCTCCAAATTTCAGGTCCGGACCTTACGTTCTGAGCTCAATGTGGTAAAACCCGTTACAGAGGTTTTAGCCCTCAGACTTGATTCAGGATGCATTTTTCTCACCTGGAATGGCATGGGCTTCCACGGGGGACACATATTTCATGTAATTTCAGCCAAACTGAAAATTTGATTTTTGGCTCCAAATTTCAGGTCCCGACCTTGCGTTCTGAGCTCAATGTGGTAAAACCCGTTACAGAGGTTTTAGCACTCAGACTTGATTCAGGATGCATTTTTCTCACCTGGGATGGCATGGGCTTCCACGGGGGACACATATTTCATGTAATTTCAGCCAAACTGAAAATTTGATTTTTTGCTCCAAATTTCAGGTCCCGACCTTGCGTTCTGAGCTCAATGTGGTAAAACCTATTACAGAGGTTTTAGCCCTCAGACTTGATTCAGGATGCATTTTTCTCACCTGGGATGGCATGGGCTTCCACGGGGGACACATATTTCATGTAATTTCAGCCAAACTGAAAATTTGATTTTTGGCTCCAAATTTCAGGTCCCGACCTTACGTTCTGAGCTCAATGTGGTAAAACCTGTTACAGAGGTTTTAGCCCTCAGACTTGATTCAGGATGCATTTTTCTCACCTGGGATGGCATGGGCTTCCACGGGGGACACATATTTCATGTAATTTCAGCCAAACTGAAAACTTGATTTTTGGCTCCAAATTTCAGGTCCCGACCTTACGTTCTGAGCTCAATGTGGTAAAACCTGTTACAGAGGTTTTAGCCCTCAGACTTGATTCAGGATGCATTTTTCTCACCTGGGATGGCATGGGCTTCCACGGGGGACACATATTTCATGTAATTTCAGCCAAACTGAAAATTTGATTTTTTGCTCCAAATTTCAGGTCCGGACCTTACGTTCTGAGCTCAATGTGGTAAAGCCGGAAAAAGAGGTTTTAGCCCTCAGACTTGATTCAGGATGCATTTTTCTCACCTGGGATGGCATGGGCTTCCACGGGGGACACATATTTCATGTAATTTCAGCCAAACTGAAAATTTTATTTTTGGCTCCAAATTTCAGGTCCTGACCTTATGTTCTGAGTTCAATATGGTAAAACCTGTTACAGAGGTTTTAGCCCTCAGACTTGATTCAGGATGCATTTTTCTCACCTGGGATGGCATGGGCTTCCACGGGGGACACATATTTCATGTAATTTCAGCCAAACTGAAAATTTGATTTTTGGCTCCAAATTTCAGGTCCGGACCTTACGTTCTGAGCTCAATGTGGTAAAACCCGTTACAGAGGTTTTAGCCCTCAGACTTGATTCAGGATGCATTTTTCTCACCTGGGATGGCATGGGCTTCCACGTGGGATACATATTTAATGTTATTTCAGCCAAACTGAAAATTTGATTTTTTGCTCCAAATTTCAGGTCCGGACCTTACGTTCTGAGCTCAATGTGGTAAAACCCGTTACAGAGGTTTTAGCACTCAGACTTGATTCAGGATGCATTTTTCTCACCTGGAATGGCATGGGCTTCCACGGGGGACACATATTTCATGTAATTTCAGCCAAACTGAAAATTTGATTTTTGGCTCCAAATTTCAGGTCCCGACCTTGCGTTCTGAGCTCAATGTGGTAAAACCCGTTACAGAGGTTTTAGCACTCAGACTTGATTCAGGATGCATTTTTCTCACCTGGGATGGCATGGGCTTCCACGGGGGACACATATTTCATGTAATTTCAGCCAAACTGAAAATTTGATTTTTGGCTCCAAATTTCAGGTCCCGACCTTGCGTTCTGAGCTCAATGTGGTAAAACCTGTTACAGAGGTTTTAGCCCTCAGACTTGATTCAGGATGCATTTTTCTCACCTGGGATGGCATGGGCTTCCACGGGGGACACATATTTCATGTAATTTCAGCCAAACTGAAAATTTGATTTTTTGCTCCAAATTTCAGGTCCGGACCTTACGTTCTGAGCTCAATGTGGTAAAGCCGGAAAAAGAGGTTTTAGCCCTCAGACTTGATTCAGGATGCATTTTTCTCACCTGGGATGGCATGGGCTTCCACGGGGGACACATATTTCATGTAATTTCAGCCAAACTGAAAATTTGATTTTTGGCTCCAAATTTCAGGTCCCGACCTTACGTTCTGAGCTCAATGTGGTAAAACCCGAAACAGAGGTTTTAGCACTCAGACTTGATTCAGGATGCATTTTTCTCACCTGGAATGGCATGGGCTTCCACGGGGGACACATATTTCATGTAATTTCAGCCAAACTGAAAATTTGATTTTTGGCTCCAAATTTCAGGTCCCGACCTTGCGTTCTGAGCTCAATGTGGTAAAACCCGTTACAGAGGTTTTAGCACTCAGACTTGATTCAGGATGCATTTTTCTCACCTGGGATGGCATGGGCTTCCACGGGGGACACATATTTCATGTAATTTCAGCCAAACTGAAAATTTGATTTTTGGCTCCAAATTTCAGGTCCCGACCTTGCGTTCTGAGCTCAATGTGGTAAAACCTGTTACAGAGGTTTTAGCCCTCAGACTTGATTCAGGATGCATTTTTCTCACCTGGGATGGCATGGGCTTCCACGGGGGACACATATTTCATGTAATTTCAGCCAAACTGAAAATTTGATTTTTTGCTCCAAATTTCAGGTCCGGACCTTACGTTCTGAGCTCAATGTGGTAAAGCCGGAAAAAGAGGTTTTAGCCCTCAGACTTGATTCAGGATGCATTTTTCTCACCTGGGATGGCATGGGCTTCCACGGGGGACACATATTTCATGTAATTTCAGCCAAACTGAAAATTTGATTTTTGGCTCCAAATTTCAGGTCCCGACCTTACGTTCTGAGCTCAATGTGGTAAAACCCGAAACAGAGGTTTTAGCCCTCAGACTTGATTCAGGATGCATTTTTCTCACCTGGGATGGCATGGGCTTCCACGGGGGACACATATTTCATGTAATTTCAGCCAAACTGAAAATTTGATTTTTGGCTCCAAATTTCAGGTCCCGACCTTACGTTCTGAGCTCAATGTGGTAAAACCCGTTACAGAGGTTTTAGCCCTCAGACTTGATTCAGGATGCATTTTTCTCACCTGGGATGGCATGGGCTTCCACGGGGGACACATATTTCATGTAATTTCAGCCAAACTGAAAATTTGATTTTTTGCTCCAAATTTCAGGTCCCGACCTTACGTTCTGAGCTCAATGTGGTAAAACCCGTTACAGAGGTTTTAGCACTCAGACTTGATTCAGGATGCATTTTTCTCACCTGGGATGGCATGGGCTTCCACAGGGGACACATATTTCATGTTATTTCAGCCAAACTGAAAATTTGATTTTTTGCTCCAAATTTCAGGTCCGGACCTTACGTTCTGAGCTCAATGTGGTAAAACCCGAAACAGAGGTTTTAGCCCTCAGACTTGATTCAGGATGCATTTTTCTCACCTGGGATGGCATGGGCTTCCACGGGGGACACATATTTCATGTAATTTCAGCCAAACTGAAAATTTGATTTTTTGCTCCAAATTTCAGGTCCCGACCTTACGTTCTGAGCTCAATGTGGTAAAACCTGTTACAGAGGTTTTAGCCCTCAGACTTGATTCAGGATGCATTTTTCTCACCTGGGATGGCATGGGCTTCCACAGGGGACACATATTTCATGTTATTTCAGCCAAACTGAAAATTTGATTTTTTGCTCCAAATTTCAGGTCCGGACCTTACGTTCTGAGCTCAATGTGGTAAAACACGAAACAGAGGTTTTAGCACTCAGACTTGATTCAGGATGCATTTTTCTCACCTGGGATGGCATGGGCTTCCACAGGGGACACATATTTCATGTAATTTCAGCCAAACTGAAAATTTGATTTTTGGCTCCAAATTTCAGGTCCCGACCTTACGTTCTGAGCTCAATGTGGTAAAACCTGTTACAGAGGTTTTAGCCCTCAGACTTGATTCAGGATGCATTTTTCTCACCTGGGATGGCATGGGCTTCCACGGTGGACACATATTTCATGTAATTTCAGCCAAACTGAAAATTTGATTTTTGGCTCCAAATTTCAGGTCCCGACCTTATGTTCTGAGTTCAATATGGTAAAACCCGTTACAGAGGTTTTAGCCCTCAGACTTGATTCAGGATGCATTTTTCTCACCTGGGATGGCATGGGCTTCCACGGGGGACACATATTTCATGTAATTTCAGCCAAACTGAAAATTTGATTTTTGGCTCCAAATTTCAGGTCCCGACCTTACGTTCTGAGCTCAATGTGGTAAAGCCGGAAAAAGAGGTTTTAGCCCTCAGACTTGATTCAGGATGCATTTTTCTCTCCTGGGATGGCATGGGCTTCCACGGGGGACACATATTTCATGTAATTTCAGCCAAACTGAAAATTTGATTTTTGGCTCCAAATTTCAGGTCCCGACCTTACGTTCTGAGCTCAATGTGGTAAAACCCGTTACAGAGGTTTTAGCACTCAGACTTGATTCAGGATGCATTTTTCTCACCTGGGATGGCATGGGCTTCCACGTGGGATACATATTTAATGTTATTTCAGCCAAACTGAAAATTTGATTTTTTGCTCCAAATTTCAGGTCCGGACCTTACGTTCTGAGCTCAATGTGGTAAAACACGAAACAGAGGTTTTAGCACTCAGACTTGATTCAGGATGCATTTTTCTCACCTGGGATGGCATGGGCTTCCACAGGGGACACATATTTCATGTAATTTCAGCCAAACTGAAAATTTGATTTTTGGCTCCAAATTTCAGGTCCCGACCTTACGTTCTGAGCTCAATGTGGTAAAACCTGTTACAGAGGTTTTAGCCCTCAGACTTGATTCAGGATGCATTTTTCTCACCTGGGATGGCATGGGCTTCCACGGTGGACACATATTTCATGTAATTTCAGCCAAACTGAAAATTTGATTTTTGGCTCCAAATTTCAGGTCCCGACCTTATGTTCTGAGTTCAGTATGGTAAAACCCGTTACAGAGGTTTTAGCCCTCAGACTTGATTCAGGATGCATTTTTCTCACCTGGGATGGCATGGGCTTCCACGGGGGACACATATTTCATGTAATTTCAGCCAAACTGAAAATTTGATTTTTGGCTCCAAATTTCAGGTCCCGACCTTACGTTCTGAGCTCAATGTGGTAAAACCTGTTACAGAGGTTTTAGCCCTCAGACTTGATTCAGGATGCATTTTTCTCACCTGGGATGGCATGGGCTTCCACGGGGGACACATATTTCATGTAATTTCAGCCAAACTGAAAATTTGATTTTTGGCTCCAAATTTCAGGTCCCGACCTTACGTTCTGAGCTCAATGTGGTAAAACCCGTTACAGAGGTTTTAGCACTCAGACTTGATTCAGGATGCATTTTTCTCACCTGGGATGGCATGGGCTTCCACGTGGGATACATATTTAATGTTATTTCAGCCAAACTGAAAATTTGATTTTTTGCTCCAAATTTCAGGTCCGGACCTTACGTTCTGAGCTCAATGTGGTAAAACCCGTTACAGGGGTTTTAGCCCTCAGACTTGATTCAGGATGCATTTTTCTCACCTGGAATGGCATGGGCTTCCACGGGGGACACATATTTCATGTAATTTCAGCCAAACTGAAAATTTGATTTTTGGCTCCAAATTTCAGGTCCCGACCTTACGTTCTGAGCTCAATGTGGTAAAACCCGTTACAGAGGTTTTAGCACTCAGACTTGATTCAGGATGCATTTTTCTCACCTGGGATGGCATGGGCTTCCACGGGGGACACATATTTCATGTAATTTCAGCCAAACTGAAAATTTGATTTTTGGCTCCAAATTTCAGGTCCCGACCTTACGTTCTGAGCTCAATGTGGTAAAACCTGTTACAGAGGTTTTAGCACTCAGACTTGATTCAGGATGCATTTTTCTCACCTGGGATGGCATGGGCTTCCACGGGGGACACATATTTCATGTAATTTCAGCCAAACTGAAAATTTGATTTTTGGCTCCAAATTTCAGGTCCCGACCTTACGTTCTGAGCTCAATGTGGTAAAACCTGTTACAGAGGTTTTAGCCCTCAGACTTGATTCAGGATGCATTTTTCTCACCTGGGATGGCATGGGCTTCCACGGGGGACACATATTTCATGTAATTTCAGCCAAACTGAAAATTTGATTTTTGGCTCCAAATTTCAGGTCCGTACCTTATGTCATGAGGTCAGTATGGTGAAACCCAAAACAGAGGTTTTAGCCCTAAGACTTGATTCAGGATGCATTTTTCTCACCTGGGATGGCATGGGCTTCCATGGGGGACCCATATTTCGTGTAATTTCAGCCAAACTGAAAATTTGATTTTTGGCTCCAAATTTCAGGTCCCGACCTTACGTTCTTTGGTCAATGTGGTAAAACCTGTTACAGAGGTTTTAGCCCTCAGACTTGATTCAGGATGCATTTTTCTCACCTGGGATGGCATGGGCTTCCACGGGGGACACATATTTCATGTAATTTCAGCCAAACTGAAAATTTGATTTTTGGCTCCAAATTTCAGGTCCGGACCTTATGTCATGAGGTCAATATGGTAAAACCCAAAACAGAGGTTTTAGCCCTCAGACTTGATTCAGGATGCATTTTTCTCACCTGGGATGGCATGGGCTTCCACGGGGGACAAATATTTCATGTAATTTCAGCCAAACTGAAAATTTGATTTTTGGCTCCAAATTTCAGGTCCGGACCTTACGTTCTGAGCTCAATGTGGTAAAACCTGTTACAGAAGTTTTAGCCCTCAGACTTGATTCAGGATGCATTTTTCTCACCTGGGATGGCATGGGCTTCCACGGGGGACACATATTTCATGTAATTTCAGCCAAACTGAAAATTTGATTTTTTGCTCCAAATTTCAGGTCCCGACCTTACGTTCTGAGCTCAATGTGGTAAAACCCGTTACAGAGGTTTTAGCCCTCAGACTTGATTCAGGATGCATTTTTCTCACCTGGGATGGCATGGGCTTCCATGGGGGACACATATTTCATGTAATTTCAGCCAAACTGAAAATTTGATTTTTGGCTCCAAATTTCAGGTCCCGACCTTACGTTCTGAGCTCAATGTGGTAAAACCCGTTACAGAGGTTTTAGCACTCAGACTTGATTCAGGATGCATTTTTCTCACCTGGAATGGCATGGGCTTCCACGGGGGACACATATTTCATGTAATTTCAGCCAAACTGAAAATTTGATTTTTGGCTCCAAATTTCAGGTCCCGACCTTATGTGCTGAGCTCAATGTGGTAAAACCTGTTACAGAGGTTTTAGCCCTCAGACTTGATTCAGGATGCATTTTTCTCACCTGGGATGGCATGGGCTTCCACGGGGGACACATATTTCATGTAATTTCAGCCAAACTGAAAATTTGATTTTTGGCTCCAAATTTCAGGTCCGGACCTTATGTCATGAGGTCAATATGGTAAAACCCAAAACAGAGGTTTTAGCCCTCAGACTTGATTCAGGATGCATTTTTCTCACCTGGGATGGCATGGGCTTCCACGGGATACAAATTTAATGTTATTTCAGCCAAACAGAAAATTTGATTTTTGGCTCCAAATTTCAGGTCCCGACCTTACGTTCTGAGCTCAATGTGGTAAAACCCGTTACAGAGGTTTTAGCACTCAGACTTGATTCAGGATGCATTTTTCTCACCTGGGATGGCATGGGCTTCCACGGGGGACACATATTTCATGTAATTTCAGCCAAACTGAAAATTTGATTTTTGGCTCCAAATTTCAGGTCCCGACCTTATGTGCTGAGCTCAATGTGGTAAAACCTGTTACAGAGGTTTTAGCCCTCAGACTTGATTCAGGATGCATTTTTCTCACCTGGGATGGCATGGGCTTCCACGGGGGACACATATTTCATGTAATTTCAGCCAAACTGAAAATTTGATTTTTGGCTCCAAATTTCAGGTCCGGACCTTATGTCATGAGGTCAATATGGTAAAACCCAAAACAGAGGTTTTAGCCCTCAGACTTGATTCAGGATGCATTTTTCTCACCTGGGATGGCATGGGCTTCCACGGGGGACACATATTTCATGTAATTTCAGCCAAACTGAAAATTTGATTTTTTGCTCCAAATTTCAGGTCCGGACCTTACGTTCTGAGCTCAATGTGGTAAAGCCGGAAAAAGAGGTTTTAGCCCTCAGACTTGATTCAGGATGCATTTTTCTCACCTGGGATGGCATGGGCTTCCACGGGGGACACATATTTCATGTAATTTCAGCCAAACTGAAAATTTGATTTTTTGCTCCAAATTTCAGGTCCCGACCTTACGTTCTGAGCTCAATGTGGTAAAACCTGTTACAGAGGTTTTAGCCCTCAGACTTGATTCAGGATGCATTTTTCTCACCTGGGATGGCATGGGCTTCCACGGGGGACACATATTTAATGTTATTTCAGCCAAACTGAAAATTTGATTTTTTGCTCCAAATTTCAGGTCCCGACCTTACGTTCTGAGTTCAATATGGTAAAACCCAAAACAGAGGTTTTAGCCCTCAGACTTGATTCAGGATGCATTTTTCTCACCTGGGATGGCATGGGCTTCCACGGGGGACACATATTTCATGTAATTTCAGCCAAACTGAAAATTTGATTTTTGGCTCCAAATTTCAGGTCCCGACCTTACGTTCTGAGCTCAATGTGGTAAAACCCGAAACAGAGGTTTTAGCACTCAGACTTGATTCAGGATGCATTTTTCTCACCTGGGATGGCATGGGCTTCCACGGGGGACACATATTTCATGTTATTTCAGCCAAACTGAAAATTTGATTTTTTGCTCCAAATTTCAGGTCCCGACCTTACGTTCTGAGCTCAATGTGGTAAAACCTGTTACAGAGGTTTTAGCCCTCAGACTTGATTCAGGATGCATTTTTCTCACCTGGGATGGCATGGGCTTCCACGGGGGACACATATTTCATGTAATTTCAGCCAAACTGAAAATTTGATTTTTGGCTCCAAATTTCAGGTCCGGACCTTACGTTCTGGGGTCAATGTGGTAAAACCTGTTACAGAGGTTTTAGCCCTCAGACTTGATTCAGGATGCATTTTTCTCACCTGGGATGGCATGGGCTTCCACGGGGGACACATATTTCATTTAATTTCAGCCAAACTGAAAATTTGATTTTTGGCTCCAAATTTCAGGTCCGGACCTTATGTCATGAGCTCAATGTGGTAAAACCCGAAACAGAGGTTTTAGCCCTCAGACTTAATTCAGGATGCATTTTTCTCACCTGGGATGGCATGGGCTTCCACGGGGGACACATATTTCATGTAATTTCAGCCAAACTGAAAATTTGATTTTTTGCTCCAAATTTCAGGTCCCGACCTTACGTTCTGAGCTCAATGTGGTAAAACCTGTTACAGAGGTTTTAGCCCTCAGACTTGATTCAGGATGCATTTTTCTCACCTGGGATGGCATGGGCTTCCACGGGGGACACATATTTAATGTTATTTCAGCCAAACTGAAAATTTGATTTTTTGCTCCAAATTTCAGGTCCCGACCTTACGTTCTGAGTTCAATATGGTAAAACCCAAAACAGAGGTTTTAGCCCTCAGACTTGATTCAGGATGCATTTTTCTCACCTGGGATGGCATGGGCTTCCACGGGGGACACATATTTAATGTTATTTCAGCCAAACTGAAAATTTGATTTTTTGCTCCAAATTTCAGGTCCCGACCTTACGTTCTGAGCTCAATGTGGTAAAACCCGTTACAGAGGTTTTAGCCCTCAGACTTGATTCAGGATGCATTTTTCTCACCTGGAATGGCATGGGCTTCCACGGGGGACACATATTTCATGTAATTTCAGCCAAACTGAAAATTTGATTTTTTGCTCCAAATTTCAGGTCCCGACCTTACGTTCTGAGCTCAATGTGGTAAAACCTGTTACAGAGGTTTTAGCCCTCAGACTTGATTCAGGATGCATTTTTCTCACCTGGGATGGCATGGGCTTCCACGGGGGACACATATTTAATGTTATTTCAGCCAAACTGAAAATTTGATTTTTTGCTCCAAATTTCAGGTCCCGACCTTACGTTCTGAGTTCAATATGGTAAAACCCAAAACAGAGGTTTTAGCCCTCAGACTTGATTCAGGATGCATTTTTCTCACCTGGGATGGCATGGGCTTCCACGGGGGACACATATTTCATGTAATTTCAGCCAAACTGAAAATTTGATTTTTGGCTCCAAATTTCAGGTCCCGACCTTACGTTCTGAGCTCAATGTGGTAAAACCTGTTACAGAGGTTTTAGCACTCAGACTTGATTCAGGATGCATTTTTCTCACCTGGGATGGCATGGGCTTCCACGGGGGACACATATTTCATGTAATTTCAGCCAAACTGAAAATTTGATTTTTGGCTCCAAATTTCAGGTCCGGACCTTACGTTCTGAGCTCAATGTGGTAAAACCTGTTACAGAGGTTTTAGCCCTCAGACTTGATTCAGGATGCATTTTTCTCACCTGGGATGGCATGGGCTTCCACGGGGGACACATATTTCATTTAATTTCAGCTAAACTGAAAATTTGATTTTTGGCTCCAAATTTCAGGTCCCGACCTTACGTTCTGAGTTCAATATGGTAAAACCCGTTACAGAGGTTTTAGCCCTCAGACTTGATTCAGGATGCATTTTTCTCACCTGGGATGGCATGGGCTTCCACGGGGGACACATATTTCATGTAATTTCAGCCAAACTGAAAATTTGATTTTTGGCTCCAAATTTCAGGTCCGGACCTTACGTTCTGAGCTCAATGTGGTAAAACCTGTTACAGAGGTTTTAGCCCTCAGACTTGATTCAGGATGCATTTTTCTCACCTGGGATGGCATGGGCTTCCACGGGGGACACATATTTCATGTAATTTCAGCCAAACTGAAAATTTGATTTTTGGCTCCAAATTTCAGGTCCCAACCTTACGTTCTGAGCTCAATGTGGTAAAACCCGTTACAGAGGTTTTAGCCCTCAGACTTGATTCAGGATGCATTTTTCTCACCTGGGATGGCATGGGCTTCCACGGGGGACACATATTTCATGTAATTTCAGCCAAACTGAAAATTTGATTTTTGGCTCCAAATTTCAGGTCCCGACCTTACGTTCTGAGTTCAATATGGTAAAACCCAAAACAGAGGTTTTAGCCCTCAGACTTGATTCAGGATGCATTTTTCTCACCTGGGATGGCATGGGCTTCCACGGGGGACACATATTTAATGTTATTTCAGCCAAACTGAAAATTTGATTTTTTGCTCCAAATTTCAGGTCCCGACCTTACGTTCTGAGTTCAATATGGTAAAACCTGTTACAGAGGTTTTAGCACTCAGACTTGATTCAGGATGCATTTTTCTCACCTGGGATGGCATGGGCTTCCACGGGGGACACATATTTCATGTAATTTCAGCGAAACTGAAAATTTGATTTTTGGCTCCAAATTTCAGGTCCCAACCTTACGTTCTGAGCTCAATGTGGTAAAACCCGTTACAGAGGTTTTAGCCCTCAGACTTGATTCAGGATGCATTTTTCTCACCTGGAATGGCATGGGCTTCCACGGGGGACACATATTTCATGTAATTTCAGCCAAACTGAAAATTTGATTTTTGGCTCCAAATTTCAGGTCCTGACCTTACGTTCTGAGCTCAATGTGGTAAAACCTGTTACAGAGGTTTTAGCCCTCAGACTTGATTCAGGATGCATTTTTCTCATCTGGGATGGCATGGGCTTCCACGGGGGACACATATTTCATGTAATTTCAGCCAAACTGAAAATTTGATTTTTGCTCCAAATTTCAGGTCCCGACCTTACGTTCTGAGCTCAATGTGGTAAAACCTGTTACAGAGGTTTTAGCCCTCAGACTTGATTCAGGATGCATTTTTCTCACCTGGGATGGCATGGGCTTCCACGGGGGACACATATTTCATGTAATTTCAGCCAAACTGAAAATTTGATTTTTGGCTCCAAATTTCAGGTCCCGACCTTACGTTCTGAGCTCAATGTGGTAAAACCTGTTACAGAGGTTTTAGCCCTCAGACTTGATTCAGGATGCATTTTTCTCACCTGGGATGGCATGGGCTTTCACGGGGGACACATATTTCATGTAATTTCAGCCAAACTGAAAATTTGATTTTTTGCTCCAAATTTCAGGTCCCGACCTTACGTTCTGAGCTCAATGTGGTAAAACCTGTTACAGAGGTTTTAGCCCTCAGACTTGATTCAGGATGCATTTTTCTCACCTGGGATGGCATGGGCTTCCACGGGGGACACATATTTCATGTAATTTCAGCCAAACTGAAAATTTGCATTTTGGCTCCAAATTTCAGGTCCCGACCTTACGTTCTGAGCTCAATGTGGTAAAACCTGTTACAGAGGTTTTAGCCCTCAGACTTGATTCAGGATGCATTTTTCTCACCTGGGATGGCATGGGCTTCCACGGGGGACACATATTTCATGTAATTTCAGCCAAACTGAAAATTTGATTTTTGGCTCCAAATTTCAGGTCCCGACCTTACGTTCTGAGCTCAATGTGGTAAAACCCGAAACAGAGGTTTTAGCACTCAGACTTGATTCAGGATGCATTTTTCTCACCTGGGATGGCATGGGCTTCCACGGGGGACACATATTTCATGTAATTTCAGCCAAACTGAAAATTTGATTTTTTGCTCCAAATTTCAGGTCCCGACCTTACGTTCTGAGCTCAATGTGGTAAAACCTGTTACAGAGGTTTTAGCCCTCAGACTTGATTCAGGATGCATTTTTCTCACCTGGGATGGCATGGGCTTCCACGGGGGACACATATTTCATGTAATTTCAGCCAAACTGAAAATTTGATTTTTGGCTCCAAATTTCAGGTCCCGACCTTACGTTCTGAGGTCAATGTGGTAAAACCTGTTACAGAGGTTTTAGCCCTCAGACTTGATTCAGGATGCATTTTTCTCACCTGGGATGGCATGGGCTTCCACGGGGGACCCATATTTCATGTAATTTCAGCCAAACTGAAAATTTGATTTTTGGCTCCAAATTTCAGGTCCCGACCTTACGTTCTGAGCTCAATGTGGTAAAACCTGAAACAGATGTTTTAGCCCTCAGACTTAATTCAGGATGCATTTCTCTCACCTGGGATGGCATGGGCTTCCACGGGGGACACATATTTCATGTAATTTCAGCCAAATTGAAAATTTGATTTTTGGCTCCAAATTTCAGGTCCCGACCTTACGTTCTGAGCTCAATGTGGTAAAACCTGTTACAGAGGTTTTAGCCCTCAGACTTGATTCAGGATGCATTTTTCTCACCTGGGATGGCATGGGCTTCCACGGGGGACACATATTTCATGTAATTTCAGCCAAACTGAAAATTTGATTTTTGGCTCCAAATTTCAGGTCCCGACCTTACGTTCTGAGCTCAATGTGGTAAAACCCGAAACAGAGGTTTTAGCACTCAGACTTGATTCAGGATGCATTTTTCTCACCTGGGATGGCATGGGCTTCCACGGGGGACACATATTTCATGTAATTTCAGCCAAACTGAAAATTTGATTTTTTGCTCCAAATTTCAGGTCCCGACCTTACGTTCTGAGCTCAATGTGGTAAAACCTGTTACAGAGGTTTTAGCCCTCAGACTTGATTCAGGATGCATTTTTCTCACCTGGGATGGCATGGGCTTCCACGGGGGACACATATTTCATGTAATTTCAGCCAAACTGAAAATTTGATTTTTGGCTCCAAATTTCAGGTCCCGACCTTACGTTCTGAGGTCAATGTGGTAAAACCTGTTACAGAGGTTTTAGCCCTCAGACTTGATTCAGGATGCATTTTTCTCACCTGGGATGGCATGGGCTTCCACGGGGGACACATATTTCATGTAATTTCAGCCAAACTGAAAATTTGATTTTTGGCTCCAAATTTCAGGTCCCGACCTTACGTTCTGAGCTCAATGTGGTAAAACCTGAAACAGATGTTTTAGCCCTCAGACTTAATTCAGGATGCATTTCTCTCACCTGGGATGGCATGGGCTTCCACGGGGGACACATATTTCATGTAATTTCAGCCAAATTGAAAATTTGATTTTTGGCTCCAAATTTCAGGTCCCGACCTTACGTTCTGAGCTCAATGTGGTAAAACCCGAAACAGAGGTTTTAGCCCTCAGACTTGATTCAGGATGCATTTTTCTCACCTGGGATGGCATGGGCTTCCACGGGGGACACATATTTCATGTAATTTCAGCCAAACTGAAAATTTGATTTTTGGCTCCAAATTTCAGGTCCGGACCTTACGTTCTGAGCTCAATGTGGTAAAACCCGTTACAGAGGTTTTAGCACTCAGACTTGATTCAGGATGCATTTTTCTCACCTGGGATGGCATGGGCTTCCACGGGGGACACATATTTCATGTAATTTCAGCCAAACTGAAAATTTGATATTTTGCTCCAAATTTCACGTCCGGACCTTACGTTCTGAGTTCAATGTGGTAAAACCCGAAACAGAGGTTTTAGCACTCAGACTTGATTCAGGATGCATTTTTCTCACCTGGGATGGCATGGGCTTCCACGGGGGACACATATTTCATGTAATTTCAGCGAAACTGAAAATTTGATTTTTGGCTCCAAATTTCAGGTCCCGACCATACGTTCTGAGCTCAATGTGGTAAAACCTGTTACAGAGGTTTTAGCCCTCAGACTTGATTCAGGATGCATTTTTCTCACCTGGGATGGCATGGGCTTCCACGGGGGACACATATTTCATATAATTTCAGCCAAACTGAAAATTTGATATTTTGCTCCAAATTTCACGTCCGGACCTTACGTTCTGAGCTCAATGTGGTAAAACCCGAAACAGAGGTTTTAGCACTCAGACTTGATTCAGGATGCATTTTTCTCACCTGGGATGGCATGGGCTTCCACGGGGGACACATATTTCATGTAATTTCAGCCAAACTGAAAATTTGATATTTTGCTCCAAATTTCACGTCCGGACCTTACGTTCTGAGCTCAATGTGGTAAAACCCGAAACAGAGGTTTTAGCCCTCAGACTTGATTCAGGATGCATTTTTCTCACCTGGGATGGCATGGGCTTCCACGGGGGACACATATTTCATGTAATTTCAGCGAAACTGAAAATTTGATTTTTGGCTCCAAATTTCAGGTCCCGACCTTACGTTCTGGGGTCAATGTGGTAAAACCTGATACAGAGGTTTTAGCCCTCAGACTTGATTCAGGATGCATTTTTCTCACCTGGGATGGCATGGGCTTCCACGGGGGACACATATTTCATGTAATTTCAGCCAAACTGAAAATTTGATTTTTGGCTCCAAATTTCAGGTCCGGACCTTACGTTCTGAGCTCAATGTGGTAAAACCCGTTACAGAGGTTTTAGCACTCAGACTTGATTCAGGATGCATTTTTCTCACCTGGGATGGCATGGGCTTCCACGGGGGACACATATTTCATGTAATTTCAGCCAAACTGAAAATTTGATATTTTGCTCCAAATTTCACGTCCGGACCTTACGTTCTGAGCTCAATGTGGTAAAACCCGAAACAGAGGTTTTAGCACTCAGACTTGATTCAGGATGCATTTTTCTCACCTGGGATGGCATGGGCTTCCACGGGGGACACATATTTCATGTAATTTCAGCGAAACTGAAAATTTGATTTTTGGCTCCAAATTTCAGGTCCCGACCATACGTTCTGAGCTCAATGTGGTAAAACACGAAACAGAGGTTTTAGCCCTCAGACTTGATTCAGGATGCATTTTTCTCACCTGGGATGGCATGGGCTTCCACGGGGGACACATATTTCATATAATTTCAGCCAAACTGAAAATTTGATATTTTGCTCCAAATTTCACGTCCGGACCTTACGTTCTGAGCTCAATGTGGTAAAACCTGTTTCAGAGGTTTTAGCCCTCAGACTTGATTCAGGATGCATTTTTCTCACCTGGGATGGCATGGGCTTCCACGGGGGACACATATTTCATGTAATTTCAGCCAAACTGAAAGTTTGATTTTTGGCTCCAAATTTCAGGTCCGGACCTTAAGTTCTGAGCTCAATGTGGTAAAACCTGTTACAGAGGTTTTAGCCCTCAGACTTGATTCAGGATGCATTTTTCTCACCTGGGATGGCATGGGCTTCCACGGGGGACACATATTTCATGTAATTTCAGCCAAACTGAAAATTTGATTTTTGGCTCCAAATTTCAGGTCCGGACCTTACGTTCTGGGGTCAATGTGGTACAACCTGTTACAGAGGTTTTAGCCCTCAGACTTGATTCAGGATGCATTTTTCTCACCTGGAATGGCATGGGCTTCCACGGGGGACACATATTTCATGTAATTTCAGCCAAACTGAAAATTTGATTTTTGGCTCCAAATTTCAGGTCCTGACCTTACGTTCTGGGGTCAATGTGGTAAAACCTGTTACAGAGGTTTTAGCCCTCAGACTTGATTCAGGATGCATTTTTCTCACCTGGGATGGCATGGGCTTCCACGGGGGACACATATTTCATGTAATTTCAGCCAAACTGAAAATTTGATTTTTGGCTCCAAATTTCAGGTCCCGACCTTACGTTCTGAGCTCAATGTGGTAAAACCCGAAACAGAGGTTTTAGCCCTCAGACTGAATTCAGGATGCATTTTTCTCACATGGGATGGCATGGGCTTCCACGGGGGACACATATTTCATGTAATTTCAGCCAAACTGAAAATTTGATTTTTTGCTCCAAATTTCAGGTCCGGACCTTACGTTCTGAGCTCAATGTGGTTAAACCCGTTACAGAGGTTTAAGCACTCAGACTTGATTCAGGATGCATTTTTCTCACCTGGAATGGCATGGGCTTCCACGGGGGACACATATTTCATGTAATTTCAGCCAAACTGAAAATTTGATTTTTGGCTCCAAATTTCAGGTCCCGACCTTACGTTCTGAGCTCAATGTGGTAAAACCCGTTACAGAGGTTTTAGCACTCAGACTTGATTCAGGATGCATTTTTCTCACCTGGGATGGCATGGGCTTCCACGGGGGACACATATTTCATGTAATTTCAGCCAAACTGAAAATTTGATTTTTGGCTCCAAATTTCAGGTCCCGACCTTACGTTCTGAGCTCAATGTGGTTAAACCTGTTTCAGAGGTTTTAGCACTCAGACTTGATTCAGGATGCATTTTTCTCACCTGGGATGGCATGGGCTTCCACGGGGGACACATATTTCATGTAATTTCAGCCAAACTGAAAATTTGATTTTTGGCTCCAAATTTCAGGTCCGGACCTTACGTTCTGAGTTCAATATGGCAAAACCCAAAACAGAGGTTTTAGCCCTCAGACTTGATTCAGGATGCATTTTTCTCACCTGGGATGGCATGGGCTTCCACGGGGGACACATATTTAATGTTATTTCAGCCAAACTGAAAATTTGATTTTTTGCTCCAAATTTCAGGTCCGGACCTTACGTTCTGAGCTCAATGTGGTAAAACCTGTTACAGAGGTTTTAGCCCTCAGACTTGATTCAGGATGCATTTTTCTCACCTGGGATGGCATGGGCTTCCACGGGGGACACATATTTCATGTAATTTCAGCCAAACTGAAAATTTGATTTTTGGCTCCAAATTTCAGGTCCGGACCTTACGTTCTGGGGTCAATGTGGTAAAACCTGTTACAGAGGTTTTAGCCCTCAGACTTGATTCAGGATGCATTTTTCTCACCTGGAATGGCATGGGCTTCCACGGGGGACACATATTTCATGTAATTTCAGCCAAACTGAAAATTTGATTTTTGGCTCCAAATTTCAGGTCCTGACCTTACGTTCTGAGCTCAATGTGGTAAAACCCGTTACAGAGGTTTTAGCCCTCAGACTTGATTCAGGATGCATTTTTCTCACCTGGGATGGCATGGGCTTCCACGGGGGACACATATTTCATGTAATTTCAGCCAAATTGAAAATTTGATTTTTGGCTCCAAATTTCAGGTCCCGACCTTACGTTCTGAGCTCAATGTGGTAAAACCCGAAACAGAGGTTTTAGCCCTCAGACTGAATTCAGGATGCATTTTTCTCACATGGGATGGCATGGGCTTCCACGGGGGACACATATTTCATGTAATTTCAGCCAAACTGAAAATTTGATTTTTTGCTCCAAATTTCAGGTCCGGACCTTACGTTCTGAGCTCAATGTGGTTAAACCCGTTACAGAGGTTTTAGCACTCAGACTTGATTCAGGATGCATTTTTCTCACCTGGAATGGCATGGGCTTCCACGGGGGACACATATTTCATGTAATTTCAGCCAAACTGAAAATTTGATTTTTGGCTCCAAATTTCAGGTCCCGACCTTACGTTCTGAGCTCAATGTGGTAAAACCCGTTACAGAGGTTTTAGCACTCAGACTTGATTCAGGATGCATTTTTCTCACCTGGGATGGCATGGGCTTCCACGGGGGACACATATTTCATGTAATTTCAGCCAAACTGAAAATTTGATTTTTTGCTCCAAATTTCAGGTCCGGACCTTACGTTCTGAGCTCAATGTGGTTAAACCCGCTACAGAGGTTTTAGCACTCAGACTTGATTCAGGATGCATTTTTCTCACCTGGGATGGCATGGGCTTCCACGGGGGACACATATTTCATGTAATTTCAGCCAAACTGAAAATTTGATTTTTTGCTCCAAATTTCAGGTCCCGACCTTACGTTCTGAGTTCAATATGGTAAAACCTGTTACAGAGGTTTTAGCCCTCAGACTTGATTCAGGATGCATTTTTCTCACCTGGGATGGCATGGGCTTCCACGGGGGACACATATTTCATGTAATTTCAGCGAAACTGAAAATTTGATTTTTGGCTCCAAATTTCAGGTCCCGATCTTACGTTCTGAGCTCAATGTGGTAAAACCCGTTACAGAGGTTTTAGCCCTCAGACTTGATTCAGGATGCATTTTTCTCACCTGGAATGGCATGGGCTTCCACGGGGGACACATATTTCATGTAATTTCAGCCAAACTGAAAATTTGATTTTTGGCTCCAAATTTCAGGTCCTGACCTTACGTTCTGAGCTCAATGTGGTAAAACCCGTTACAGAGGTTTTAGCCCTCAGACTTGATTCAGGATGCATTTTTCTCACCTGGGATGGCATGGGCTTCCACGGGGGACACATATTTCATTTAATTTCAGCCAAACTGAAAATTTGATTTTTTGCTCCAAATTTCAGGTCCCGACCTTACGTTCTGAGCTCAATGTGGTAAAACCCGTTACAGAGGTTTTAGCACTCAGACTTGATTCAGGATGCATTTTTCTCACCTGGGATGGCATGGGCTTCCACGGGGGACACATATTTCATGTAATTTCAGCCAAACTGAAAATTTGATTTTTTGCTCCAAATTTCAGGTCCGTACCTTACGTTCTGAGCTCAATGTGGTAAAACCTGTTACAGAGGTTTTAGCCCTCAGACTTGATTCAGGATGCATTTTTCTCACCTGGGATGGCATGGGCTTCCACGGGGGACACATATTTCATGTAATTTCAGCCAAACTGAAAATTTGATTTTTTGCTCCAAATTTCAGGTCCCGACCTTACGTTCTGAGCTCAATGTGGTAAAACCCGTTACAGAGGTTTTAGCCCTCAGACTTGATTCAGGATGCATTTTTCTCACCTGGGATGGCATGGGCTTCCACGGGGGACACATATTTCATGTAATTTCAGCCAAACTGAAAATTTGATTTTTGGCTCCAAATTTCAGGTCCGGACCTTACGTTCTGAGTTCAATGTGGTAAAACCTGTTACAGAGGTTTTAGCCCTCAGACTTGATTCAGGATGCATTTTTCTCACCTGGGATGGCATGGGCTTCCACGGGGGAAACATATTTCATGTAATTTCAGCCAAACTGAAAGTTTGATTTTTGGCTCCAAATTTCAGGTCCCGACCTTACGTTCTGAGTTCAATATGGTAAAACCTGTTACAGAGGTTTTAGCCCTCAGACTTGATTCAGGATGCATTTTTCTCACCTGGGATGGCATGGGCTTCCACGGGGGACACATATTTCATGTAATTTCAGCGAAACTGAAAATTTGATTTTTGGCTCCAAATTTCAGGTCCCGACCTTACGTTCTGAGCTCAATGTGGTAAAACCCGTTACAGAGGTTTTAGCCCTCAGACTTGATTCAGGATGCATTTTTCTCACCTGGAATGGCATGGGCTTCCACGGGGGACACATATTTCATGTAATTTCAGCCAAACTGAAAATTTGATTTTTTGCTCCAAATTTCAGGTCCTGACCTTACGTTCTGAGCTCAATGTGGTAAAACCCGTTACAGAGGTTTTAGCCCTCAGACTTGATTCAGGATGCATTTTTCTCATCTGGGATGGCATGGGCTTCCACGGGGGACACATATTTCATTTAATTTCAGCCAAACTGAAAATTTGATTTTTTGCTCCAAATTTCAGGTCCCGACCTTACGTTCTGAGCTCAATGTGGTAAAACCTGTTACAGAGGTTTTAGCCCTCAGACTTGATTCAGGATGCATTTTTCTCACCTGGGATGGCATGGGCTTCCACGGGGGACACATATTTCATGTAATTTCAGCCAAACTGAAAATTTGATTTTTTGCTCCAAATTTCAGGTCCCGACCTTACGTTCTGAGCTCAATGTGGTAAAACCTGTTACAGAGGTTTTAGCCCTCAGACTTGATTCAGGATGCATTTTTCTCACCTGGGATGGCATGGGCTTCCACGGGGGACACATATTTCATGTAATTTCAGCCAAACTGAAAATTTGATTTTTGGCTCCAAATTTCAGGTCCGGACCTTACGTTCTGAGCTCAATGTGGTAAAACCTGTTACAGAGGTTTTAGCCCTCAGACTTGATTCAGGATGCATTTTTCTCACCTGGGATGGCATGGGCTTCCACGGGGGACACATATTTCATGTTATTTCAGCCAAACTGAAAATTTGATTTTTTGCTCCAAATTTCAGATCCCGACCTTATGTTCTGAGCTCAATGTGGTAAAACCTGTTTCAGAGGTTTTAGCCCTCAGACTTGATTCAGGATGCATTTTTCTCACCTGGGATGGCATGGGCTTCCACGGGGGACACATATTTCATGTAATTTCAGCCAAACTGAAAGTTTGATTTTTGGCTCCAAATTTCAGGTCCCGACCTTACGTTCTGAGCTCAATGTGGTAAAACCTGTTACAGAGGTTTTAGCCCTCAGACTTGATTCAGGATGCATTTTTCTCACCTGGGATGGCATGGGCTTCCACGGGGGTCACATATTTCATGTAATTTCAGCCAAACTGAAAATTTGATTTTTGGCTCCAAATTTCAGGTCCGGACCTTACGTTCTGGGGTCAATATGGTAAAACCTGTTACAGAGGTTTTAGCCCTCAGACTTGATTCAGGATGCATTTTTCTCACCTGGGATGGCATGGGCTTCCACGGGGGTCACATATTTCATGTAATTTCAGCCAAACTGAAAATTTGATTTTTGGCTCCAAATTTCAGGTCCTGACCTTACGTTCTGAGCTCAATGTGGTAAAACCCGTTACAGAGGTTTTAGCCCTCAGACTTGATTCAGGATGCATTTTTCTCACCTGGGATGGCATGGGCTTCCACGGGGGAAACATATTTCATGTAATAACAGCCAAACTGAAAATTTGATTTTTGGCTCCAAATTTCAGGTCCTGACCTTACGTTCTGAGCTCAATGTGGTAAAACCCGAAACAGAGGTTTTAGCCCTCAGACTGAATTCAGGATGCATTTTTCTCACCTGGGATGGCATGGGCTTCCACGGGGGACACATATTTCATGTAATTTCAGCCAAACTGAAAATTTGATTTTTTGCTCCAAATTTCAGGTCCGGACCTTACGTTCTGAGCTCAATGTGGTAAAACCCGTTACAGAGGTTTTAGCACTCAGACTTGATTCAGGATGCATTTTTCTCACCTGGGATGGCATGGGCTTCCACGGGGGACACATATTTCATGTAATTTCAGCCAAACTGAAAATTTGATTTTTTGCTCCAAATTTCAGGTCCGGACCTTACGTTCTGAGCTCAATGTGGTTAAACCTGTTTCAGAGGTTTTAGCACTCAGACTTGATTCAGGATGCATTTTTCTCACCTGGGATGGCATGGGCTTCCACGGGGGACACATATTTCATGTAATTTCAGCCAAACTGAAAATTTGATTTTTGGCTCCAAATTTCAGGTCCCGACCTTACGTTCTGAGCTCAATATGGTAAAACCCAAAACAGAGGTTTTAGCCCTCAGACTTGATTCAGGATGCATTTTTCTCACCTGGGATGGCATGGGCTTCCACGGGGGACACATATTTAATGTTATTTCAGCCAAACTGAAAATTTGATTTTTTGCTCCAAATTTCAGGTCCGGACCTTACGTTCTGAGCTCAATGTGGTAAAACCTGTTACAGAGGTTTTAGCCCTCAGACTTGATTCAGGATGCATTTTTCTCACCTGGGATGGCATGGGCTTCCACGGGGGACACATATTTCATGTAATTTCAGCCAAACTGAAAATTTGATTTTTGGCTCCAAATTTCAGGTCCGGACCTTACGTTCTGGGGTCAATGTGGTAAAACCTGTTACAGAGGTTTTAGCCCTCAGACTTGATTCAGGATGCATTTTTCTCACCTGGAATGGCATGGGCTTCCACGGGGGACACATATTTCATGTAATTTCAGCCAAACTGAAAATTTGATTTTTGGCTCCAAATTTCAGGTCCTGACCTTACGTTCTGAGCTCAATGTGGTAAAACCCGGTACAGAGGTTTTAGCCCTCAGACTTGATTCAGGATGCATTTTTCTCGCCTGGGATGGCATGGGCTTCCACGGGGGACACATATTTCATGTAATTTCAGCCAAACTGAAAATTTGATTTTTGGCTCCAAATTTCAGGTCCCGACCTTACGTTCTGAGCTCAATGTGGTAAAACCCGAAACAGAGGTTTTAGCCCTCAGACTGAATTCAGGATGCATTTTTCTCACATGGGATGGCATGGGCTTCCACGGGGGACACATATTTCATGTAATTTCAGCCAAACTGAAAATTTGATTTTTTGTTCCAAATTTCAGGTCCCGACCTTACGTTCTGAGCTCAATGTGGTTAAACCCGTTACAGAGGTTTAAGCACTCAGACTTGATTCAGGATGCATTTTTCTCACCTGGAATGGCATGGGCTTCCACGGGGGACACATATTTCATGTAATTTCAGCCAAACTGAAAATTTGATTTTTGGCTCCAAATTTCAGGTCCCGACCTTACGTTCTGAGCTCAATGTGGTAAAACCCGTTACAGAGGTTTTAGCACTCAGACTTGATTCAGGATGCATTTTTCTCACCTGGGATGGCATGGGCTTCCACGGGGGACACATATTTCATGTAATTTCAGCCAAACTGAAAATTTGATTTTTTGCTCCAAATTTCAGGTCCCGACCTTACGTTCTGAGCTCAATGTGGTTAAACCCGTTACAGAGGTTTTAGCACTCAGACTTGATTCAGGATGCATTTTTCTCACCTGGGATGGCATGGGCTTCCACGGGGGACACATATTTCATGTAATTTCAGCCAAACTAAAAATTTGATTTTTGGCTCCAAATTTCAGGTCCCGACCTTACGTTCTGAGTTCAATATGGTAAAACCCAAAACAGAGGTTTTAGCCCTCAGACTTGATTCAGGATGCATTTTTCTCACCTGGGATGGCATGGGCTTCCACGGGGGACACATATTTCATGTAATTTCAGCCAAACTGAAAATTTGATTTTTTGCTCCAAATTTCAGGTCCCGACCTTACGTTCTGAGCTCAATGTGGTAAAACCCGTTACAGAGGTTTTAGCCCACAGACTTGATTCAGGATGCATTTTTCTCACCTGGGATGGCATGGGCTTCCACGGGGGACACGTATTTCATGTAATTTCAGCCAAACTGAAAATTTGATTTTTTGCTCCAAATTTCAGGTCCGGACCTTACGTTCTGAGCTCAATGTGGTAAAACCCGAAACAGAGGTTTTAGCCCTCAGACTTGATTCAGGATGCATTTTTCTCACCTGGGATGGCATGGGCTTCCACGGGGGACACATATTTCATGTAATTTCAGCCAAACTGAAAATTTGATTTTTTGCTCCAAATTTCAGGTCCGGACCTTACGTTCTGAGCTCAAAGTGGTAAAACCTGTTTCAGAGGTTTTAGCCCTCAGACTTGATTCAGGATGCATTTTTCTCACCTGGGATGGCATGGGCTTCCACGGGGGACACATATTTCATGTAATTTCAGCCAAACTGAAAATTTGATTTTTGGCTCCAAATTTCAGGTCCCGACCTAACGTTCTGAGGTCAATGTGGTAAAACCTGTTACAGAGGTTTTAGCCCTCAGACTTGATTCAGGATGCATTTTTCTCACCTGGGATGGCATGGGCTTCCACGGGGGACACATATTTCATGTTATTTCAGCCAAACTGAAAATTTGATTTTTGGCTCCAAATTTCAGGTCCTGACCTTACGTTCTGAGTTCAATATGGTAAAACCCGTTACAGAGGTTTTAGCCCTCAGACTTGATTCAGGATGCATTTTTCTCACCTGGGATGGCATGGGCTTCCACGGGGGACACATATTTCATGTAATTTCAGCCAAACTGAAAATTTGATTTTTGGCTCCAAATTTCAGGTCCGGACCTTACGTTCTGAGCTCAATGTGGTAAAACGTGTTACAGAGGTTTTAGCCCTCAGACTTGATTCAGGATGCATTTTTCTCACCTGGGATGGCATGGGCTTCCACGGGGGACACATATTTCATGTAATTTCAGCCAAACTGAAAATTTGATTTTTGGCTCCATATTTCAG
This sequence comes from Halichoeres trimaculatus, assembly GCF_033239565.1. Taxonomy (NCBI): domain Eukaryota; kingdom Metazoa; phylum Chordata; class Actinopteri; order Labriformes; family Labridae; genus Halichoeres; species Halichoeres trimaculatus. Next base: position 209,031 of record NW_027437209.1, read on the forward strand.
GTCCCGACCTTACGTTCTGAGCTCAATGTGGTAAAACCCGTTACAGAGGTTTTAGCCCTCAGACTTGATTCAGGATGCATTTTTCTCACCTGGGATGGCATGGGCTTCCACGGGGGACACATATTTAATGTTATTTTAGCCAAACTGAAAATTTGATTTTTTGCTCCAAATTTCAGGTCCCGACCTTACGTTCTGAGTTCAATATGGTAAAACCCAAAACAGAGGTTTTAGCCCTCAGACTTGATTCAGGATGCATTTTTCTCACCTGGGATGGCATGGGCTTCCACGGGCGATACATATTTAATGTTATTTCAGCCAAACAGAAAATTTGATTTTTGGCTCCAAATTTCAGGTCCCGACCTTACGTTCTGAGCTCAATGTGGTAAAACCCGTTACAGAGGTTTTAGCACTCAGACTTGATTCAGGATGCATTTTTCTCACCTGGGATGGCATGGGCTTCCACGGGGGACACATATTTCATGTTATTCAGCCAAACTGAAAATTTGATTTTTTGCTCCAAATTTCAGGTCCCGACCTTACGTTCTGAGCTCAATGTGGTAAAACACGTTACAGAGGTTTTAGCCCTCAGACTTGATTCAGGATGCATTTTTCTCACCTGGGATGGCATGGGCTTCCACGGGGGACACATATTTCATTTAATTTCAGCCAAACTGAAAATTTGATTTTTGGCTCCAAATTTCAGGTCCCGACCTAACGTTCTGAGCTCAATGTGGTAAAACCCGAAACAGAGGTTTTAGCCCTCAGACTTAATTCAGGATGCATTTTTCTCACCTGGGATGGCATGGGCTTCCACGGGGGACACATATTTCATGTAATTTCAGCCAAACTGAAAATTTGATTTTTTGCTCCAAATTTCAGGTCCCGACCTTACGTTCTGAGCTCAATGTGGTAAAACCTGTTACAGAGGTTTTAGCCCTCAGACTTGATTCAGGATGCATTTTTCTCACCTGGGATGGCATGGGCTTCCACGGGGGACACATATTTAATGTTATTTCAGCCAAACTGAAAATTTGATTTTTTGCCCTAAATTTCAGGTCCCGACCTTACGTTCTGAGTTCAATATGGTAAAACCCAAAACAGAGGTTTTAGCCCTCAGACTTGATTCAGGATGCATTTTTCTCACCTGGGATGGCATGGGCTTCCACGGGGGACACATATTTAATGTTATTTCAGCCAAACTGAAAATTTGATTTTTTGCTCCAAATTTCAGGTCCCGACCTTACGTTCTGAGCTCAATGTGGTAAAACCCGTTACAGAGGTTTTAGCCCTCAGACTTGATTCAGGATGCATTTTTCTCACCTGGAATGGCATGGGCTTCCACGGGGGACACATATTTCATGTAATTTCAGCCAAACTGAAAATTTGATTTTTTGCTCCAAATTTCAGGTCCCGACCTTACGTTCTGAGCTCAATGTGGTAAAACCTGTTACAGAGGTTTTAGCCCTCAGACTTGATTCAGGATGCATTTTTCTCACCTGGGATGGCATGGGCTTCCACGGGGGACACATATTTCATGTAATTTCAGCCAAACTGAAAATTTGATTTTTTGCTCCAAATTTCAGGTCCCGACCTTACGTTCTGAGCTCAATGTGGTAAAACCCGTTACAGAGGTTTTAGCCCTCAGACTTGATTCAGGATGCATTTTTCTCACCTGGAATGGCATGGGCTTCCACGGGGGACACATATTTCATGTAATTTCAGCCAAACTGAAAATTTGATTCTTTGCTCCAAATTTCAGGTCCCGACCTTACGTTCTGAGCTCAATGTGGTAAAACCTGTTACAGAGGTTTTAGCCCTCAGACTTGATTCAGGATGCATTTTTCTCACCTGGGATGGCATGGGCTTCCACGGGGGACACATATTTAATGTTATTTCAGCCAAACTGAAAATTTGATTTTTTGCTCCAAATTTCAGGTCCCGACCTTACGTTCTGAGTTCAATATGGTAAAACCCAAAACAGAGGTTTTAGCCCTCAGACTTGATTCAGGATGCATTTTTCTCACCTGGGATGGCATGGGCTTCCACGGGGGACACATATTTCATGTAATTTCAGCCAAACTGAAAATTTGATTTTTGGCTCCAAATTTCAGGTCCGGACCTTACGTTCTGAGCTCAATGTGGTAAAACCTGTTACAGAGGTTTTAGCACTCAGACTTGATTCAGGATGCATTTTTCTCACCTGGGATGGCATGGGCTTCCACGGGGGACACATATTTCATGTAATTTCAGCCAAACTGAAAATTTGATTTTTGGCTCCAAATTTCAGGTCCGGACCTTACGTTCTGAGCTCAATGTGGTAAAACCTGTTACAGAGGTTTTAGCCCTCAGACTTGATTCAGGATGCATTTTTCTCACCTGGGATGGCATGGGCTTCCACGGGGGACACATATTTCATTTAATTTCAGCTAAACTGAAAATTTGATTTTTGGCTCCAAATTTCAGGTCCCGACCTTACGTTCTGAGTTCAATATGGTAAAACCCGTTACAGAGGTTTTAGCCCTCAGACTTGATTCAGGATGCATTTTTCTCACCTGGGATGGCATGGGCTTCCACGGGGGACACATATTTCATGTAATTTCAGCCAAACTGAAAATTTGATTTTTGGCTCCAAATTTCAGGTCCGGACCTTACGTTCTGAGCTCAATGTGGTAAAACCTGTTACAGAGGTTTTAGCCCTCAGACTTGATTCAGGATGCATTTTTCTCACCTGGGATGGCATGGGCTTCCACGGGGGACACATATTTCATGTAATTTCAGCCAAACTGAAAATTTGATTTTTGGCTCCAAATTTCAGGTCCCGACCTTACGTTCTGAGCTCAATGTGGTAAAACCCGTTACAGAGGTTTTAGCCCTCAGACTTGATTCAGGATGCATTTTTCTCACCTGGGATGGCATGGGCTTCCACGGGGGACACATATTTCATGTAATTTCAGCCAAACTGAAAATTTGATTTTTTGCTCCAAATTTCAGGTCCCGACCTTACGTTCTGAGTTCAATATGGTAAAACCCAAAACAGAGGTTTTAGCCCTCAGACTTGATTCAGGATGCATTTTTCTCACCTGGGATGGCATGGGCTTCCACGGGGGACACATATTTCATGTAATTTCAGCCAAACTGAAAATTTGATTTTTTGCTCCAAATTTCAGGTCCCGACCTTGCGTTCTGAGTTCAATATGGTAAAACCTGTTACAGAGGTTTTAGCACTCAGACTTGATTCAGGATGCATTTTTCTCACCTGGGATGGCATGGGCTTCCACGGGGGACACATATTTCATGTAATTTCAGCGAAACTGAAAATTTGATTTTTGGCTCCAAATTTCAGGTCCCAACCTTACGTTCTGAGCTCAATGTGGTAAAACCCGTTACAGAGGTTTTAGCCCTCAGACTTGATTCAGGATGCATTTTTCTCACCTGGGTTGGCATGGGCTTCCACGGGGGACACATATTTAATGTTATTTCAGCCAAACTGAAAATTTGATTTTTTGCTCCAAATTTCAGGTCCCGACCTTACGTTCTGAGCTCAATGTGGTAAAACCCGTTACAGAGGTTTTAGCCCTCAGACTTGATTCAGGATGCATTTTTCTCACCTGGAATGGCATGGGCTTCCACGGGGGACACATATTTCATGTAATTTCAGCCAAACTGAAAATTTGATTCTTTGCTCCAAATTTCAGGTCCCGACCTTACGTTCTGAGCTCAATGTGGTAAAACCTGTTACAGAGGTTTTAGCCCTCAGACTTGATTCAGGATGCATTTTTCTCACCTGGGATGGCATGGGCTTCCACGGGGGACACATATTTAATGTAATTTCAGCCAAACTGAAAATTTGATTTTTTGCTCCAAATTTCAGGTCCCGACCTTACGTTCTGAGCTCAATGTGGTAAAACCCGTTACAGAGGTTTTAGCCCTCAGACTTGATTCAGGATGCATTTTTCTCACCTGGAATGGCATGGGCTTCCACGGGGGACACATATTTCATGTAATTTCAGCCAAACTGAAAATTTGATTCTTTGCTCCAAATTTCAGGTCCCGACCTTACGTTCTGAGCTCAATGTGGTAAAACCTGTTACAGAGGTTTTAGCCCTCAGACTTGATTCAGGATGCATTTTTCTCACCTGGGATGGCATGGGCTTCCACGGGGGACACATATTTAATGTTATTTCAGCCAAACTGAAAATTTGATTTTTTGCTCCAAATTTCAGGTCCCGACCTTACGTTCTGAGTTCAATATGGTAAAACCCAAAACAGAGGTTTTAGCCCTCAGACTTGATTCAGGATGCATTTTTCTCACCTGGGATGGCATGGGCTTCCACGGGGGACACATATTTCATGTAATTTCAGCCAAACTGAAAATTTGATTTTTGGCTCCAAATTTCAGGTCCGGACCTTACGTTCTGAGCTCAATGTGGTAAAACCTGTTACAGAGGTTTTAGCACTCAGACTTGATTCAGGATGCATTTTTCTCACCTGGGATGGCATGGGCTTCCACGGGGGACACATATTTCATGTAATTTCAGCCAAACTGAAAATTTGATTTTTGGCTCCAAATTTCAGGTCCGGACCTTACGTTCTGAGCTCAATGTGGTAAAACCTGTTACAGAGGTTTTAGCCCTCAGACTTGATTCAGGATGCATTTTTCTCACCTGGGATGGCATGGGCTTCCACGGGGGACACATATTTCATTTAATTTCAGCTAAACTGAAAATTTGATTTTTGGCTCCAAATTTCAGGTCCCGACCTTACGTTCTGAGTTCAATATGGTAAAACCCGTTACAGAGGTTTTAGCCCTCAGACTTGATTCAGGATGCATTTTTCTCACCTGGGATGGCATGGGCTTCCACGGGGGACACATATTTCATGTAATTTCAGCCAAACTGAAAATTTGATTTTTGGCTCCAAATTTCAGGTCCGGACCTTACGTTCTGAGCTCAATGTGGTAAAACCTGTTACAGAGGTTTTAGCCCTCAGACTTGATTCAGGATGCATTTTTCTCACCTGGGATGGCATGGGCTTCCACGGGGGACACATATTTCATGTAATTTCAGCCAAACTGAAAATTTGATTTTTGGCTCCAAATTTCAGGTCCGGACCTTACGTTCTGAGCTCAATGTGGTAAAACCCGTTACAGAGGTTTTAGCCCTCAGACTTGATTCAGGATGCATTTTTCTCACCTGGGATGGCATGGGCTTCCACGGGGGACACATATTTCATGTAATTTCAGCCAAACTGAAAATTTGATTTTTTGCTCCAAATTTCAGGTCCCGACCTTACGTTCTGAGTTCAATATGGTAAAACCCAAAACAGAGGTTTTAGCCCTCAGACTTGATTCAGGATGCATTTTTCTCACCTGGGATGGCATGGGCTTCCACGGGGGACACATATTTCATGTAATTTCAGCCAAACTGAAAATTTGATTTTTTGCTCCAAATTTCAGGTCCCGACCTTACGTTCTGAGTTCAATATGGTAAAACCTGTTACAGAGGTTTTAGCACTCAGACTTGATTCAGGATGCATTTTTCTCACCTGGGATGGCATGGGCTTCCACGGGGGACACATATTTCATGTAATTTCAGCGAAACTGAAAATTTGATTTTTGGCTCCAAATTTCAGGTCCCAACCTTACGTTCTGAGCTCAATGTGGTAAAACCCGTTACAGAGGTTTTAGCCCTCAGACTTGATTCAGGATGCATTTTTCTCACCTGGAATGGCATGGGCTTCCACGGGGGACACATATTTCATGTAATTTCAGCCAAACTGAAAATTTGATTTTTGGCTCCAAATTTCAGGTCCTGACCTTATGTTCTGAGCTCAATGTGGTAAAACCCGTTACAGAGGTTTTAGCCCTCAGACTTGATTCAGGATGCATTTTTCTCATCTGGGATGGCATGGGCTTCCACGGGGGACACATATTTCATGTAATTTCAGCCAAACTGAAAATTTGATTTTTGCTCCAAATTTCAGGTCCCGACCTTACGTTCTGAGCTCAATGTGGTAAAACCTGTTACAGAGGTTTTAGCACTCAGACTTGATTCAGGATGCATTTTTCTCACCTGGGATGGCATGGGCTTCCACGGGGGACACATATTTCATGTAATTTCAGCCAAACTGAAAATTTGATTTTTGGCTCCAAATTTCAGGTCCGGACCTTACGTTCTGAGCTCAATGTGGTAAAACCTGTTACAGAGGTTTTAGCCCTCAGACTTGATTCAGGATGCATTTTTCTCACCTGGGATGGCATGGGCTTCCACGGGGGACACATATTTCATTTAATTTCAGCTAAACTGAAAATTTGATTTTTGGCTCCAAATTTCAGGTCCCGACCTTACGTTCTGAGTTCAATATGGTAAAACCCGTTACAGAGGTTTTAGCCCTCAGACTTGATTCAGGATGCATTTTTCTCACCTGGGATGGCATGGGCTTCCACGGGGGACACATATTTCATGTAATTTCAGCCAAACTGAAAATTTGATTTTTGGCTCCAAATTTCAGGTCCGGACCTTACGTTCTGAGCTCAATGTGGTAAAACCTGTTACAGAGGTTTTAGCCCTCAGACTTGATTCAGGATGCATTTTTCTCACCTGGGATGGCATGGGCTTCCACGGGGGACACATATTTCATGTAATTTCAGCCAAACTGAAAATTTGATTTTTGGCTCCAAATTTCAGGTCCGGACCTTACGTTCTGAGCTCAATGTGGTAAAACCCGAAACAGAGGTTTTAGCCCTCAGACTTGATTCAGGATGCATTTTTCTCACCTGGGATGGCATGGGCTTCCACGGGGGACACATATTTCATGTAATTTCAGCCAAACTGAAAATTTGATTTTTTGCTCCAAATTTCAGGTCCCGACCTTACGTTCTGAGCTCAATGTGGTAAAACCTGTTACAGAGGTTTTAGCCCTCAGACTTGATTCAGGATGCATTTTTCTCACCTGGGATGGCATGGGCTTCCTCGGGGGACACATATTTCATGTAATTTCAGCCAAACTGAAAATTTGATTTTTGGCTCCAAATTTCAGGTCCCGACCTTACGTTCTGAGGTCAATGTGGTAAAACCTGTTACAGAGGTTTTAGCCCTCAGACTTGATTCAGGATGCATTTTTCTCACCTGGGATGGCATGGGCTTCCACGGGGGACCCATATTTCATGTAATTTCAGCCAAACTGAAAATTTGATTTTTGGCTCCAAATTTCAGGTCCCGACCTTACGTTCTGAGCTCAATGTGGTAAAACCTGAAACAGATGTTTTAGCCCTCAGACTTAATTCAGGATGCATTTCTCTCACCTGGGATGGCATGGGCTTCCACGGGGGACACATATTTCATGTAATTTCAGCCAAACTGAAAATTTGATTTTTTGCTCCAAATTTCAGGTCCGGACCTTACGTTCTGAGCTCAATGTGGTAAAACCCGTTACAGAGGTTTTAGCCCTCAGACTTGATTCAGGATGCATTTTTCTCACCTGGGATGGCATGGGCTTCCACGGGGGACATGTATTTCATGTAATTTCAGCCAAACTGAAAATTTGATTTTTTGCTCCAAATTTCAGGTCCGGACCTTACGTTCTGAGCTCAATGTGGTAAAACCCGAAACAGAGGTTTTAGCCCTCAGACTTGATTCAGGATGCATTTTTCTCACCTGGGATGGCATGGGCTTCCACGGGGGACACATATTTCATGTAATTTCAGCCAAACTGAAAATTTGATTTTTGGCTCCAAATTTCAGGTCCGGACCTTTCGTTCTGAGCTCAATGTGGTCAAACCTGTTACAGAGGTTTTAGCCCTCAGACTTGATTCAGGATGCATTTTTCTCACCTGGGATGGCATGGGCTTCCACGGGGGACACATATTTCATGTAATTTCAGCCAAACTGAAAATTTGATTTTTGGCTCCAAATTTCAGGTCCGGACCTTACGTTCTGAGCTCAATGTGGTAAAACCCGTTACAGAGGTTTTAGCACTCAGACTTGATTCAGGATGCATTTTTCTCACCTGGGATGGCATGGGCTTCCACGGGGGACACATATTTCATGTAATTTCAGCCAAACTGAAAATTTGATATTTTGCTCCAAATTTCACGTCCGGACCTTACGTTCTGAGCTCAATGTGGTAAAACCCGAAACAGAGGTTTTAGCACTCAGACTTGATTCAGGATGCATTTTTCTCACCTGGGATGGCATGGGCTTCCACGGGGGACACATATTTCATGTAATTTCAGCGAAACTGAAAATTTGATTTTTGGCTCCAAATTTCAGGTCCCGACCTTACGTTCTGAGCTCAATGTGGTAGAACCTGTTACAGAGGTTTTAGCCCTCAGACTTGATTCAGGATGCATTTTTCTCACCTGGGATGGCATGGGCTTCCACGGGGGACACATATTTCATATAATTTCAGCCAAACTGAAAATTTGATATTTTGCTCCAAATTTCACGTCCGGACCTTACGTTCTGAGCTCAATGTGGTAAAACCCGTTACAGAGGTTTTAGCCCTCAGACTTGATTCAGGATGCATTTTTCTCACCTGGGATGGCATGGGCTTCCACGGGGGACACATATTTCATGTAATTTCAGCCAAACTGAAAATTTGATATTTTGCTCCAAATTTCACGTCCGGACCTTACGTTCTGAGCTCAATGTGGTAAAACCCGAAACAGAGGTTTTAGCCCTCAGACTTGATTCAGGATGCATTTTTCTCACCTGGGATGGCATGGGCTTCCACGGGGGACACATATTTCATGTAATTTCAGCGAAACTGAAAATTTGATTTTTGGCTCCAAATTTCAGGTCCCGACCTTACGTTCTGGGGTCAATGTGGTAAAACCTGTTACAGAGGTTTTAGCCCTCAGACTTGATTCAGGATGCATTTTTCTCACCTGGGATGGCATGGGCTTCCACGGGGGACCCATATTTCATGTAATTTCAGCCAAACTGAAAATTTGATTTTTGGCTCCAAATTTCAGGTCCCGACCTTACGTTCTGAGTTCAATATGGTAAAACCTGTTACAGAGGTTTTAGCACTCAGACTTGATTCAGGATGCATTTTTCTCACCTGGGATGGCATGGGCTTCCACGGGGGACACATATTTCATGTAATTTCAGCGAAACTGAAAATTTGATTTTTGGCTCCAAATTTCAGGTCCCAACCTTACGTTCTGAGCTCAATGTGGTAAAACCCGTTACAGAGGTTTTAGCCCTCAGACTTGATTCAGGATGCATTTTTCTCACCTGGAATGGCATGGGCTTCCACGGGGGACACATATTTCATGTAATTTCAGCCAAACTGAAAATTTGATTTTTGGCTCCAAATTTCAGGTCCTGACCTTATGTTCTGAGCTCAATGTGGTAAAACCCGTTACAGAGGTTTTAGCCCTCAGACTTGATTCAGGATGCATTTTTCTCATCTGGGATGGCATGGGCTTCCACGGGGGACACATATTTCATGTAATTTCAGCCAAACTGAAAATTTGATTTTTGCTCCAAATTTCAGGTCCCGACCTTACGTTCTGAGCTCAATGTGGTAAAACCTGTTACAGAGGTTTTAGCACTCAGACTTGATTCAGGATGCATTTTTCTCACCTGGGATGGCATGGGCTTCCACGGGGGACACATATTTCATGTAATTTCAGCCAAACTGAAAATTTGATTTTTGGCTCCAAATTTCAGGTCCGGACCTTACGTTCTGAGCTCAATGTGGTAAAACCTGTTACAGAGGTTTTAGCCCTCAGACTTGATTCAGGATGCATTTTTCTCACCTGGGATGGCATGGGCTTCCACGGGGGACACATATTTCATTTAATTTCAGCTAAACTGAAAATTTGATTTTTGGCTCCAAATTTCAGGTCCCGACCTTACGTTCTGAGTTCAATATGGTAAAACCCGTTACAGAGGTTTTAGCCCTCAGACTTGATTCAGGATGCATTTTTCTCACCTGGGATGGCATGGGCTTCCACGGGGGACACATATTTCATGTAATTTCAGCCAAACTGAAAATTTGATTTTTGGCTCCAAATTTCAGGTCCGGACCTTACGTTCTGAGCTCAATGTGGTAAAACCTGTTACAGAGGTTTTAGCCCTCAGACTTGATTCAGGATGCATTTTTCTCACCTGGGATGGCATGGGCTTCCACGGGGGACACATATTTCATGTAATTTCAGCCAAACTGAAAATTTGATTTTTGGCTCCAAATTTCAGGTCCGGACCTTACGTTCTGAGCTCAATGTGGTAAAACCCGAAACAGAGGTTTTAGCCCTCAGACTTGATTCAGGATGCATTTTTCTCACCTGGGATGGCATGGGCTTCCACGGGGGACACATATTTCATGTAATTTCAGCCAAACTGAAAATTTGATTTTTTGCTCCAAATTTCAGGTCCCGACCTTACGTTCTGAGCTCAATGTGGTAAAACCTGTTACAGAGGTTTTAGCCCTCAGACTTGATTCAGGATGCATTTTTCTCACCTGGGATGGCATGGGCTTCCTCGGGGGACACATATTTCATGTAATTTCAGCCAAACTGAAAATTTGATTTTTGGCTCCAAATTTCAGGTCCCGACCTTACGTTCTGAGGTCAATGTGGTAAAACCTGTTACAGAGGTTTTAGCCCTCAGACTTGATTCAGGATGCATTTTTCTCACCTGGGATGGCATGGGCTTCCACGGGGGACCCATATTTCATGTAATTTCAGCCAAACTGAAAATTTGATTTTTGGCTCCAAATTTCAGGTCCCGACCTTACGTTCTGAGCTCAATGTGGTAAAACCTGAAACAGATGTTTTAGCCCTCAGACTTAATTCAGGATGCATTTCTCTCACCTGGGATGGCATGGGCTTCCACGGGGGACACATATTTCATGTAATTTCAGCCAAACTGAAAATTTGATTTTTTGCTCCAAATTTCAGGTCCGGACCTTACGTTCTGAGCTCAATGTGGTAAAACCCGTTACAGAGGTTTTAGCCCTCAGACTTGATTCAGGATGCATTTTTCTCACCTGGGATGGCATGGGCTTCCACGGGGGACATGTATTTCATGTAATTTCAGCCAAACTGAAAATTTGATTTTTTGCTCCAAATTTCAGGTCCGGACCTTACGTTCTGAGCTCAATGTGGTAAAACCCGAAACAGAGGTTTTAGCCCTCAGACTTGATTCAGGATGCATTTTTCTCACCTGGGATGGCATGGGCTTCCACGGGGGACACATATTTCATGTAATTTCAGCCAAACTGAAAATTTGATTTTTGGCTCCAAATTTCAGGTCCGGACCTTTCGTTCTGAGCTCAATGTGGTCAAACCTGTTACAGAGGTTTTAGCCCTCAGACTTGATTCAGGATGCATTTTTCTCACCTGGGATGGCATGGGCTTCCACGGGGGACACATATTTCATGTAATTTCAGCCAAACTGAAAATTTGATTTTTGGCTCCAAATTTCAGGTCCGGACCTTACGTTCTGAGCTCAATGTGGTAAAACCCGTTACAGAGGTTTTAGCACTCAGACTTGATTCAGGATGCATTTTTCTCACCTGGGATGGCATGGGCTTCCACGGGGGACACATATTTCATGTAATTTCAGCCAAACTGAAAATTTGATATTTTGCTCCAAATTTCACGTCCGGACCTTACGTTCTGAGCTCAATGTGGTAAAACCCGAAACAGAGGTTTTAGCACTCAGACTTGATTCAGGATGCATTTTTCTCACCTGGGATGGCATGGGCTTCCACGGGGGACACATATTTCATGTAATTTCAGCGAAACTGAAAATTTGATTTTTGGCTCCAAATTTCAGGTCCCGACCTTACGTTCTGAGCTCAATGTGGTAGAACCTGTTACAGAGGTTTTAGCCCTCAGACTTGATTCAGGATGCATTTTTCTCACCTGGGATGGCATGGGCTTCCACGGGGGACACATATTTCATATAATTTCAGCCAAACTGAAAATTTGATATTTTGCTCCAAATTTCACGTCCGGACCTTACGTTCTGAGCTCAATGTGGTAAAACCCGAAACAGAGGTTTTAGCCCTCAGACTTGATTCAGGATGCATTTTTCTCACCTGGGATGGCATGGGCTTCCACGGGGGACACATATTTCATGTAATTTCAGCCAAACTGAAAATTTGATATTTTGCTCCAAATTTCACGTCCGGACCTTACGTTCTGAGCTCAATGTGGTAAAACCCGAAACAGAGGTTTTAGCCCTCAGACTTGATTCAGGATGCATTTTTCTCACCTGGGATGGCATGGGCTTCCACGGGGGACACATATTTCATGTAATTTCAGCGAAACTGAAAATTTGATTTTTGGCTCCAAATTTCAGGTCCCGACCTTACGTTCTGGGGTCAATGTGGTAAAACCTGTTACAGAGGTTTTAGCCCTCAGACTTGATTCAGGATGCATTTTTCTCACCTGGGATGGCATGGGCTTCCACGGGGGACCCATATTTCATGTAATTTCAGCCAAACTGAAAATTTGATTTTTGGCTCCAAATTTCAGGTCCCGACCTTACGTTCTGAGCTCAATGTGGTAAAACCCGTTACAGAGGTTTTAGCCCTCAGACTTAATTCAGGATGCATTTCTCTCACCTGGGATGGCATGGGCTTCCACGGGGGACACATATTTCATGTAATTTCAGCCAAACTGAAAATTTGATTTTTTGCTCCAAATTTCAGGTCCGGACCTTACGTTCTGAGCTCAATGTGGTAAAACCCGTTACAGAGGTTTTAGCCCTCAGACTTGATTCAGGATGCATTTTTCTCACCTGGGATGGCATGGGCTTCCACGGGGGACACATATTTCATATAATTTCAGCCAAACTGAAAATTTGATATTTTGCTCCAAATTTCACGTCCGGACCTTACGTTCTGAGCTCAATGTGGTAAAACCCGAAACAGAGGTTTTAGCCCTCAGACTTGATTCAGGATGCATTTTTCTCACCTGGGATGGCATGGGCTTCCACGGGGGACACATATTTCATGTAATTTCAGCCAAACTGAAAATTTGATTTTTGGCTCCAAATTTCAGGTCCGGACCTTTCGTTCTGAGCTCAATGTGGTAAAACCTGTTACAGAGGTTTTAGCCCTCAGACTTGATTCAGGATGCATTTTTCTCACCTGGGATGGCATGGGCTTCCACGGGGGACATATATTTCATGTAATTTCAGCCAAACTGAAAATTTGATTTTTGGCTCCAAATTTCAGGTCCGGACCTTACGTTCTGAGCTCAATGTGGTAAAACCCGTTACAGAGGTTTTAGCCCTCAGACTTGATTCAGGATGCATTTTTCTCACCTGGGATGGCATGGGCTTCCACGGGGGACACATATTTCATGTAATTTCAGCCAAACTGAAAATTTGATATTTTGCTCCAAATTTCACGTCCGGACCTTACGTTCTGAGCTCAATGTGGTAAAACCCGAAACAGAGGTTTTAGCACTCAGACTTGATTCAGGATGCATTTTTCTCACCTGGGATGGCATGGGCTTCCACGGGGGACACATATTTCATGTAATTTCAGCGAAACTGAAAATTTGATTTTTGGCTCCAAATTTCAGGTCCCGACCATACGTTCTGAGCTCAATGTGGTAAAACCCGAAACAGAGGTTTTAGCCCTCAGACTTGATTCAGGATGCATTTTTCTCACCTGGGATGGCATGGGCTTCCACGGGGGACACATATTTCATATAATTTCAGCCAAACTGAAAATTTGATATTTTGCTCCAAATTTCACGTCCGGACCTTACGTTCTGAGCTCAATGTGGTAAAACCCGAAACAGAGGTTTTAGCCCTCAGACTTGATTCAGGATGCATTTTTCTCACCTGGGATGGCATGGGCTTCCACGGGGGACACATATTTCATGTAATTTCAGCCAAACTGAAAATTTGATATTTTGCTCCAAATTTCACGTCCGGACCTTGCGTTCTGAGCTCAATGTGGTAAAACCCGAAACAGAGGTTTTAGCCCTCAGACTTGATTCAGGATGCATTTTTCTCACCTGGGATGGCATGGGCTTCCACGGGGGACACATATTTCATGTAATTTCAGCCAAACTGAAAATTTGATTTTTGGCTCCAAATTTCAGGTCCCGACCTTACGTTCTGAGCTCAATGTGGTAAAACCTGTTACAGAGGTTTTAGCCCTCAGACTTGATTCAGGATGCATTTTTCTCACCTGGGATGGCATGGGCTTCCACGGGGGACACATATTTAATGTAATTTCAGCCAAACTGAAAATTTGATTTTTGGCTCCAAATTTCAGGTCCCGACCTTACGTTCTGAGCTCAATGTGGTAAAACCTGTTACAGAGGTTTTAGCCCTCAGACTTGATTCAGGATGCATTTTTCTCACCTGGGATGGCATGGGCTTCCACGGGGGACACATATTTCATGTAATTTCAGCCAAACTGAAAATTTGATTTTTTGCTCCAAATTTCAGGTCCGGACCTTACGTTCTGAGCTCAATGTGGTAAAGCCGGAAACAGAGGTTTTAGCCCTCAGACTTGATTCAGGATGCATTTTTCTCACCTGGGATGGCATGGGCTTCCACGGGGGACACATATTTCATGTAATTTCAGCCAAACTGAAAATTTGATTTTTGGCTCCAAATTTCAGGTCCCGACCTTACGTTCTGAGCTCAATGTGGTAAAACCCGAAACAGAGGTTTTAGCCCTCAGACTTGATTCAGGATGCATTTTTCTCACCTGGGATGGCATGGGCTTCCACGGGGGACACATATTTCATGTAATTTCAGCCAAACTGAAAATTTGATTTTTGGCTCCAAATTTCAGGTCCCGACCTTACGTTCTGAGCTAACTGTGGTAAAACCCGAAACAGAGGTTTTAGCCCTCTGACTTGATTCAGGATGCATTTTTCTCACCTGGGATGGCATGGGCTTCCACGGGGGACACATATTTCATGTAATTTCAGCCAAACTGAAAATTTGATTTTTTGCTCCAAATTTCAGGTCCCGACCTTACGTTCTGAGCTCAATGTGGTAAAACCCGTTACAGAGGTTTTAGCACTCAGACTTGATTCAGGATGCATTTTTCTCACCTGGGATGGCATGGGCTTCCACAGGGGACACATATTTCATGTTATTTCAGCCAAACTGAAAATTTGATTTTTTGCTCCAAATTTCAGGTCCGGACCTTACGTTCTGAGCTCAATGTGGTAAAACCCGAAACAGAGGTTTTAGCCCTCAGACTTGATTCAGGATGCATTTTTCTCACCTGGGATGGCATGGGCTTCCACGGGGGAAACATATTTCATGTTATTTCAGCCAAACTGAAAATTTGATTTTTGGCTCCAAATTTCAGGTCCCGACCTTATGTGCTGAGCTCAATATGGTAAAACCTGTTACAGAGGTTTTAGCCCTCAGACTTGATTCAGGATGCATTTTTCTCACCTGGGATGGCATGGGCTTCCACGGGGGACACATATTTCATGTAATTTCAGCCAAACTGAAAATTTGATTTTTGGCTCCAAATTTCAGGTCCCGACCTTACGTTCTGAGCTCAATATGGTAAAACCTGTTACAGAGGTTTTAGCCCTCAGACTTGATTCAGGATGCATTTTTTTCACCTGGGATGGCATGGGCTTCCACGGGGGACACATATTTCATGTAATTTCAGCCAAACTGAAAATTTGATTTTTGGCTCCAAATTTCAGGTCCCGACCTTACGTTCTGAGCTCAATGTGGTAAAACCCGTTACAGAGGTTTTAGCACTCAGACTTGATTCAGGATGCATTTTTCTCACCTGGGATGGCATGGGCTTCCACGTGGGATACATATTTAATGTTATTTCAGCCAAACTGAAAATTTGATTTTTTGCTCCAAATTTCAGGTCCGGACCTTACGTTCTGAGCTCAATGTGGTAAAACCCGTTACAGAGGTTTTAGCCCTCAGACTTGATTCAGGATGCATTTTTCTCACCTGGAATGGCATGGGCTTCCACGGGGGACACATATTTCATGTAATTTCAGCCAAACTGAAAATTTGATTTTTGGCTCCAAATTTCAGGTCCCGACCTTACGTTCTGAGCTCAATGTGGTAAAACCCGTTACAGAGGTTTTAGCACTCAGACTTGATTCAGGATGCATTTTTCTCACCTGGGATGGCATGGGCTTCCACGGGGGACACATATTTCATGTAATTTCAGCCAAACTGAAAATTTGATTTTTTGCTCCAAATTTCAGGTCCCGACCTTATGTGCTGAGCTCAATGTGGTAAAACCTGTTACAGAGGTTTTAGCCCTCAGACTTGATTCAGGATGCATTTTTCTCACCTGGGATGGCATGGGCTTCCACGGGGGACACATATTTCATGTAATTTCAGCCAAACTGAAAATTTGATTTTTTTCTCCAAATTTCAGGTCCGGACCTTACGTTCTGAGCTCAATGTGGTAAAACCCGAAACAGAGGTTTTAGCCCTCAGACTTGATTCAGGATGCATTTTTCTCACCTGGGATGGCATGGGCTTCCAGGGGGGACACATATTTCATGTAATTTCAGCCAAACTGAAAATTTGATTTTTGGCTCCAAATTTCAGGTCCCGACCTTACGTTCTGAGCTCAATGTGGTAAAACCCGTTACAGAGGTTTTAGCCCTCAGACTTGATTCAGGATGCATTTTTCTCACCTGGGATGGCATGGGCTTCCACGGGGGACACATATTTCATGTAATTTCAGCCAAACTGAAAATTTGATTTTTGGCTCCAAATTTCAGGTCCGGACCTTACGTTCTGAGTTCAATGTGGTAAAACCTGTTACAGAGGTTTTAGCCCTCAGACTTGATTCAGGATGCATTTTTCTCACCTGGGATGGCATGGGCTTCCACGGGGGAAACATATTTCATGTAATTTCAGCCAAACTGAAAACTTGATTTTTGGCTCCAAATTTCAGGTCCCGACCTTACGTTCTGAGTTCAATATGGTAAAACCTGTTACAGAGGTTTTAGCCCTCAGACTTGATTCAGGATGCATTTTTCTCACCTGGGATGGCATGGGCTTCCACGGGGGACACATATTTCATGTAATTTCAGCCAAACTGAAAATTTGATTTTTGGCTCCAAATTTCAGGTCCCGACCTTACGTTCTGAGCTAACTGTGGTAAAACCTGTTACAGAGGTTTTAGCCCTCAGACTTGATTCAGGATGCATTTTTCTCACCTGGGATGGCATGGGCTTCCACGGGGGACACATATTTCATGTAATTTCAGCCAAACTGAAAATTTGATTTTTGGCTCCAAATTTCAGGTCCCGACCTTACGTTCTGAGCTAACTGTGGTAAAACCCGAAACAGAGGTTTTAGCCCTCTGACTTGATTCAGGATGCATTTTTCTCACCTGGGATGGCATGGGCTTCCACGGGGGACACATATTTCATGTAATTTCAGCCAAACTGAAAATTTGATTTTTTGCTCCAAATTTCAGGTCCCGACCTTACGTTCTGAGCTCAATGTGGTAAAACCTGTTACAGAGGTTTTAGCACTCAGACTTGATTCAGGATGCATTTTTCTCACCTGGGATGGCATGGGCTTCCACAGGGGACACATATTTCATGTTATTTCAGCCAAACTGAAAATTTGATTTTTTGCTCCAAATTTCAGGTCCGGACCTTACGTTCTGAGCTAACTGTGGTAAAACCCGAAACAGAGGTTTTAGCCCTCAGACTTGATTCAGGATGCATTTTTCTCACCTGGGATGGCATGGGCTTCCACGGGGGACACATATTTCATGTAATTTCAGCCAAACTGAAAATTTGATTTTTGGCTCCAAATTTCAGGTCCCGACCTTACGTTCTGAGCTCAATGTGGTAAAACCTGTTACAGAGGTTTTAGCCCTCAGACTTGATTCAGGATGCATTTTTCTCACCTGGGATGGCATGGGCTTCCACGGGGGACACATATTTCATGTAATTTCAGCCAAACTGAAAATTTGATTTTTGGCTCCAAATTTCAGGTCCCGACCTTACGTTCTGAGCTAACTGTGGTAAAACCCGAAACAGAGGTTTTAGCCCTCTGACTTGATTCAGGATGCATTTTTCTCACCTGGGATGGCATGGGCTTCCACGGGGGACACATATTTCATGTAATTTCAGCCAAACTGAAAATTTGATTTTTTGCTCCAAATTTCAGGTCCCAACCTTACGTTCTGAGCTCAATGTGGTAAAACCCGTTACAGAGGTTTTAGCACTCAGACTTGATTCAGGATGCATTTTTCTCACCTGGGATGGCATGGGCTTCCACAGGGGACACATATTTCATGTTATTTCAGCCAAACTGAAAATTTGATTTTTTGCTCCAAATTTCAGGTCCGGACCTTACGTTCTGAGCTCAATGTGGTAAAACCCGAAACAGAGGTTTTAGCCCTCAGACTTGATTCAGGATGCATTTTTCTCACCTGGGATGGCATGGGCTTCCACGGGGGAAACATATTTCATGTTATTTCAGCCAAACTGAAAATTTGATTTTTGGCTCCAAATTTCAGGTCCCGACCTTATGTGCTGAGCTCAATATGGTAAAACCTGTTACAGAGGTTTTAGCCCTCAGACTTGATTCAGGATGCATTTTTCTCACCTGGGATGGCATGGGCTTCCACGGGGGACACATATTTCATGTAATTTCAGCCAAACTGAAAATTTGATTTTTGGCTCCAAATTTCAGGTCCCGACCTTACGTTCTGAGCTCAATATGGTAAAACCTGTTACAGAGGTTTTAGCCCTCAGACTTGATTCAGGATGCATTTTTTTCACCTGGGATGGCATGGGCTTCCACGGGGGACACATATTTCATGTAATTTCAGCCAAACTGAAAATTTGATTTTTGGCTCCAAATTTCAGGTCCCGACCTTACGTTCTGAGCTCAATGTGGTAAAACCCGTTACAGAGGTTTTAGCACTCAGACTTGATTCAGGATGCATTTTTCTCACCTGGGATGGCATGGGCTTCCACGTGGGATACATATTTAATGTTATTTCAGCCAAACTGAAAATTTGATTTTTTGCTCCAAATTTCAGGTCCGGACCTTACGTTCTGAGCTCAATGTGGTAAAACCCGTTACAGAGGTTTTAGCACTCAGACTTGATTCAGGATGCATTTTTCTCACCTGGGATGGCATGGGCTTCCACGGGGGACACATATTTCATGTAATTTCAGCCAAACTGAAAATTTGATTTTTTGCTCCAAATTTCAGGTCCCGACCTTATGTGCTGAGCTCAATGTGGTAAAACCTGTTACAGAGGTTTTAGCCCTCAGACTTGATTCAGGATGCATTTTTCTCACCTGGGATGGCATGGGCTTCCACGGGGGACACATATTTCATGTAATTTCAGCCAAACTGAAAATTTGATTTTTTTCTCCAAATTTCAGGTCCGGACCTTACGTTCTGAGCTCAATGTGGTAAAACCCGAAACAGAGGTTTTAGCCCTCAGACTTGATTCAGGATGCATTTTTCTCACCTGGGATGGCATGGGCTTCCACGGGGGACACATATTTCATGTAATTTCAGCCAAACTGAAAATTTGATTTTTGGCTCCAAATTTCAGGTCCCGACCTTACGTTCTGAGCTCAATGTGGTAAAACCCGTTACAGAGGTTTTAGCCCTCAGACTTGATTCAGGATGCATTTTTCTCACCTGGGATGGCATGGGCTTCCACGGGGGACACATATTTCATGTAATTTCAGCCAAACTGAAAATTTGATTTTTGGCTCCAAATTTCAGGTCCGGACCTTACGTTCTGAGTTCAATGTGGTAAAACCTGTTACAGAGGTTTTAGCCCTCAGACTTGATTCAGGATGCATTTTTCTCACCTGGGATGGCATGGGCTTCCACGGGGGAAACATATTTCATGTAATTTCAGCCAAACTGAAAGTTTGATTTTTGGCTCCAAATTTCAGGTCCCGACCTTACGTTCTGAGTTCAATATGGTAAAACCTGTTACAGAGGTTTTAGCCCTCAGACTTGATTCAGGATGCATTTTTCTCACCTGGGATGGCATGGGCTTCCACGGGGGACACATATTTCATGTAATTTCAGCCAAACTGAAAATTTGATTTTTGGCTCCAAATTTCAGGTCCCGACCTTACGTTCTGAGCTAACTGTGGTAAAACCTGTTACAGAGGTTTTAGCCCTCAGACTTGATTCAGGATGCATTTTTCTCACCTGGGATGGCATGGGCTTCCACGGGGGACACATATTTCATGTAATTTCAGCCAAACTGAAAATTTGATTTTTGGCTCCAAATTTCAGGTCCCGACCTTACGTTCTGAGCTAACTGTGGTAAAACCCGAAACAGAGGTTTTAGCCCTCTGACTTGATTCAGGATGCATTTTTCTCACCTGGGATGGCATGGGCTTCCACGGGGGACACATATTTCATGTAATTTCAGCCAAACTGAAAATTTGATTTTTTGCTCCAAATTTCAGGTCCCGACCTTACGTTCTGAGCTCAATGTGGTAAAACCTGTTACAGAGGTTTTAGCACTCAGACTTGATTCAGGATGCATTTTTCTCACCTGGGATGGCATGGGCTTCCACAGGGGACACATATTTCATGTTATTTCAGCCAAACTGAAAATTTGATTTTTTGCTCCAAATTTCAGGTCCGGACCTTACGTTCTGAGCTAACTGTGGTAAAACCCGAAACAGAGGTTTTAGCCCTCAGACTTGATTCAGGATGCATTTTTCTCACCTGGGATGGCATGGGCTTCCACGGGGGACACATATTTCATGTAATTTCAGCCAAACTGAAAATTTGATTTTTGGCTCCAAATTTCAGGTCCCGACCTTACGTTCTGAGCTCAATGTGGTAAAACCTGTTACAGAGGTTTTAGCCCTCAGACTTGATTCAGGATGCATTTTTCTCACCTGGGATGGCATGGGCTTCCACGGGGGACACATATTTCATGTAATTTCAGCCAAACTGAAAATTTGATTTTTGGCTCCAAATTTCAGGTCCCGACCTTACGTTCTGAGCTAACTGTGGTAAAACCCGAAACAGAGGTTTTAGCCCTCTGACTTGATTCAGGATGCATTTTTCTCACCTGGGATGGCATGGGCTTCCACGGGGGACACATATTTCATGTAATTTCAGCCAAACTGAAAATTTGATTTTTTGCTCCAAATTTCAGGTCCCGACCTTACGTTCTGAGCTCAATGTGGTAAAACCCGTTACAGAGGTTTTAGCACTCAGACTTGATTCAGGATGCATTTTTCTCACCTGGGATGGCATGGGCTTCCACAGGGGACACATATTTCATGTTATTTCAGCCAAACTGAAAATTTGATTTTTTGCTCCAAATTTCAGGTCCGGACCTTACGTTCTGAGCTCAATGTGGTAAAACCCGAAACAGAGGTTTTAGCCCTCTGACTTGATTCAGGATGCATTTTTCTCACCTGGGATGGCATGGGCTTCCACGGGGGAAACATATTTCATGTTATTTCAGCCAAACTGAAAATTTGATTTTTGGCTCCAAATTTCAGGTCCCGACCTTATGTGCTGAGCTCAATATGGTAAAACCTGTTACAGAGGTTTTAGCCCTCAGACTTGATTCAGGATGCATTTTTCTCACCTGGGATGGCATGGGCTTCCACGGGGGACACATATTTCATGTAATTTCAGCCAAACTGAAAATTTGATTTTTGGCTCCAAATTTCAGGTCCCGACCTTACGTTCTGAGCTCAATATGGTAAAACCTGTTACAGAGGTTTTAGCCCTCAGACTTGATTCAGGATGCATTTTTTTCACCTGGGATGGCATGGGCTTCCACGGGGGACACATATTTCATGTAATTTCAGCCAAACTGAAAATTTGATTTTTGGCTCCAAATTTCAGGTCCCGACCTTACGTTCTGAGCTCAATGTGGTAAAACCCGTTACAGAGGTTTTAGCACTCAGACTTGATTCAGGATGCATTTTTCTCACCTGGGATGGCATGGGCTTCCACGTGGGATACATATTTAATGTTATTTCAGCCAAACTGAAAATTTGATTTTTTGCTCCAAATTTCAGGTCCGGACCTTACGTTCTGAGCTCAATGTGGTAAAACCCGTTACAGAGGTTTTAGCCCTCAGACTTGATTCAGGATGCATTTTTCTCACCTGGAATGGCATGGGCTTCCACGGGGGACACATATTTCATGTAATTTCAGCCAAACTGAAAATTTGATTTTTGGCTCCAAATTTCAGGTCCCGACCTTACGTTCTGAGCTCAATGTGGTAAAACCCGTTACAGAGGTTTTAGCACTCAGACTTGATTCAGGATGCATTTTTCTCACCTGGGATGGCATGGGCTTCCACGGGGGACACATATTTCATGTAATTTCAGCCAAACTGAAAATTTGATTTTTTGCTCCAAATTTCAGGTCCCGACCTTATGTGCTGAGCTCAATGTGGTAAAACCTGTTACAGAGGTTTTAGCCCTCAGACTTGATTCAGGATGCATTTTTCTCACCTGGGATGGCATGGGCTTCCACGGGGGACACATATTTCATGTAATTTCAGCCAAACTGAAAATTTGATTTTTTTCTCCAAATTTCAGGTCCGGACCTTACGTTCTGAGCTCAATGTGGTAAAACCCGAAACAGAGGTTTTAGCCCTCAGACTTGATTCAGGATGCATTTTTCTCACCTGGGATGGCATGGGCTTCCACGGGGGACACATATTTCATGTAATTTCAGCCAAACTGAAAATTTGATTTTTGGCTCCAAATTTCAGGTCCCGACCTTACGTTCTGAGCTCAATGTGGTAAAACCTGTTACAGAGGTTTGAGCCCTCAGACTTGATTCAGGTTGCATTTTTCTCACCTGGGATGGCATGGGCTTCCACGGGGGACACATATTTCATGTAATTTCAGCCAAACTGAAAATTTGATTTTTTGCTCCAAATTTCAGGTCCTGACCTTATGTTCTGAGTTCAATATGGTAAAACCTGTTACAGAGGTTTTAGCCCTCAGACTTGATTCAGGATGCATTTTTCTCACCTGGGATGGCATGGGCTTCCAGGGGGGACACATATTTCATGTAATTTCAGCCAAACTGAAAATTTGATTTTTGGCTCCAAATTTCAGGTCCGGACCTTACGTTCTGAGCTCAATGTGGTAAAACCCGTTACAGAGGTTTTAGCCCTCAGACTTGATTCAGGATGCATTTTTCTCACCTGGGATGGCATGGGCTTCCACAGGGGACACATATTTCATGTTATTTCAGCCAAACTGAAAATTTGATTTTTTGCTCCAAATTTCAGGTCCGGACCTTACGTTCTGAGCTCAATGTGGTAAAACCCGAAACAGAGGTTTTAGCCCTCAGACTTGATTCAGGATGCATTTTTCTCACCTGGGATGGCATGGGCTTCCACGGGGGACACATATTTCATGTAATTTCAGCCAAACTGAAAATTTGATTTTTGGCTCCAAATTTCAGGTCCCGACCTTACGTTCTGAGCTCAATGTGGTAAAACCCGTTACAGAGGTTTTAGCACTCAGACTTGATTCAGGATG
Organism: Halichoeres trimaculatus; assembly: GCF_033239565.1. NCBI lineage: Eukaryota > Metazoa > Chordata > Actinopteri > Labriformes > Labridae > Halichoeres > Halichoeres trimaculatus. Next base: position 232,513 of record NW_027437209.1, read on the forward strand.
CATTTTTCTCACCTGGGATGGCATGGGCTTCCACGTGGGATACCTATTTAATGTTATTTCAGCCAAACTGAAAATTTGATTTTTTGCTCCAAATTTCAGGTCCGGACCTTACGTTCTGAGCTCAATGTGGTAAAACCCGTTACAGAGGTTTTAGCCCTCAGACTTGATTCAGGATGCATTTTTCTCACCTGGAATGGCATGGGCTTCCACGGGGGACACATATTTCATGTAATTTCAGCCAAACTGAAAATTTGATTTTTGGCTCCAAATTTCAGGTCCCGACCTTGCGTTCTGAGCTCAATGTGGTAAAACCCGTTACAGAGGTTTTAGCACTCAGACTTGATTCAGGATGCATTTTTCTCACCTGGGATGGCATGGGCTTCCACGGGGGACACATATTTCATGTAATTTCAGCCAAACTGAAAATTTGATTTTTTGCTCCAAATTTCAGGTCCCGACCTTGCGTTCTGAGCTCAATGTGGTAAAACCTATTACAGAGGTTTTAGCCCTCAGACTTGATTCAGGATGCATTTTTCTCACCTGGGATGGCATGGGCTTCCACGGGGGACACATATTTCATGTAATTTCAGCCAAACTGAAAATTTGATTTTTGGCTCCAAATTTCAGGTCCCGACCTTACGTTCTGAGCTCAATGTGGTAAAACCTGTTACAGAGGTTTTAGCCCTCAGACTTGATTCAGGATGCATTTTTCTCACCTGGGATGGCATGGGCTTCCACGGGGGACACATATTTCATGTAATTTCAGCCAAACTGAAAACTTGATTTTTGGCTCCAAATTTCAGGTCCCGACCTTACGTTCTGAGCTCAATGTGGTAAAACCTGTTACAGAGGTTTTAGCCCTCAGACTTGATTCAGGATGCATTTTTCTCACCTGGGATGGCATGGGCTTCCACGGGGGACACATATTTCATGTAATTTCAGCCAAACTGAAAATTTGATTTTTTGCTCCAAATTTCAGGTCCGGACCTTACGTTCTGAGCTCAATGTGGTAAAGCCGGAAAAAGAGGTTTTAGCCCTCAGACTTGATTCAGGATGCATTTTTCTCACCTGGGATGGCATGGGCTTCCACGGGGGACACATATTTCATGTAATTTCAGCCAAACTGAAAATTTTATTTTTGGCTCCAAATTTCAGGTCCTGACCTTATGTTCTGAGTTCAATATGGTAAAACCTGTTACAGAGGTTTTAGCCCTCAGACTTGATTCAGGATGCATTTTTCTCACCTGGGATGGCATGGGCTTCCACGGGGGACACATATTTCATGTAATTTCAGCCAAACTGAAAATTTGATTTTTGGCTCCAAATTTCAGGTCCGGACCTTACGTTCTGAGCTCAATGTGGTAAAACCCGTTACAGAGGTTTTAGCCCTCAGACTTGATTCAGGATGCATTTTTCTCACCTGGGATGGCATGGGCTTCTACGTGGGACACATATTTCATGTTATTTCAGCCAAACTGAAAATTTGATTTTTTGCTCCAAATTTCAGGTCCGGACCTTACGTTCTGAGCTCAATGTGGTAAAACCCGTTACAGAGGTTTTAGCCCTCAGACTTGATTCAGGATGCATTTTTCTCACCTGGAATGGCATGGGCTTCCACGGGGGACACATATTTCATGTAATTTCAGCCAAACTGAAAATTTGATTTTTGGCTCCAAATTTCAGGTCCCGACCTTGCGTTCTGAGCTCAATGTGGTAAAACCCGTTACAGAGGTTTTAGCACTCAGACTTGATTCAGGATGCATTTTTCTCACCTGGGATGGCATGGGCTTCCACGGGGGACACATATTTCATGTAATTTCAGCCAAACTGAAAATTTGATTTTTTGCTCCAAATTTCAGGTCCCGACCTTACGTTCTGAGCTCAATGTGGTAAAACCTGTTACAGAGGTTTTAGCCCTCAGACTTGATTCAGGATGCATTTTTCTCACCTGGGATGGCATGGGCTTCCACGGGGGACACATATTTCATGTAATTTCAGCCAAACTGAAAATTTGATTTTTTGCTCCAAATTTCAGGTCCGGACCTTACGTTCTGAGCTCAATGTGGTAAAGCCGGAAAAAGAGGTTTTAGCCCTCAGACTTGATTCAGGATGCATTTTTCTCACCTGGGATGGCATGGGCTTCCACGGGGGACACATATTTCATGTAATTTCAGCCAAACTGAAAATTTGATTTTTGGCTCCAAATTTCAGGTCCCGACCTTACGTTCTGAGCTAACTGTGGTAAAACCCGTTACAGAGGTTTTAGCCCTCAGACTTGATTCAGGATGCATTTTTCTCACCTGGGATGGCATGGGCTTCCACGGGGGACACATATTTCATGTAATTTCAGCCAAACTGAAAATTTGATTTTTTGCTCCAAATTTCAGGTCCCGACCTTACGTTCTGAGCTCAATGTGGTAAAACCCGTTACAGAGGTTTTAGCACTCAGACTTGATTCAGGATGCATTTTTCTCACCTGGGATGGCATGGGCTTCCACAGGGGACACATATTTCATGTTATTTCAGCCAAACTGAAAATTTGATTTTTTGCTCCAAATTTCAGGTCCGGACCTTACGTTCTGAGCTCAATGTGGTAAAACCCGAAACAGAGGTTTTAGCCCTCAGACTTGATTCAGGATGCATTTTTCTCACCTGGGATGGCATGGGCTTCCACGGGGGACACATATTTCATGTAATTTCAGCCAAACTGAAAATTTGATTTTTTGCTCCAAATTTCAGGTCCGGACCTTACGTTCTGAGCTCAATGTGGTAAAACCTGTTACAGAGGTTTTAGCCCTCAGACTTGATTCAGGATGCATTTTTCTCACCTGGGATGGCATGGGCTTCCACAGGGGACACATATTTCATGTTATTTCAGCCAAACTGAAAATTTGATTTTTTGCTCCAAATTTCAGGTCCGGACCTTACGTTCTGAGCTCAATGTGGTAAAACACGAAACAGAGGTTTTAGCACTCAGACTTGATTCAGGATGCATTTTTCTCACCTGGGATGGCATGGGCTTCCACAGGGGACACATATTTCATGTAATTTCAGCCAAACTGAAAATTTGATTTTTGGCTCCAAATTTCAGGTCCGGACCTTACGTTCTGAGCTCAATGTGGTAAAACCCGTTACAGAGGTTTTAGCCCTCAGACTTGATTCAGGATGCATTTTTCTCACCTGGAATGGCATGGGCTTCCACGGGGGACACATATTTCATGTAATTTCAGCCAAACTGAAAATTTGATTTTTGGCTCCAAATTTCAGGTCCCGACCTTGCGTTCTGAGCTCAATGTGGTAAAACCCGTTACAGAGGTTTTAGCACTCAGACTTGATTCAGGATGCATTTTTCTCACCTGGGATGGCATGGGCTTCCACGTGGGATACATATTTAATGTTATTTCAGCCAAACTGAAAATTTGATTTTTTGCTCCAAATTTCAGGTCCGGACCTTACGTTCTGAGCTCAATGTGGTAAAACACGAAACAGAGGTTTTAGCACTCAGACTTGATTCAGGATGCATTTTTCTCACCTGGGATGGCATGGGCTTCCACAGGGGACACATATTTCATGTAATTTCAGCCAAACTGAAAATTTGATTTTTTGCTCCAAATTTCAGGTCCGGACCTTACGTTCTGAGCTCAATGTGGTAAAACCCGTTACAGAGGTTTTAGCCCTCAGACTTGATTCAGGATGCATTTTTCTCACCTGGAATGGCATGGGCTTCCACGGGGGACACATATTTCATGTAATTTCAGCCAAACTGAAAATTTGATTTTTGGCTCCAAATTTCAGGTCCCGACCTTGCGTTCTGAGCTCAATGTGGTAAAACCCGTTACAGAGGTTTTAGCACTCAGACTTGATTCAGGATGCATTTTTCTCACCTGGGATGGCATGGGCTTCCACGGGGGACACATATTTCATGTAATTTCAGCCAAACTGAAAATTTGATTTTTTGCTCCAAATTTCAGGTCCCGACCTTACGTTCTGAGCTCAATGTGGTAAAACCTGTTACAGAGGTTTTAGCCCTCAGACTTGATTCAGGATGCATTTTTCTCACCTGGGATGGCATGGGCTTCCACGGGGGACACATATTTCATGTAATTTCAGCCAAACTGAAAATTTGATTTTTTGCTCCAAATTTCAGGTCCGGACCTTACGTTCTGAGCTCAATGTGGTAAAGCCGGAAAAAGAGGTTTTAGCCCTCAGACTTGATTCAGGATGCATTTTTCTCACCTGGGATGGCATGGGCTTCCACGGGGGACACATATTTCATGTAATTTCAGCCAAACTGAAAATTTGATTTTTGGCTCCAAATTTCAGGTCCCGACCTTACGTTCTGAGCTAACTGTGGTAAAACCCGTTACAGAGGTTTTAGCCCTCAGACTTGATTCAGGATGCATTTTTCTCACCTGGGATGGCATGGGCTTCCACGGGGGACACATATTTCATGTAATTTCAGCCAAACTGAAAATTTGATTTTTTGCTCCAAATTTCAGGTCCCGACCTTACGTTCTGAGCTCAATGTGGTAAAACCCGTTACAGAGGTTTTAGCACTCAGACTTGATTCAGGATGCATTTTTCTCACCTGGGATGGCATGGGCTTCCACAGGGGACACATATTTCATGTTATTTCAGCCAAACTGAAAATTTGATTTTTTGCTCCAAATTTCAGGTCCGGACCTTACGTTCTGAGCTCAATGTGGTAAAACCCGAAACAGAGGTTTTAGCCCTCAGACTTGATTCAGGATGCATTTTTCTCACCTGGGATGGCATGGGCTTCCACGGGGGACACATATTTCATGTAATTTCAGCCAAACTGAAAATTTGATTTTTTGCTCCAAATTTCAGGTCCGGACCTTACGTTCTGAGCTCAATGTGGTAAAACCTGTTACAGAGGTTTTAGCCCTCAGACTTGATTCAGGATGCATTTTTCTCACCTGGGATGGCATGGGCTTCCACGGTGGACACATATTTCATGTAATTTCAGCCAAACTGAAAATTTGATTTTTGGCTCCAAATTTCAGGTCCCGACCTTACGTTCTGAGTTCAATATGGTAAAACCCGTTACAGAGGTTTTAGCCCTCAGACTTGATTCAGGATGCATTTTTCTCACCTGGGATGGCATGGGCTTCCACGGGGGACACATATTTCATGTAATTTCAGCCAAACTGAAAATTTGATTTTTGGCTCCAAATTTCAGGTCCCGACCTTACGTTCTGAGCTCAATGTGGTAAAACCTGTTACAGAGGTTTTAGCCCTCAGACTTGATTCAGGATGCATTTTTCTCACCTGGGATGGCATGGGCTTCCACGGGGGACACATATTTCATGTAATTTCAGCCAAACTGAAAATTTGATTTTTGGCTCCAAATTTCAGGTCCCGACCTTACGTTCTGAGCTCAATGTGGTAAAACCCGTTACAGAGGTTTTAGCACTCAGACTTGATTCAGGATGCATTTTTCTCACCTGGGATGGCATGGGCTTCCACGTGGGATACATATTTAATGTTATTTCAGCCAAACTGAAAATTTGATTTTTTGCTCCAAATTTCAGGTCCGGACCTTACGTTCTGAGCTCAATGTGGTAAAACACGAAACAGAGGTTTTAGCACTCAGACTTGATTCAGGATGCATTTTTCTCACCTGGGATGGCATGGGCTTCCACAGGGGACACATATTTCATGTAATTTCAGCCAAACTGAAAATTTGATTTTTGGCTCCAAATTTCAGGTCCCGACCTTACGTTCTGAGCTCAATGTGGTAAAACCTGTTACAGAGGTTTTAGCCCTCAGACTTGATTCAGGATGCATTTTTCTCACCTGGGATGGCATGGGCTTCCACGGTGGACACATATTTCATGTAATTTCAGCCAAACTGAAAATTTGATTTTTGGCTCCAAATTTCAGGTCCCGACCTTATGTTCTGAGTTCAATATGGTAAAACCCGTTACAGAGGTTTTAGCCCTCAGACTTGATTCAGGATGCATTTTTCTCACCTGGGATGGCATGGGCTTCCACGGGGGACACATATTTCATGTAATTTCAGCCAAACTGAAAATTTGATTTTTGGCTCCAAATTTCAGGTCCCGACCTTACGTTCTGAGCTCAATGTGGTAAATACTGTTACAGAGGTTTTAGCCCTCAGACTTGATTCAGGATGCATTTTTCTCACCTGGGATGGCATGGGCTTCCACGGGGGACACATATTTCATGTAATTTCAGCCAAACTGAAAATTTGATTTTTGGCTCCAAATTTCAGGTCCCGACCTTACGTTCTGAGCTAACTGTGGTAAAACCCGTTACAGAGGTTTTAGCCCTCAGACTTGATTCAGGATGCATTTTTCTCACCTGGGATGGCATGGGCTTCCACGGGGGACACATATTTCATGTAATTTCAGCCAAACTGAAAATTTGATTTTTTGCTCCAAATTTCAGGTCCCGACCTTACGTTCTGAGCTCAATGTGGTAAAACCCGTTACAGAGGTTTTAGCACTCAGACTTGATTCAGGATGCATTTTTCTCACCTGGGATGGCATGGGCTTCCACAGGGGACACATATTTCATGTTATTTCAGCCAAACTGAAAATTTGATTTTTTGCTCCAAATTTCAGGTCCGGACCTTACGTTCTGAGCTCAATGTGGTAAAACCCGAAACAGAGGTTTTAGCCCTCAGACTTGATTCAGGATGCATTTTTCTCACCTGGGATGGCATGGGCTTCCACGGGGGACACATATTTCATGTAATTTCAGCCAAACTGAAAATTTGATTTTTTGCTCCAAATTTCAGGTCCGGACCTTACGTTCTGAGCTCAATGTGGTAAAACCTGTTACAGAGGTTTTAGCCCTCAGACTTGATTCAGGATGCATTTTTCTCACCTGGGATGGCATGGGCTTCCACAGGGGACACATATTTCATGTTATTTCAGCCAAACTGAAAATTTGATTTTTTGCTCCAAATTTCAGGTCCGGACCTTACGTTCTGAGCTCAATGTGGTAAAACACGAAACAGAGGTTTTAGCACTCAGACTTGATTCAGGATGCATTTTTCTCACCTGGGATGGCATGGGCTTCCACAGGGGACACATATTTCATGTAATTTCAGCCAAACTGAAAATTTGATTTTTGGCTCCAAATTTCAGGTCCCGACCTTACGTTCTGAGCTCAATGTGGTAAAACCTGTTACAGAGGTTTTAGCCCTCAGACTTGATTCAGGATGCATTTTTCTCACCTGGGATGGCATGGGCTTCCACGGTGGACACATATTTCATGTAATTTCAGCCAAACTGAAAATTTGATTTTTGGCTCCAAATTTCAGGTCCCGACCTTACGTTCTGAGTTCAATATGGTAAAACCCGTTACAGAGGTTTTAGCCCTCAGACTTGATTCAGGATGCATTTTTCTCACCTGGGATGGCATGGGCTTCCACGGGGGACACATATTTCATGTAATTTCAGCCAAACTGAAAATTTGATTTTTGGCTCCAAATTTCAGGTCCCGACCTTACGTTCTGAGCTCAATGTGGTAAAACCTGTTACAGAGGTTTTAGCCCTCAGACTTGATTCAGGATGCATTTTTCTCACCTGGGATGGCATGGGCTTCCACGGGGGACACATATTTCATGTAATTTCAGCCAAACTGAAAATTTGATTTTTGGCTCCAAATTTCAGGTCCCGACCTTACGTTCTGAGCTCAATGTGGTAAAACCCGTTACAGAGGTTTTAGCACTCAGACTTGATTCAGGATGCATTTTTCTCACCTGGGATGGCATGGGCTTCCACGTGGGATACATATTTAATGTTATTTCAGCCAAACTGAAAATTTGATTTTTTGCTCCAAATTTCAGGTCCGGACCTTACGTTCTGAGCTCAATGTGGTAAAACACGAAACAGAGGTTTTAGCACTCAGACTTGATTCAGGATGCATTTTTCTCACCTGGGATGGCATGGGCTTCCACAGGGGACACATATTTCATGTAATTTCAGCCAAACTGAAAATTTGATTTTTGGCTCCAAATTTCAGGTCCCGACCTTACGTTCTGAGCTCAATGTGGTAAAACCTGTTACAGAGGTTTTAGCCCTCAGACTTGATTCAGGATGCATTTTTCTCACCTGGGATGGCATGGGCTTCCACGGTGGACACATATTTCATGTAATTTCAGCCAAACTGAAAATTTGATTTTTGGCTCCAAATTTCAGGTCCCGACCTTATGTTCTGAGTTCAATATGGTAAAACCCGTTACAGGGGTTTTAGCCCTCAGACTTGATTCAGGATGCATTTTTCTCACCTGGGATGGCATGGGCTTCCACGGGGGACACATATTTCATGTAATTTCAGCCAAACTGAAAATTTGATTTTTGGCTCCAAATTTCAGGTCCCGACCTTACGTTCTGAGCTCAATGTGGTAAATACTGTTACAGAGGTTTTAGCCCTCAGACTTGATTCAGGATGCATTTTTCTCACCTGGGATGGCATGGGCTTCCACGGGGGACACATATTTCATGTAATTTCAGCCAAACTGAAAATTTGATTTTTGGCTCCAAATTTCAGGTCCCGACCTTACGTTCTGAGCTCAATGTGGTAAAACCCGTTACAGAGGTTTTAGCACTCAGACTTGATTCAGGATGCATTTTTCTCACCTGGGATGGCATGGGCTTCCACGTGGGATACATATTTAATGTTATTTCAGCCAAACTGAAAATTTGATTTTTTGCTCCAAATTTCAGGTCCGGACCTTACGTTCTGAGCTCAATGTGGTAAAACCCGTTACAGGGGTTTTAGCCCTCAGACTTGATTCAGGATGCATTTTTCTCACCTGGAATGGCATGGGCTTCCACGGGGGACACATATTTCATGTAATTTCAGCCAAACTGAAAATTTGATTTTTGGCTCCAAATTTCAGGTCCCGACCTTACGTTCTGAGCTCAATGTGGTAAAACCCGTTACAGAGGTTTTAGCCCTCAGACTTGATTCAGGGTTGCATTTTTCTCACCTGGGATGGCATGGGCTTCCACGGGGGACACATATTTCATGTAATTTCAGCCAAACTGAAAATTTGATTTTTGGCTCCAAATTTCAGGTCCCGACCTTACGTTCTGAGCTCAATGTGGTAAAACCTGTTACAGAGGTTTTAGCCCTCAGACTTGATTCAGGATGCATTTTTCACACCTGGGATGGCATGGGCTTCCACGGGGGACACATATTTCATGTAATTTCAGCCAAACTGAAAATTTGATTTTTGGCTCCAAATTTCAGGTCCGTACCTTATGTCATGAGGTCAGTATGGTAAAACCCAAAACAGAGGTTTTAGCCCTCAGACTTGATTCAGGATGCATTTTTCTCACCTGGGATGGCATGGGCTTCCATGGGGGACCCATATTTCGTGTAATTTCAGCCAAACTGAAAATTTGATTTTTGGCTCCAAATTTCAGGTCCCGACCTTACGTTCTTTGGTCAATGTGGTAAAACCTGTTACAGAGGTTTTAGCCCTCAGACTTGATTCAGGATGCATTTTTCTCACCTGGGATGGCATGGGCTTCCACGGGGGACACATATTTCATGTAATTTCAGCCAAACTGAAAATTTGATTTTTGGCTCCAAATTTCAGGTCCGGACCTTATGTCATGAGGTCAATATGGTAAAACCCAAAACAGAGGTTTTAGCCCTCAGACTTGATTCAGGATGCATTTTTCTCACCTGGGATGGCATGGGCTTCCACGGGGGACAAATATTTCATGTAATTTCAGCCAAACTGAAAATTTGATTTTTGGCTCCAAATTTCAGGTCCGGACCTTACGTTCTGAGCTCAATGTGGTAAAACCTGTTACAGAAGTTTTAGCCCTCAGACTTGATTCAGGATGCATTTTTCTCACCTGGGATGGCATGGGCTTCCACGGGGGACACATATTTCATGTAATTTCAGCCAAACTGAAAATTTGATTTTTGGCTCCAAATTTCAGGTCCCGACCTTACGTTCTGAGCTCAATGTGGTAAAACCCGTTACAGAGGTTTTAGCCCTCAGACTTGATTCAGGATGCATTTTTCTCACCTGGGATGGCATGGGCTTCCATGGGGGACACATATTTCATGTAATTTCAGCCAAACTGAAAATTTGATTTTTGGCTCCAAATTTCAGGTCCCGACCTTACGTTCTGAGCTCAATGTGGTAAAACCCGTTACAGAGGTTTTAGCACTCAGACTTGATTCAGGATGCATTTTTCTCACCTGGAATGGCATGGGCTTCCACGGGGGACACATATTTCATGTACTTTCAGCCAAACTGAAAATTTGATTTTTGGCTCCAAATTTCAGGTCCCGACCTTATGTGCTGAGCTCAATGTGGTAAAACCTGTTACAGAGGTTTTAGCCCTCAGACTTGATTCAGGATGCATTTTTCTCACCTGGGATGGCATGGGCTTCCACGGGGGACACATATTTCATGTAATTTCAGCCAAACTGAAAATTTGATTTTTGGCTCCAAATTTCAGGTCCGGACCTTATGTCATGAGGTCAATATGGTAAAACCCAAAACAGAGGTTTTAGCCCTCAGACTTGATTCAGGATGCATTTTTCTCACCTGGGATGGCATGGGCTTCCACGGGGGACAAATATTTCATGTAATTTCAGCCAAACTGAAAATTTGATTTTTGGCTCCAAATTTCAGGTCCGGACCTTACGTTCTGAGCTCAATGTGGTAAAACCTGTTACAGAAGTTTTAGCCCTCAGACTTGATTCAGGATGCATTTTTCTCACCTGGGATGGCATGGGCTTCCACGGGGGACACATATTTCATGTAATTTCAGCCAAACTGAAAATTTGATTTTTTGCTCCAAATTTCAGGTCCGGACCTTACGTTCTGAGCTCAATGTGGTAAAACCTGTTACAGAGGTTTTAGCACTCAGACTTGATTCAGGATGCATTTTTCTCACCTGGGATGGCATGGGCTTCCACGGGGGACACATATTTCATGTAAATTCAGCCAAACTGAAAATTTGATTTTTTGGCTCCAAATTTCAGGTCCCGACCTTACGTTCTGAGCTCAATGTGGTAAAACCTGTTACAGAGGTTTTAGCCCTCAGACTTGATTCAGGATGTTTTTTTCACACCTGGGATGGCATGGGCTTCCACGGGGGACACATATTTCATGTAATTTCAGCCAAACTGAAAATTTGATTTTTTGCTCCAAATTTCAGGTCCGGACCTTACGTTCTGAGCTCAATGTGGTAAAACCCGTTACAGAGGTTTTAGCACTCAGACTTGATTCAGGATGCATTTTTCTCACCTGGGATGGCATGGGCTTCCACAGGGGACACGTACTTCATGTAATTTCAGCCAAACTGAAAATTTGATTTTTGGCTCCAAATTTCAGGTCCCGACCTTACATTCTGAGCTCAATGTGGTAAAACCCGTTACAGAGGTTTTAGCCCTCAGACTTGATTCAGGATGCATTTTTCTCACCTGGGATGGCATGGGCTTCCACAGGGGACACGTATTTCATGTTATTACAGCCAAACTGAAAATTTGATTTTTTGCTCCAAATTTCAGGTCCCGACCTTACGTTCTGAGCTCAATGTGGTAAAACCTGTTACAGAGGTTTTAGCCCTCAGACTTGATTCAGGATGCATTTTTCTCACCTGGGATGGCATGGGCTTCCACGGGGGACACATATTTCATGTAATTTCAGCCAAACTGAAAATTTGATTTTTTGCTCCAAATTTCAGGTCCCGACCTTACGTTCTGAGCTCAATGTGGTAAAACCCGAAACAGAGGTTTTAGCCCTCAGACTTGATTCAGGATGCATTTTTCTCACCTGGGATGGCATGGGCTTCCACAGGGGACACGTATTTCATGTTATTACAGCCAAACTGAAAATTTGATTTTTTGCTCCAAATTTCAGGTCCCGACCTTACGTTCTTTGGTCAATGTTGTAAAACCTGTTACAGAGGTTTTAGCCCTCAGACTTGATTCAGGATGCATTTTTCTCACCTGGGATGGCATGGGCTTCCACGGGGGACAAATATTTCATATAATTTCAGCCAAACTGAAAATTTGATTTTTGGCTCCAAATTTCAGGTCCCGACCTTACGTTCTGAGCTCAATGTGGTAAAACCTATTACAGAGGTTTTAGCCCTCAGACTTGATTCAGGATGCATTTTTCTCACCTGGGATGGCATGGGCTTCCACAGGGGACACGTATTTCATGTTATTACAGCCAAACTGAAAATTTGATTTTTGGCTCCAAATTTCAGGTCCCGACCTTACGTTCTGAGCTCAATGTGGTAAAACCTGTTACAGAGGTTTTAGCCCTCAGACTTGATTCAGGATGCATTTTTCTCACCTGGGATGGCATGGGCTTCCACGGGGGACACATATTTCATGTTATTTCAGCCAAACTGAAAATTTGATTTTTGGCTCCAAATTTCAGGTCCCGACCTTACGTTCTGAGCTCAATGTGGTAAAACCTGTTACAGAGGTTTTAGCCCTCAGACTTGATTCAGGATGCATTTTTCTCAGCTGGGATGGCATGGGCTTCCACAGGGGACACGTATTTCATGTAATTTCAGCCAAACTGAAAATTTGATTTTTTGCTCCAAATTTCAGGTCCCAACCTTACGTTCTGAGCTCAATGTGGTAAAACCCGAAACAGAGGTTTTAGCCCTCAGACTTGATTCAGGATGCATTTTTCTCACCTGGGATGGCATGGGCTTCCAGGGGGGACACATATTTCATGTAATTTCAGCCAAACTGAAAATTTGATTTTTGGCTGCAAATTTCAGGTCCCGACCTTACGTTCTGAGCTCAATGTGGTAAAACCTGTTACAGAGGTTTTAGCCCTCAGACTTGATTCAGGATGCATTTTTCTCACCTGGGATGGCATGGGCTTCCACGGGGGACACATATTTCATGTAATTTCAGCCAAACTGAAAATTTGATTTTTTGCTCCAAATTTCAGGTCCCGACCTTACGTTCTGAGCTCAATGTGGTAAAACCCGTTACAGAGGTTTTAGCCCTCAGACTTGATTCAGGATGCATTTTTCTCACCAGGGATGGCATGGGCTTCCACGTGGGACACATATTTAATGTTATTTCAGCCAAACTGAAAATTTGATTTTTGGCTCCAAATTTCAGGTCCCGACCTTACGTTCTGAGTTCAATATGGTAAAACCCAAAACAGAGGTTTTAGCCCTCAGACTTGATTCAGGATGCATTTTTCTCACCTGGGATGGCATGGGCTTCCACAGGGGACACGTATTTCATGTTATTACAGCCAAACTGAAAATTTGATTTTTTGCTCCAAATTTCAGGTCCCGACCTTACGTTCTGAGCTCAATGTGGTAAAACCCGTTACAGAGGTTTTAGCCCTCAGACTTGATTCATGATGCATTTTTCTCACATGGGATGGCATGGGCTTCCACGGGGGACACATATTTCATATAATTTCAGCCAAACTGAAAATTTGATTTTTGGCTCCAAATTTCAGGTCCCGACCTTACGTTCTGAGCTCAATGTGGTAAAACCCGTTACAGAGGTTTTAGCCCTCAGACTTGATTCAGGATGCATTTTTCTCACCTGGGATGGCATGGGCTTCCACGGGGGACACATATTTCATGTAATTTCAGCCAAACTGAAAATTTTATTTTTTGGCTCCAAATTTCAGGTCCGGACCTTATGTTCTGAGCTCAATGTGGTAAAACCTGTTACAGAGGTTTTAGCCCTCAGACTTGATTCAGGATGCATTTTTCTCACCTGGGATGGCATGGGCTTCCACGGGGGACACATATTTCATGTTATTTCAGCCAAACTGAAAATTTGATTTTTGGCTCCAAATTTCAGGTCCCGACCTTACGTTCTGAGCTCAATATGGTAAAACCCAAAACAGAGGTTTTAGCCCTCAGACTTGATTCAGGATGCATTTTTCTCACCTGGGATGGCATGGGCTTCCACAGGGGGACACATATTTCATGTTATTACAGCCAAACTGAAAATTTGATTTTTTGGCTCCAAATTTCAGGTCCCGACCTTACGTTCTGAGCTCAATGTGGTAAAACCTGTTACAGAGGTTTTAGCCCTCAGACTTGATTCAGGATGCATTTTTCTCACCTGGGATGGCATGGGCTTCCACAGGGGACACGTATTTCATGTAATTTCAGCCAAACTGAAAATTTGATTTTTTGCTCCAAATTTCAGGTCCCGACCTTACGTTCTGAGCTCAATGTGGTAAAACCCGTTACAGAGGTTTTAGCCCTCAGACTTGATTCAGGATGCATTTTTCTCACCTGGGATGGCATGGGCTTCCACGGGGGACACATATTTCATGTAATTTCAGCCAAACTGAAAATTTAATTTTTTGGCTCCAAATTTCAGGTCCCGACCTTACGTTCTGAGCTCAATGTGGTAAAACCCGTTACAGGGGTTTTAGCCCTCAGACTTGATTCAGGATGCATTTTTCTCACCTGGGATGGCATGGGCTTCCACGGGGGACACATATTTCATATAATTTCAGCCAAAGTGAAAATTTGATTTTTGGCTCCAAATTTCAGGTCCCGACCTTACGTTCTGAGCTCAATGTGGTAAAACCTGTTACAGAGGTTTTAGCCCTCAGACTTGATTCAGGATGCATTTTTCTCACCTGGGATGGCATGGGCTTCCACGGGGGACACATATTTCATGTAATTTCAGCCAAACTGAAAATTTGATTTTTGGCTCCAAATTTCAGGTCCGGACCTTACGTTCTGAGATCAATGTGGTAAAACCTGTTACAGAGGTTTTAGCCCTCAGACTTGATTCAGGATGCATTTTTCTCACCTGGGATGGCATGGGCTTCCACAGGGGACACATATTTCATGTAATTTCAGCCAAACTGAAAATTTGATTTTTTGCTCCAAATTTCAGGTCCCGACCTTACGTTCTGAGCTCAATGTGGTAAAACCTGTTACAGAGGTTTTAGCCCTCAGACTTGATTCAGGATGCATTTTTCTCACCTGGGATGGCATGGCCTTCCACGGGGGACACATATTTCATGTTATTTCAGCCAAACTGAAAATTTGATTTTTGGCTCCAAATTTCAGGTCCCGACCTTACGTTCTTTGGTCAATGTGGTAAAACCTGTTACAGAGGTTTTAGCCCTCAGACTTGATTCAGGATGCATTTTTCTCACCTGGGATGGCATGGGCTTCCACGGGGGACACATATTTCATGTAATTTCAGCCAAACTGAAAATTTGATTTTTGGCTCCAAATTTCAGGTCCGGACCTTATGTCATGAGGTCAATATGGTAAAACCCAAAACAGAGGTTTTAGCCCTCAGACTTGATTCAGGATGCATTTTTCTCACCTGGGATGGCATGGGCTTCCACGGGGGACAAATATTTCATGTAATTTCAGCCAAACTGAAAATTTGATTTTTGGCTCCAAATTTCAGGTCCGGACCTTACGTTCTGAGCTCAATGTGGTAAAACCTGTTACAGAAGTTTTAGCCCTCAGACTTGATTCAGGATGCATTTTTCTCACCTGGGATGGCATGGGCTTCCACGGGGGACACATATTTCATGTAATTTCAGCCAAACTGAAAATTTGATTTTTTGCTCCAAATTTCAGGTCCCGACCTTACGTTCTGAGCTCAATGTGGTAAAACCCGTTACAGAGGTTTTAGCCCTCAGACTTGATTCAGGATGCATTTTTCTCACCTGGGATGGCATGGGCTTCCATGGGGGACACATATTTCATGTAATTTCAGCCAAACTGAAAATTTGATTTTTGGCTCCAAATTTCAGGTCCCGACCTTACGTTCTGAGCTCAATGTGGTAAAACCCGTTACAGAGGTTTTAGCACTCAGACTTGATTCAGGATGCATTTTTCTCACCTGGAATGGCATGGGCTTCCACGGGGGACACATATTTCATGTAATTTCAGCCAAATTGAAAATTTGATTTTTGGCTCCAAATTTCAGGTCCCGACCTTATGTGCTGAGCTCAATGTGGTAAAACCTGTTACAGAGGTTTTAGCCCTCAGACTTGATTCAGGATGCATTTTTCTCACCTGGGATGGCATGGGCTTCCACGGGGGACACATATTTCATGTAATTTCAGCCAAACTGAAAATTTGATTTTTGGCTCCAAATTTCAGGTCCGGACCTTATGTCATGAGGTCAATATGGTAAAACCCAAAACAGAGGTTTTAGCCCTCAGACTTGATTCAGGATGCATTTTTCTCACCTGGGATGGCATGGGCTTCCACGGGGGACAAATATTTCATGTAATTTCAGCCAAACTGAAAATTTGATTTTTGGCTCCAAATTTCAGGTCCGGACCTTACGTTCTGAGCTCAATGTGGTAAAACCTGTTACAGAAGTTTTAGCCCTCAGACTTGATTCAGGATGCATTTTTCTCACCTGGGATGGCATGGGCTTCCACGGGGGACACATATTTCATGTAATTTCAGCCAAACTGAAAATTTGATTTTTTGCTCCAAATTTCAGGTCCGGACCTTACGTTCTGAGCTCAATGTGGTAAAACCTGTTACAGAGGTTTTAGCACTCAGACTTGATTCAGGATGCATTTTTCTCACCTGGGATGGCATGGGCTTCCACGGGGGACACATATTTCATGTTATTACAGCCAAACTGAAAATTTGATTTTTGGCTCCAAATTTCAGGTCCCGACCTTACGTTCTGAGCTCAATGTGGTAAAACCTGTTACAGAGGTTTTAGCCCTCAGACTTGATTCATGATGCATTTTTCTCACCTGGGATGGCATGGGCTTCCACGGGGGACACATATTTCATGTTATTTCAGCCAAACTGAAAATTTGATTTTTGGCTCCAAATTTCAGGTCCCGACCTTACGTTCTGAGCTCAATGTGGTAAAACCTGTTACAGAGGTTTTAGCCCTCAGACTTGATTCAGGATGCATTTTTCTCAGCTGGGATGGCATGGGCTTCCACAGGGGACACGTATTTCATGTAATTTCAGCCAAACTGAAAATTTGATTTTTTGCTCCAATTTTCAGGTCCCAACCTTACGTTCTGAGCTCAATGTGGTAAAACCCGAAACAGAGGTTTTAGCCCTCAGACTTGATTCAGGATGCATTTTTCTCACCTGGGATGGCATGGGCTTCCAGGGGGGACACATATTTCATGTAATTTCAGCCAAACTGAAAATTTGATTTTTGGCTGCAAATTTCAGGTCCCGACCTTACGTTCTGAGCTCAATGTGGTAAAACCTGTTACAGAGGTTTTAGCCCTCAGACTTGATTCAGGATGCATTTTTCTCACCTGGGATGGCATGGGCTTCCACGGGGGACACATATTTCATGTAATTTCAGCCAAACTGAAAATTTGATTTTTTGCTCCAAATTTCAGGTCCCAACCTTACGTTCTGAGCTCAATGTGGTAAAACCCGTTACAGAGGTTTTAGCCCTCAGACTTGATTCAGGATGCATTTTTCTCACCAGGGATGGCATGGGCTTCCACGTGGGACACATATTTAACGTTATTTCAGCCAAACTGAAAATTTGATTTTTGGCTCCAAATTTCAGGTCCCGACCTTACGTTCTGAGTTCAATATGGTAAAACCCAAAACAGAGGTTTTAGCCCTCAGACTTGATTCAGGATGCATTTTTCTCACCTGGGATGGCATGGGCTTCCACAGGGGACACGTATTTCATGTTATTACAGCCAAACTGAAAATTTGATTTTTTGCTCCAAATTTCAGGTCCCGACGTTACGTTCTGAGCTCAATATGGTAAAACCCAAAACAGAGGTTTTAGCCCTCAGACTTGATTCATGATGCATTTTTCTCACATGGGATGGCATGGGCTTCCACGGGGGACACATATTTCATATAATTTCAGCCAAACTGAAAATTTGATTTTTGGCTCCAAATTTCAGGTCCCGACCTTACGTTCTGAGCTCAATGTGGTAAAACCCGTTACAGAGGTTTTAGCCCTCAGACTTGATTCAGGATGCATTTTTCTCACCTGGGATGGCATGGGCTTCCACGGGGGACACATATTTCATGTAATTTCAGCCAAACTGAAAATTTGATTTTTGGCTCCAAATTTCAGGTCCGGACCTTATGTTCTGAGCTCAATGTGGTAAAACCTGTTACAGAGGTTTTAGCCCTCAGACTTGATTCAGGATGCATTTTTCTCACCTGGGATGGCATGGGCTTCCACGGGGGACACATATTTCATGTTATTTCAGCCAAACTGAAAATTTGATTTTTGGCTCCAAATTTCAGGTCCCGACCTTACGTTCTGAGCTCAATATGGTAAAACCCAAAACAGAGGTTTTAGCCCTCAGACTTGATTCAGGATGCATTTTTCTCACCTGGGATGGCATGGGCTTCCACAGGGGGACACATATTTCATGTTATTACAGCCAAACTGAAAATTTGATTTTTTGGCTCCAAATTTCAGGTCCCGACCTTACGTTCTGAGCTCAATGTGGTAAAACCTGTTACAGAGGTTTTAGCCCTCAGACTTGATTCAGGATGCATTTTTCTCACCTGGGATGGCATGGGCTTCCACAGGGGACACGTATTTCATGTAATTTCAGCCAAACTGAAAATTTGATTTTTTGCTCCAAATTTCAGGTCCCGACCTTACGTTCTGAGCTCAATGTGGTAAAACCCGTTACAGAGGTTTTAGCCCTCAGACTTGATTCAGGATGCATTTTTCTCACCTGGGATGGCATGGGCTTCCACGGGGGACACATATTTCATGTAATTTCAGCCAAACTGAAAATTTAATTTTTTGGCTCCAAATTTCAGGTCCCGACCTTACGTTCTGAGCTCAATGTGGTAAAACCCGTTACAGGGGTTTTAGCCCTCAGACTTGATTCAGGATGCATTTTTCTCACCTGGGATGGCATGGGCTTCCACGGGGGACACATATTTCATATAATTTCAGCCAAAGTGAAAATTTGATTTTTGGCTCCAAATTTCAGGTCCCGACCTTACGTTCTGAGCTCAATGTGGTAAAACCTGTTACAGAGGTTTTAGCCCTCAGACTTGATTCAGGATGCATTTTTCTCACCTGGGATGGCATGGGCTTCCACGGGGGACACATATTTCATGTAATTTCAGCCAAACTGAAAATTTGATTTTTGGCTCCAAATTTCAGGTCCGGACCTTACGTTCTGAGATCAATGTGGTAAAACCTGTTACAGAGGTTTTAGCCCTCAGACTTGATTCAGGATGCATTTTTCTCACCTGGGATGGCATGGGCTTCCACAGGGGACACATATTTCATGTAATTTCAGCCAAACTGAAAATTTGATTTTTTGCTCCAAATTTCAGGTCCCGACCTTACGTTCTGAGCTCAATGTGGTAAAACCTGTTACAGAGGTTTTAGCCCTCAGACTTGATTCAGGATGCATTTTTCTCACCTGGGATGGCATGGCCTTCCACGGGGGACACATATTTCATGTTATTTCAGCCAAACTGAAAATTTGATTTTTGGCTCCAAATTTCAGGTCCCGACCTTACGTTCTTTGGTCAATGTGGTAAAACCTGTTACAGAGGTTTTAGCCCTCAGACTTGATTCAGGATGCATTTTTCTCACCTGGGATGGCATGGGCTTCCACGGGGGACACATATTTCATGTAATTTCAGCCAAACTGAAAATTTGATTTTTGGCTCCAAATTTCAGGTCCGGACCTTATGTCATGAGGTCAATATGGTAAAACCCAAAACAGAGGTTTTAGCCCTCAGACTTGATTCAGGATGCATTTTTCTCACCTGGGATGGCATGGGCTTCCACGGGGGACAAATATTTCATGTAATTTCAGCCAAACTGAAAATTTGATTTTTGGCTCCAAATTTCAGGTCCGGACCTTACGTTCTGAGCTCAATGTGGTAAAACCTGTTACAGAAGTTTTAGCCCTCAGACTTGATTCAGGATGCATTTTTCTCACCTGGGATGGCATGGGCTTCCACGGGGGACACATATTTCATGTAATTTCAGCCAAACTGAAAATTTGATTTTTTGCTCCAAATTTCAGGTCCCGACCTTACGTTCTGAGCTCAATGTGGTAAAACCCGTTACAGAGGTTTTAGCCCTCAGACTTGATTCAGGATGCATTTTTCTCACCTGGGATGGCATGGGCTTCCATGGGGGACACATATTTCATGTAATTTCAGCCAAACTGAAAATTTGATTTTTGGCTCCAAATTTCAGGTCCCGACCTTACGTTCTGAGCTCAATGTGGTAAAACCCGTTACAGAGGTTTTAGCACTCAGACTTGATTCAGGATGCATTTTTCTCACCTGGAATGGCATGGGCTTCCACGGGGGACACATATTTCATGTAATTTCAGCCAAATTGAAAATTTGATTTTTGGCTCCAAATTTCAGGTCCCGACCTTATGTGCTGAGCTCAATGTGGTAAAACCTGTTACAGAGGTTTTAGCCCTCAGACTTGATTCAGGATGCATTTTTCTCACCTGGGATGGCATGGGCTTCCACGGGGGACACATATTTCATGTAATTTCAGCCAAACTGAAAATTTGATTTTTGGCTCCAAATTTCAGGTCCGGACCTTATGTCATGAGGTCAATATGGTAAAACCCAAAACAGAGGTTTTAGCCCTCAGACTTGATTCAGGATGCATTTTTCTCACCTGGGATGGCATGGGCTTCCACGGGGGACAAATATTTCATGTAATTTCAGCCAAACTGAAAATTTGATTTTTGGCTCCAAATTTCAGGTCCGGACCTTACGTTCTGAGCTCAATGTGGTAAAACCTGTTACAGAAGTTTTAGCCCTCAGACTTGATTCAGGATGCATTTTTCTCACCTGGGATGGCATGGGCTTCCACGGGGGACACATATTTCATGTAATTTCAGCCAAACTGAAAATTTGATTTTTTGCTCCAAATTTCAGGTCCGGACCTTACGTTCTGAGCTCAATGTGGTAAAACCTGTTACAGAGGTTTTAGCACTCAGACTTGATTCAGGATGCATTTTTCTCACCTGGGATGGCATGGGCTTCCACGGGGGACACATATTTCATGTTATTACAGCCAAACTGAAAATTTGATTTTTGGCTCCAAATTTCAGGTCCCGACCTTACGTTCTGAGCTCAATGTGGTAAAACCTGTTACAGAGGTTTTAGCCCTCAGACTTGATTCATGATGCATTTTTCTCACCTGGGATGGCATGGGCTTCCACGGGGGACACATATTTCATGTTATTTCAGCCAAACTGAAAATTTGATTTTTGGCTCCAAATTTCAGGTCCCGACCTTACGTTCTGAGCTCAATGTGGTAAAACCTGTTACAGAGGTTTTAGCCCTCAGACTTGATTCATGATGCATTTTTCTCAGCTGGGATGGCATGGGCTTCCACAGGGGACACGTATTTCATGTAATTTCAGCCAAACTGAAAATTTGATTTTTTGCTCCAAATTTCAGGTCCCAACCTTACGTTCTGAGCTCAATGTGGTAAAACCCGAAACAGAGGTTTTAGCCCTCAGACTTGATTCAGGATGCATTTTTCTCACCTGGGATGGCATGGGCTTCCAGGGGGGACACATATTTCATGTAATTTCAGCCAAACTGAAAATTTGATTTTTGGCTGCAAATTTCAGGTCCCGACCTTACGTTCTGAGCTCAATGTGGTAAAACCTGTTACAGAGGTTTTAGCCCTCAGACTTGATTCATGATGCATTTTTCTCACCTGGGATGGCATGGGCTTCCACGGGGGACACATATTTCATGTAATTTCAGCCAAACTGAAAATTTGATTTTTTGCTCCAAATTTCAGGTCCCGACCTTACGTTCTGAGCTCAATGTGGTAAAACCCGTTACAGAGGTTTTAGCCCTCAGACTTGATTCAGGATGCATTTTTCTCACCAGGGATGGCATGGGCTTCCACGTGGGACACATATTTAATGTTATTTCAGCCAAACTGAAAATTTGATTTTTGGCTCCAAATTTCAGGTCCCGACCTTACGTTCTGAGTTCAATATGGTAAAACCCAAAACAGAGGTTTTAGCCCTCAGACTTGATTCAGGATGCATTTTTCTCACCTGGGATGGCATGGGCTTCCACAGGGGACACGTATTTCATGTTATTACAGCCAAACTGAAAATTTGATTTTTTGCTCCAAATTTCAGGTCCCGACGTTACGTTCTGAGCTCAATATGGTAAAACCCAAAACAGAGGTTTTAGCCCTCAGACTTGATTCATGATGCATTTTTCTCACATGGGATGGCATGGGCTTCCACGGGGGACACATATTTCATATAATTTCAGCCAAACTGAAAATTTGATTTTTGGCTCCAAATTTCAGGTCCCGACCTTACGTTCTGAGCTCAATGTGGTAAAACCCGTTACAGAGGTTTTAGCCCTCAGACTTGATTCAGGATGCATTTTTCTCACCTGGGATGGCATGGGCTTCCACGGGGGACACATATTTCATGTAATTTCAGCCAAACTGAAAATTTTATTTTTTGGCTCCAAATTTCAGGTCCGGACCTTATGTTCTGAGCTCAATGTGGTAAAACCTGTTACAGAGGTTTTAGCCCTCAGACTTGATTCAGGATGCATTTTTCTCACCTGGGATGGCATGGGCTTCCACGGGGGACACATATTTCATGTTATTTCAGCCAAACTGAAAATTTGATTTTTGGCTCCAAATTTCAGGTCCCGACCTTACGTTCTGAGCTCAATATGGTAAAACCCAAAACAGAGGTTTTAGCCCTCAGACTTGATTCAGGATGCATTTTTCTCACCTGGGATGGCATGGGCTTCCACAGGGGGACACATATTTCATGTTATTACAGCCAAACTGAAAATTTGATTTTTTGGCTCCAAATTTCAGGTCCCGACCTTACGTTCTGAGCTCAATGTGGTAAAACCTGTTACAGAGGTTTTAGCCCTCAGACTTGATTCAGGATGCATTTTTCTCACCTGGGATGGCATGGGCTTCCACAGGGGACACGTATTTCATGTAATTTCAGCCAAACTGAAAATTTGATTTTTTGCTCCAAATTTCAGGTCCCGACCTTACGTTCTGAGCTCAATGTGGTAAAACCCGTTACAGAGGTTTTAGCCCTCAGACTTGATTCAGGATGCATTTTTCTCACCTGGGATGGCATGGGCTTCCACGGGGGACACATATTTCATGTAATTTCAGCCAAACTGAAAATTTAATTTTTTGGCTCCAAATTTCAGGTCCCGACCTTACGTTCTGAGCTCAAAGTGGTAAAACCCGTTACAGGGGTTTTAGCCCTCAGACTTGATTCAGGATGCATTTTTCTCACCTGGGATGGCATGGGCTTCCACGGGGGACACATATTTCATATAATTTCAGCCAAAGTGAAAATTTGATTTTTGGCTCCAAATTTCAGGTCCCGACCTTACGTTCTGAGCTCAATGTGGTAAAACCTGTTACAGAGGTTTTAGCCCTCAGACTTGATTCAGGATGCATTTTTCTCACCTGGGATGGCATGGGCTTCCACGGGGGACACATATTTCATGTAATTTCAGCCAAACTGAAAATTTGATTTTTGGCTCCAAATTTCAGGTCCGGACCTTACGTTCTGAGATCAATGTGGTAAAACCTGTTACAGAGGTTTTAGCCCTCAGACTTGATTCAGGATGCATTTTTCTCACCTGGGATGGCATGGGCTTCCACAGGGGACACATATTTCATGTAATTTCAGCCAAACTGAAAATTTGATTTTTTGCTCCAAATTTCAGGTCCCGACCTTACGTTCTGAGCTCAATGTGGTAAAACCTGTTACAGAGGTTTTAGCCCTCAGACTTGATTCAGGATGCATTTTTCTCACCTGGGATGGCATGGCCTTCCACGGGGGACACATATTTCATGTTATTTCAGCCAAACTGAAAATTTGATTTTTGGCTCCAAATTTCAGGTCCCGACCTTACGTTCTTTGGTCAATGTGGTAAAACCTGTTACAGAGGTTTTAGCCCTCAGACTTGATTCAGGATGCATTTTTCTCACCTGGGATGGCATGGGCTTCCACGGGGGACACATATTTCATGTAATTTCAGCCAAACTGAAAATTTGATTTTTGGCTCCAAATTTCAGGTCCGGACCTTATGTCATGAGGTCAATATGGTAAAACCCAAAACAGAGGTTTTAGCCCTCAGACTTGATTCAGGATGCATTTTTCTCACCTGGGATGGCATGGGCTTCCACGGGGGACAAATATTTCATGTAATTTCAGCCAAACTGAAAATTTGATTTTTGGCTCCAAATTTCAGGTCCGGACCTTACGTTCTGAGCTCAATGTGGTAAAACCTGTTACAGAAGTTTTAGCCCTCAGACTTGATTCAGGATGCATTTTTCTCACCTGGGATGGCATGGGCTTCCACGGGGGACACATATTTCATGTAATTTCAGCCAAACTGAAAATTTGATTTTTTGCTCCAAATTTCAGGTCCCGACCTTACGTTCTGAGCTCAATGTGGTAAAACCCGTTACAGAGGTTTTAGCCCTCAGACTTGATTCAGGATGCATTTTTCTCACCTGGGATGGCATGGGCTTCCATGGGGGACACATATTTCATGTAATTTCAGCCAAACTGAAAATTTGATTTTTGGCTCCAAATTTCAGGTCCCGACCTTACGTTCTGAGCTCAATGTGGTAAAACCCGTTACAGAGGTTTTAGCACTCAGACTTGATTCAGGATGCATTTTTCTCACCTGGAATGGCATGGGCTTCCACGGGGGACACATATTTCATGTAATTTCAGCCAAATTGAAAATTTGATTTTTGGCTCCAAATTTCAGGTCCCGACCTTATGTGCTGAGCTCAATGTGGTAAAACCTGTTACAGAGGTTTTAGCCCTCAGACTTGATTCAGGATGCATTTTTCTCACCTGGGATGGCATGGGCTTCCACGGGGGACACATATTTCATGTAATTTCAGCCAAACTGAAAATTTGATTTTTGGCTCCAAATTTCAGGTCCGGACCTTATGTCATGAGGTCAATATGGTAAAACCCAAAACAGAGGTTTTAGCCCTCAGACTTGATTCAGGATGCATTTTTCTCACCTGGGATGGCATGGGCTTCCACGGGGGACAAATATTTCATGTAATTTCAGCCAAACTGAAAATTTGATTTTTGGCTCCAAATTTCAGGTCCGGACCTTACGTTCTGAGCTCAATGTGGTAAAACCTGTTACAGAAGTTTTAGCCCTCAGACTTGATTCAGGATGCATTTTTCTCACCTGGGATGGCATGGGCTTCCACAGGGGACACGTATTTCATGTAATTTCAGCCAAACTGAAAATTTGATTTTTTGCTCCAAATTTCAGGTCCGGACCTTACGTTCTGAGCTCAATGTGGTAAAACCTGTTACAGAGGTTTTAGCACTCAGACTTGATTCAGGATGCATTTTTCTCACCTGGGATGGCATGGGCTTCCACGGGGGACACATATTTCATGTAAATTCAGCCAAACTGAAAATTTGATTTTTTGGCTCCAAATTTCTGGTCCCGACCTTACGTTCTGAGCTCAATGTGGTAAAACCCGAAACAGAGGGTTTAGCCCTCAGACTTGATTCAGGATGTTTTTTTCACACCTGGGATGGCATGGGCTTCCACGGGGGACACATATTTCATGTAATTTCAGCCAAACTGAAAATTTGATTTTTTGCTCCAAATTTCAGGTCCGGACCTTACGTTCTGAGCTCAATGTGGTAAAACCCGTTACAGAGGTTTTAGCACTCAGACTTGATTCAGGATGCATTTTTCTCACCTGGGATGGCATGGGCTTCCACAGGGGACACGTATTTCATGTAATTTCAGCCAAACTGAAAATTTGATTTTTGGCTCCAAATTTCAGGTCCAGACCTTACGTTCTGAGCTCAATGTGGTAAAACCCATTACAGAGGTTTTAGCCCTCAGACTTGATTCAGGATGCATTTTTCTCACCTGGGATGGCATGGGCTTCCACGGGGGACACATATTTCATGTAATTTCAGCCAAACTGAAAATTTGATTTTTGGCTCCAAATTTCAGGTCCCGACCTTACGTTCTGAGCTCAATGTGGTAAAACCTGTTACAGAGGTTTTAGCCCTCAGACTTGATTCAGGATGCATTTTTCTCACCTGGGATGGCATGGGCTTCCACGGGGGACAAATATTTCATATAATTTCAGTCAAACTGAAAATTTGATTTTTGGCTCCAAATTTCAGGTCCCGACCTTACGTTCTGAGCTCAATGTGGTAAAACCTATTACAGAGGTTTTAGCCCTCAGACTTGATTCAGGATGCATTTTTCTCACCTGGGATGGCATGGGCTTCCACGGGGGACACATATTTCATGTAATTTCAGCCAAACTGAAAATTTGATTTTTTGCTCCAAATTTCAGGTCCCGACCTTACGTTCTGAGCTCAATGTGGTAAAACCTGTTACAGAGGTTTTAGCCCTCAGACTTGATTCAGGATGCATTTTTCTCACCTGGGATGGCATGGGCTTCCACGGGGGACACATATTTCATATAATTTCAGCCAAACTGAAAATTTGATTTTTGGCTCCAAATTTGAGGTCCGGACCTTACGTTCTGAGGTCAATCTGGTAAAACCTGTTACAGAGGTTTTAGCCCTCAGACTTGATTCAGGATGCATTTTTCTCACCTGGGATGGCATGGGCTTCCACAGGGGACACGTATTTCATGTTATTACAGCCAAACTGAAAATTTGATTTTTTGCTCCAAATTTCAGGTCCCGACCTTACGTTCTGAGCTCAATGTGGTAAAACCTGTTACAGAGGTTTTAGCCCTCAGACTTGATTCAGGATGCATTTTTCTCACCTGGGATGGCATGGGCTTCCACGGGGGACACATATTTCATGTTATTTCAGCCAAACTGAAAATTTGATTTTTGGCTCCAAATTTCAGGTCCCGACCTTACGTTCTGAGCTCAATGTGGTAAAACCCGAAACAGAGGTTTTAGCCCTCAGACTTGATTCAGGATGCATTTTTCTCACCTGGGATGGCATGGGCTTCCACAGGGGACACGTATTTCATGTTATTACAGCCAAACTGAAAATTTGATTTTTTGCTCCAAATTTCAGGTCCCGACCTTACGTTCTGAGCTCAATGTGGTAAAACCTGTTACAGAGGTTTTAGCACTCAGACTTGATTCAGGATGCATTTTTCTCACCTGGGATGGCATGGGCTTCCACGGGGGACACATATTTCATGTAAATTCAGCCAAACTGAAAATTTGATTTTTTGGCTCCAAATTTCTGGTCCCGACCTTACGTTCTGAGCTCAATGTGGTAAAACCCGAAACAGAGGGTTTAGCCCTCAGACTTGATTCAGGATGTTTTTTTCACACCTGGGATGGCATGGGCTTCCACGGGGGACACATATTTCATGTAATTTCAGCCAAACTGAAAATTTGATTTTTTGCTCCAAATTTCAGGTCCGGACCTTACGTTCTGAGCTCAATGTGGTAAAACCCGTTACAGAGGTTTTAGCACTCAGACTTGATTCAGGATGCATTTTTCTCACCTGGGATGGCATGGGCTTCCACAGGGGACACGTATTTCATGTAATTTCAGCCAAACTGAAAATTTGATTTTTGGCTCCAAATTTCAGGTCCAGACCTTACGTTCTGAGCTCAATGTGGTAAAACCCATTACAGAGGTTTTAGCCCTCAGACTTGATTCAGGATGCATTTTTCTCACCTGGGATGGCATGGGCTTCCACGGGGGACACATATTTCATGTAATTTCAGCCAAACTGAAAATTTGATTTTTGGCTCCAAATTTCAGGTCCCGACCTTACGTTCTGAGCTCAATGTGGTAAAACCTGTTACAGAGGTTTTAGCCCTCAGACTTGATTCAGGATGCATTTTTCTCACCTGGGATGGCATGGGCTTCCACGGGGGACAAATATTTCATATAATTTCAGTCAAACTGAAAATTTGATTTTTGGCTCCAAATTTCAGGTCCCGACCTTACGTTCTGAGCTCAATGTGGTAAAACCTATTACAGAGGTTTTAGCCCTCAGACTTGATTCAGGATGCATTTTTCTCACCTGGGATGGCATGGGCTTCCACGGGGGACACATATTTCATGTAATTTCAGCCAAACTGAAAATTTGATTTTTTGCTCCAAATTTCAGGTCCCGACCTTACGTTCTGAGCTCAATGTGGTAAAACCTGTTACAGAGGTTTTAGCCCTCAGACTTGATTCAGGATGCATTTTTCTCACCTGGGATGGCATGGGCTTCCACGGGGGACACATATTTCATATAATTTCAGCCAAACTGAAAATTTGATTTTTGGCTCCAAATTTGAGGTCCGGACCTTACGTTCTGAGGTCAATCTGGTAAAACCTGTTACAGAGGTTTTAGCCCTCAGACTTGATTCAGGATGCATTTTTCTCACCTGGGATGGCATGGGCTTCCACAGGGGACACGTATTTCATGTTATTACAGCCAAACTGAAAATTTGATTTTTTGCTCCAAATTTCAGGTCCCGACCTTACGTTCTGAGCTCAATGTGGTAAAACCTGTTACAGAGGTTTTAGCCCTCAGACTTGATTCAGGATGCATTTTTCTCACCTGGGATGGCATGGGCTTCCACGGGGGACACATATTTCATGTTATTTCAGCCAAACTGAAAATTTGATTTTTGGCTCCAAATTTCAGGTCCCGACCTTACGTTCTGAGCTCAATGTGGTAAAACCCGAAACAGAGGTTTTAGCCCTCAGACTTGATTCAGGATGCATTTTTCTCACCTGGGATGGCATGGGCTTCCACAGGGGACACGTATTTCATGTTATTACAGCCAAACTGAAAATTTGATTTTTTGCTCCAAATTTCAGGTCCCGACCTTACGTTCTGAGCTCAATGTGGTAAAACCTGTTACAGAGGTTTTAGCCCTCAGACTTGATTCAGGATGCATTTTTCTCACCTGGGATGGCATGGGCTTCCACGGGGGACAAATATTTCATATAATTTCAGCCAAACTGAAAATTTGATTTTTGGCTCCAAATTTCAGGTCCCGACCTTACGTTCTGAGCTCAATGTGGTAAAACCTATTACAGAGGTTTTAGCCCTCAGACTTGATTCAGGATGCATTTTTCTCACCTGGGATGGCATGGGCTTCCACAGGGGACACGTATTTCATGTTATTACAGCCAAACTGAAAATTTGATTTTTGGCTCCAAATTTCAGGTCCCGACCTTACGTTCTGAGCTCAATGTGGTAAAACCTGTTACAGAGGTTTTAGCCCTCAGACTTGATTCATGATGCATTTTTCTCACCTGGGATGGCATGGGCTTCCACGGGGGACACATATTTCATGTTATTTCAGCCAAACTGAAAATTTGATTTTTGGCTCCAAATTTCAGGTCCCGACCTTACGTTCTGAGCTCAATGTGGTAAAACCTGTTACAGAGGTTTTAGCCCTCAGACTTGATTCAGGATGCATTTTTCTCAGCTGGGATGGCATGGGCTTCCACAGGGGACACGTATTTCATGTAATTTCAGCCAAACTGAAAATTTGATTTTTTGCTCCAAATTTCAGGTCCCAACCTTACGTTCTGAGCTCAATGTGTTAAAACCCGAAACAGAGGTTTTAGCCCTCAGACTTGATTCAGGATGCATTTTTCTCACCTGGGATGGCATGGGCTTCCAGGGGGGACACATATTTCATGTAATTTCAGCCAAACTGAAAATTTGATTTTTGGCTCCAAATTTCAGGTCCCGACCTTACGTTCTGAGCTCAATGTGGTAAAACCTGTTACAGAGGTTTTAGCCCTCAGACTTGATTCAGGATGCATTTTTCTCACCTGGGATGGCATGGGCTTCCACGGGGGACACATATTTCATGTAATTTCAGCCAAACTGAAAATTTGATTTTTTGCTCCAAATTTCAGGTCCCGACCTTACGTTCTGAGCTCAATGTGGTAAAACCCGTTACAGAGGTTTTAGCCCTCAGACTTGATTCAGGATGCATTTTTCTCACCAGGGATGGCATGGGCTTCCACGTGGGACACATATTTAATGTTATTTCAGCCAAACTGAAAATTTGATTTTTGGCTCCAAATTTCAGGTCCCGACATTACGTTCTGAGTTCAATATGGTAAAACCCGAAACAGAGGTTTTAGCACTCAGACTTGATTCAGGATGCATTTTTCTCACCTGGGATGGCATGGGCTTCCACAGGGGACACGTATTTCATGTTATTACAGCCAAACTGAAAATTTGATTTTTTGCTCCAAATTTCAGGTCCCGACCTTACGTTCTGAGCTCAATGTGGTAAAACCTGTTACAGAGGTTTTAGCCCTCAGACTTGATTCAGGATGCATTTTTCTCACCTGGGATGGCATGGGCTTCCACGGGGGACAAATATTTCATATAATTTCAGTCAAACTGAAAATTTGATTTTTGGCTCCAAATTTCAGGTCCCGACCTTACGTTCTGAGCTCAATGTGGTAAAACCTATTACAGAGGTTTTAGCCCTCAGACTTGATTCAGGATGCATTTTTCTCACCTGGGATGGCATGGGCTTCCACGGGGGACACATATTTCATGTAATTTCAGCCAAACTGAAAATTTGATTTTTTGCTCCAAATTTCAGGTCCCGACCTTACGTTCTGAGCTCAATGTGGTAAAACCTGTTACAGAGGTTTTAGCCCTCAGACTTGATTCAGGATGCATTTTTCTCACCTGGGATGGCATGGGCTTCCACGGGGGACACATATTTCATATAATTTCAGCCAAACTGAAAATTTGATTTTTGGCTCCAAATTTGAGGTCCGGACCTTACGTTCTGAGGTCAATCTGGTAAAACCTGTTACAGAGGTTTTAGCCCTCAGACTTGATTCAGGATGCATTTTTCTCACCTGGGATGGCATGGGCTTCCACAGGGGACACGTATTTCATGTTATTACAGCCAAACTGAAAATTTGATTTTTTGCTCCAAATTTCAGGTCCCGACCTTACGTTCTGAGCTCAATGTGGTAAAACCTGTTACAGAGGTTTTAGCCCTCAGACTTGATTCAGGATGCATTTTTCTCACCTGGGATGGCATGGGCTTCCACGGGGGACACATATTTCATGTTATTTCAGCCAAACTGAAAATTTGATTTTTGGCTCCAAATTTCAGGTCCCGACCTTACGTTCTGAGCTCAATGTGGTAAAACCCGAAACAGAGGTTTTAGCCCTCAGACTTGATTCAGGATGCATTTTTCTCACCTGGGATGGCATGGGCTTCCACAGGGGACACGTATTTCATGTTATTACAGCCAAACTGAAAATTTGATTTTTTGCTCCAAATTTCAGGTCCCGACCTTACGTTCTGAGCTCAATGTGGTAAAACCTGTTACAGAGGTTTTAGCCCTCAGACTTGATTCAGGATGCATTTTTCTCACCTGGGATGGCATGGGCTTCCACGGGGGACAAATATTTCATATAATTTCAGCCAAACTGAAAATTTGATTTTTGGCTCCAAATTTCAGGTCCCGACCTTACGTTCTGAGCTCAATGTGGTAAAACCTATTACAGAGGTTTTAGCCCTCAGACTTGATTCAGGATGCATTTTTCTCACCTGGGATGGCATGGGCTTCCACAGGGGACACGTATTTCATGTTATTACAGCCAAACTGAAAATTTGATTTTTGGCTCCAAATTTCAGGTCCCGACCTTACGTTCTGAGCTCAATGTGGTAAAACCTGTTACAGAGGTTTTAGCCCTCAGACTTGATTCAGGATGCATTTTTCTCACCTGGGATGGCATGGGCTTCCACGGGGGACACATATTTCATGTAATTTCAGCCAAACTGAAAATTTTATTTTTTGGCTCCAAATTTCAGGTCCGGACCTTATGTTCTGAGCTCAATGTGGTAAAACCTGTTACAGAGGTTTTAGCCCTCAGACTTGATTCAGGATGCATTTTTCTCACCTGGGATGGCATGGGCTTCCACGGGGGACACATATTTCATGTTATTTCAGCCAAACTGAAAATTTGATTTTTGGCTCCAAATTTCAGGTCCCGACCTTACGTTCTGAGCTCAATATGGTAAAACCCAAAACAGAGGTTTTAGCCCTCAGACTTGATTCAGGATGCATTTTTCTCACCTGGGATGGCATGGGCTTCCACAGGGGACACGTATTTGATGTTATTACAGCCAAACTGAAAATTTGATTTTTTGGCTCCAAATTTCAGGTCCCGACCTTACGTTCTGAGCTCAATGTGGTAAAACCTGTTACAGAGGTTTTAGCCCTGAGACTTGATTCAGGATGCATTTTTCTCACCTGGGATGGCATGGGCTTCCACAGGGGACACGTATTTCATGTAATTTCAGCCAAACTGAAAATTTGATTTTTGGCTCCAAATTTCAGGTCCGGACCTTACGTTCTGAGCTCAATGTGGTAAAACCCGTTACAGAGGTTTTAGCCCTCAGACTTGATTCAGGATGCATTTTTCTCACCTGGGATGGCATGGGCTTCCACGGGGGACACATATTTCATGTAATTTCAGCCAAACTGAAAATTTAATTTTTTGGCTCCAAATTTCAGGTCCCGACCTTACGTTCTGAGTTCAATGTGGTAAAACCCAAAACAGAGGTTTTAGCCCTCAGACTTGATTCAGGATGCATTTTTCTCACCTGGGATGGCATGGGCTTCCACAGGGGACACGTATTTCATGTTATTACAGCCAAACTGAAAATTTGATTTTTTGCTCCAAATTTCAGGTCCCGACCTTACGTTCTGAGCTCAATGTGGTAAAACCCGTTACAGAGGTTTTAGCCCTCAGACTTGATTCATGATGCATTTTTCTCACATGGGATGGCATGGGCTTCCACGGGGGACACATATTTCATATAATTTCAGCCAAACTGAAAATTTGATTTTTGGCTCCAAATTTCAGGTCCCGACCTTACGTTCTGAGCTCAATGTGGTAAAACCCGTTACAGAGGTTTTAGCCCTCAGACTTGATTCAGGATGCATTTTTCTCACCTGGGATGGCATGGGCTTCCACGGGGGACACATATTTCATGTAATTTCAGCCAAACTGAAAATTTTATTTTTTGGCTCCAAATTTCAGGTCCCGACCTTACGTTCTGAGCTCAATGTGGTAAAACCTGTTACAGAGGTTTTAGCCCTCAGACTTGATTCAGGATGCATTTTTCTCACCTGGGATGGCATGGGCTTCCACGGGGGACACATATTTCATGTTATTTCAGCCAAACTGAAAATTTGATTTTTGGCTCCAAATTTCAGGTCCCGACCTTACGTTCTGAGCTCAATATGGTAAAACCCAAAACAGAGGTTTTAGCCCTCAGACTTGATTCAGGATGCATTTTTCTCACCTGGGATGGCATGGGCTTCCACAGGGGGACACATATTTCATGTTATTACAGCCAAACTGAAAATTTGATTTTTTGGCTCCAAATTTCAGGTCCCGACCTTACGTTCTGAGCTCAATGTGGTAAAACCTGTTACAGAGGTTTTAGCCCTCAGACTTGATTCAGGATGCATTTTTCTCACCTGGGATGGCATGGGCTTCCACAGGGGACACGTATTTCATGTAATTTCAGCCAAACTGAAAATTTGATTTTTTGCTCCAAATTTCAGGTCCCGACCTTACGTTCTGAGCTCAATGTGGTAAAACCCGTTACAGAGGTTTTAGCCCTCAGACTTGATTCAGGATGCATTTTTCTCACCTGGGATGGCATGGGCTTCCACGGGGGACACATATTTCATGTAATTTCAGCCAAACTGAAAATTTAATTTTTTGGCTCCAAATTTCAGGTCCCGACCTTACGTTCTGAGCTCAATGTGGTAAAACCCGTTACAGGGGTTTTAGCCCTCAGACTTGATTCAGGATGCATTTTTCTCACCTGGGATGGCATGGGCTTCCACGGGGGACACGTATTTGATGTTATTACAGCCAAACTGAAAATTTGATTTTTGGCTCCAAATTTCAGGTCCCGACCTTACGTTCTGAGCTCAATGTGGTAAAACCTGTTACAGAGGTTTTAGCCCTCAGACTTGATTCAGGATGCATTTTTCTCACCTGGGATGGCATGGGCTTCCACGGGGGACACATATTTCATGTAATTTCAGCCAAACTGAAAATTTGATTTTTGGCTCCAAATTTCAGGTCCGGACCTTACGTTCTGAGATCAATGTGGTAAAACCTGTTACAGAGGTTTTAGCCCTCAGACTTGATTCAGGATGCATTTTTCTCACCTGGGATGGCATGGGCTTCCACAGGGGACACATATTTCATGTAATTTCAGCCAAACTGAAAATTTGATTTTTTGCTCCAAATTTCAGGTCCCGACCTTACGTTCTGAGCTCAATGTGGTAAAACCTGTTACAGAAGTTTTAGCCCTCAGACTTGATTCAGGATGCATTTTTCTCACCTGGGATGGCATGGCCTTCCACGGGGGACACATATTTCATGTTATTTCAGCCAAACTGAAAATTTGATTTTTGGCTCCAAATTTCAGGTCCCGACCTTACGTTCTGAGCTCAATGTGGTAAAACCTGTTACAGAGGTTTTAGCCCTCAGACTTGATTCAGGATGCATTTTTCTCACCTGGGATGGCATGGGCTTCCACGGGGGACACATATTTCATGTAATTTCAGCCAAACTGAAAATTTGATTTTTGGCTCCAAATTTCAGGTCCGGACCTTATGTCATGAGGTCAATATGGTAAAACCCAAAACAGAGGTTTTAGCCCTCAGACTTGATTCAGGATGCATTTTTCTCACCTGGGATGGCATGGGCTTCCACGGGGGACAAATATTTCATGTAATTTCAGCCAAACTGAAAATTTGATTTTTGGCTCCAAATTTCAGGTCCGGACCTTACGTTCTGAGCTCAATGTGGTAAAACCTGTTACAGAGGTTTTAGCCCTCAGACTTGATTCAGGATGCATTTTTCTCACCTGGGATGGCATGGGCTTCCACGGGGGACACATATTTCATGTAATTTCAGCCAAACTGAAAATTTGATTTTTTGCTCCAAATTTCAGGTCCCGACCTTACGTTCTGAGCTCAATGTGGTAAAACCCGTTACAGAGGTTTTAGCCCTCAGACTTGATTCAGGATGCATTTTTCTCACCTGGGATGGCATGGGCTTCCATGGGGGACACATATTTCATGTAATTTCAGCCAAACTGAAAATTTGATTTTTGGCTCCAAATTTCAGGTCCCGACCTTACGTTCTGAGCTCAATGTGGTAAAACCCGTTACAGAGGTTTTAGCACTCAGACTTGATTCAGGATGCATTTTTCTCACCTGGAATGGCATGGGCTTCCACGGGGGACACATATTTCATGTAATTTCAGCCAAATTGAAAATTTGATTTTTGGCTCCAAATTTCAGGTCCCGACCTTATGTGCTGAGCTCAATGTGGTAAAACCTGTTACAGAGGTTTTAGCCCTCAGACTTGATTCAGGATGCATTTTTCTCACCTGG
Source organism: Halichoeres trimaculatus (assembly GCF_033239565.1). Classification (NCBI taxonomy): domain Eukaryota; kingdom Metazoa; phylum Chordata; class Actinopteri; order Labriformes; family Labridae; genus Halichoeres; species Halichoeres trimaculatus. The sequence goes on from NW_027437209.1 coordinate 267,927, forward strand.
GATGGCATGGGCTTCCACGGGGGACACATATTTCATGTAATTTCAGCCAAACTGAAAATTTGATTTTTGGCTCCAAATTTCAGGTCCGGACCTTATGTCATGAGGTCAATATGGTAAAACCCAAAACAGAGGTTTTAGCCCTCAGACTTGATTCAGGATGCATTTTTCTCACCTGGGATGGCATGGGCTTCCACGGGGGACAAATATTTCATGTAATTTCAGCCAAACTGAAAATTTGATTTTTGGCTCCAAATTTCAGGTCCGGACCTTACGTTCTGAGCTCAATGTGGTAAAACCTGTTACAGAAGTTTTAGCCCTCAGACTTGATTCAGGATGCATTTTTCTCACCTGGGATGGCATGGGCTTCCACGGGGGACACATATTTCATGTAATTTCAGCCAAACTGAAAATTTGATTTTTTGCTCCAAATTTCAGGTCCGGACCTTACGTTCTGAGCTCAATGTGGTAAAACCTGTTACAGAGGTTTTAGCACTCAGACTTGATTCAGGATGCATTTTTCTCACCTGGGATGGCATGGGCTTCCACGGGGGACACATATTTCATGTAAATTCAGCCAAACTGAAAATTTGATTTTTTGGCTCCAAATTTCTGGTCCCGACCTTACGTTCTGAGCTCAATGTGGTAAAACCCGAAACAGAGGGTTTAGCCCTCAGACTTGATTCAGGATGTTTTTTTCACACCTGGGATGGCATGGGCTTCCACGGGGGACACATATTTCATGTAATTTCAGCCAAACTGAAAATTTGATTTTTTGCTCCAAATTTCAGGTCCGGACCTTACGTTCTGAGCTCAATGTGGTAAAACCCGTTACAGAGGTTTTAGCACTCAGACTTGATTCAGGATGCATTTTTCTCACCTGGGATGGCATGGGCTTCCACAGGGGACACGTATTTCATGTTATTTCAGCCAAACTGAAAATTTGATTTTTGGCTCCAAATTTCAGGTCCAGACCTTACGTTCTGAGCTCAATGTGGTAAAACCCATTACAGAGGTTTTAGCCCTCAGACTTGATTCAGGATGCATTTTTCTCACCTGGGATGGCATGGGCTTCCACGGGGGACACATATTTCATGTAATTTCAGCCAAACTGAAAATTTGATTTTTGGCTCCAAATTTCAGGTCCCGACCTTACGTTCTGAGCTCAATGTGGTAAAACCTGTTACAGAGGTTTTAGCCCTCAGACTTGATTCAGGATGCATTTTTCTCACCTGGGATGGCATGGGCTTCCACGGGGGACAAATATTTCATATAATTTCAGTCAAACTGAAAATTTGATTTTTGGCTCCAAATTTCAGGTCCCGACCTTACGTTCTGAGCTCAATGTGGTAAAACCTATTACAGAGGTTTTAGCCCTCAGACTTGATTCAGGATGCATTTTTCTCACCTGGGATGGCATGGGCTTCCACGGGGGACACATATTTCATGTAATTTCAGCCAAACTGAAAATTTGATTTTTTGCTCCAAATTTCAGGTCCCGACCTTACGTTCTGAGCTCAATGTGGTAAAACCTGTTACAGAGGTTTTAGCCCTCAGACTTGATTCAGGATGCATTTTTCTCACCTGGGATGGCATGGGCTTCCACGGGGGACACATATTTCATATAATTTCAGCCAAACTGAAAATTTGATTTTTGGCTCCAAATTTGAGGTCCGGACCTTACGTTCTGAGGTCAATCTGGTAAAACCTGTTACAGAGGTTTTAGCCCTCAGACTTGATTCAGGATGCATTTTTCTCACCTGGGATGGCATGGGCTTCCACAGGGGACACGTATTTCATGTTATTACAGCCAAACTGAAAATTTGATTTTTTGCTCCAAATTTCAGGTCCCGACCTTACGTTCTGAGCTCAATGTGGTAAAACCTGTTACAGAGGTTTTAGCCCTCAGACTTGATTCAGGATGCATTTTTCTCACCTGGGATGGCATGGGCTTCCACGGGGGACACATATTTCATGTTATTTCAGCCAAACTGAAAATTTGATTTTTGGCTCCAAATTTCAGGTCCCGACCTTACGTTCTGAGCTCAATGTGGTAAAACCTGTTACAGAGGTTTTAGCCCTCAGACTTGATTCAGGATGCATTTTTCTCAGCTGGGATGGCATGGGCTTCCACAGGGGACACGTATTTCATGTTATTACAGCCAAACTGAAAATTTGATTTTTTGCTCCAAATTTCAGGTCCCGACCTTACGTTCTGAGCTCAATGTGGTAAAACCTGTTACAGAGGTTTTAGCCCTCAGACTTGATTCAGGATGCATTTTTCTCACCTGGGATGGCATGGGCTTCCACGGGGGACAAATATTTCATATAATTTCAGCCAAACTGAAAATTTGATTTTTTGCTCCAAATTTCAGGTCCCGACCTTACGTTCTGAGCTCAATGTGGTAAAACCTATTACAGAGGTTTTAGCCCTCAGACTTGATTCAGGATGCATTTTTCTCACCTGGGATGGCATGGGCTTCCACAGGGGACACGTATTTCATGTTATTACAGCCAAACTGAAAATTTGATTTTTGGCTCCAAATTTCAGGTCCCGACCTTACGTTCTGAGCTCAATGTGGTAAAACCTGTTACAGAGGTTTTAGCCCTCAGACTTGATTCATGATGCATTTTTCTCACCTGGGATGGCATGGGCTTCCACGGGGGACACATATTTCATGTTATTTCAGCCAAACTGAAAATTTGATTTTTGGCTCCAAATTTCAGGTCCCGACCTTACGTTCTGAGCTCAATGTGGTAAAACCTGTTACAGAGGTTTTAGCCCTCAGACTTGATTCAGGATGCATTTTTCTCAGCTGGGATGGCATGGGCTTCCACAGGGGACACATATTTCATGTAATTTCAGCCAAACTGAAAATTTGATTTTTTGCTCCAAATTTCAGGTCCCAACCTTACGTTCTGAGCTCAATGTGTTAAAACCCGAAACAGAGGTTTTAGCCCTCAGACTTGATTCAGGATGCATTTTTCTCACCTGGGATGGCATGGGCTTCCAGGGGGGACACATATTTCATGTAATTTCAGCCAAACTGAAAATTTGATTTTTGGCTCCAAATTTCAGGTCCCGACCTTACGTTCTGAGCTCAATGTGGTAAAACCTGTTACAGAGGTTTTAGCCCTCAGACTTGATTCAGGATGCATTTTTCTCACCTGGGATGGCATGGGCTTCCACGGGGGACACATATTTCATGTAATTTCAGCCAAACTGAAAATTTGATTTTTTGCTCCAAATTTCAGGTCCCGACCTTACGTTCTGAGCTCAATGTGGTAAAACCCGTTACAGAGGTTTTAGCCCTCAGACTTGATTCAGGATGCATTTTTCTCACCAGGGATGGCATGGGCTTCCACGTGGGACACATATTTAATGTTATTTCAGCCAAACTGAAAATTTGATTTTTGGCTCCAAATTTCAGGTCCCGACCTTACGTTCTGAGTTCAATATGGTAAAACCCGAAACAGAGGTTTTAGCACTCAGACTTGATTCAGGATGCATTTTTCTTACCTGGGATGGCATGGGCTTCCACAGGGGACACGTATTTCATGTTATTACAGCCAAACTGAAAATTTGATTTTTTGCTCCAAATTTCAGGTCCCGACCTTACGTTCTGAGCTCAATGTGGTAAAACCCGTTACAGAGGTTTTAGCCCTCAGACTTGATTCATGATGCATTTTTCTCACATGGGATGGCATGGGCTTCCACGGGGGACACATATTTCATATAATTTCAGCCAAACTGAAAATTTGATTTTTGGCTCCAAATTTCAGGTCCCGACCTTACGTTCTGAGCTCAATGTGGTAAAACCCGTTACAGAGGTTTTAGCCCTCAGACTTGATTCAGGATGCATTTTTCTCACCTGGGATGGCATGGGCTTCCACGGGGGACACATATTTCATGTAATTTCAGCCAAACTGAAAATTTTATTTTTTGGCTCCAAATTTCAGGTCCGGACCTTATGTTCTGAGCTCAATGTGGTAAAACCTGTTACAGAGGTTTTAGCCCTCAGACTTGATTCAGGATGCATTTTTCTCACCTGGGATGGCATGGGCTTCCACGGGGGACACATATTTCATGTTATTTCAGCCAAACTGAAAATTTGATTTTTGGCTCCAAATTTCAGGTCCCGACCTTACGTTCTGAGCTCAATATGGTAAAACCCAAAACAGAGGTTTTAGCCCTCAGACTTGATTCAGGATGCATTTTTCTCACCTGGGATGGCATGGGCTTCCACAGGGGACACGTATTTGATGTTATTACAGCCAAACTGAAAATTTGATTTTTTGGCTCCAAATTTCAGGTCCCGACCTTACGTTCTGAGCTCAATGTGGTAAAACCTGTTACAGAGGTTTTAGCCCTCAGACTTGATTCAGGATGCATTTTTCTCACCTGGGATGGCATGGGCTTCCACAGGGGACACATATTTCATGTTATTTCAGCCAAACTGAAAATTTGATTTTTTGCTCCAAATTTCAGGTCCCGACCTTACGTTCTGAGCTCAATGTGGTAAAACCCGTTACAGAGGTTTTAGCCCTCAGACTTGATTCAGGATGCATTTTTCTCACCTGGGATGGCATGGGCTTCCACGGGGGACACATATTTCATGTAATTTCAGCCAAACTGAAAATTTAATTTTTTGGCTCCAAATTTCAGGTCCCGACCTTACGTTCTGAGCTCAATGTGGTAAAACCCGTTACAGGGGTTTTAGCCCTCAGACTTGATTCAGGATGCATTTTTCTCACCTGGGATGGCATGGGCTTCCACGGGGGACACATATTTCATATAATTTCAGCCAAAGTGAAAATTTGATTTTTGGCTCCAAATTTCAGGTCCCGACCTTACGTTCTGAGCTCAATGTGGTAAAACCTGTTACAGAGGTTTTAGCCCTCAGACTTGATTCAGGATGCATTTTTCTCACCTGGGATGGCATGGGCTTCCACAGGGGACACGTATTTCATGTTATTTCAGCCAAACTGAAAATTTGATTTTTGGCTCCAAATTTCAGGTCCGGACCTTACGTTCTGAGATCAATGTGGTAAAACCTGTTACAGAGGTTTTAGCACTCAGACTTGATTCAGGATGCATTTTTCTCACCTGGGATGGCATGGGCTTCCACAGGGGACACATATTTCATGTAATTTCAGCCAAACTGAAAATTTGATTTTTTGCTCCAAATTTCAGGTCCCGACCTTACGTTCTGAGCTCAATGTGGTAAAACCTGTTACAGAGGTTTTAGCCCTCAGACTTGATTCAGGATGCATTTTTCTCACCTGGGATGGCATGGCCTTCCACGGGGGACACATATTTCATATAATTTCAGCCAAACTGAAAATTTGATTTTTGGCTCCAAATTTCAGGTCCCGACCTTACGTTCTGAGCTCAATGTGGTAAAACCTGTTACAGAGGTTTTAGCCCTCAGACTTGATTCAGGATGCATTTTTCTCACCTGGGATGGCATGGGCTTCCACGGGGGACACATATTTCATGTAATTTCAGCCAAACTGAAAATTTGATTTTTGGCTCCAAATTTCAGGTCCCGACCTTACGTTCTGAGCTCAATGTGGTAAAACCTGTTACAGAGGTTTTAGCCCTCAGACTTGATTCAGGATGCATTTTTCTCACCTGGGATGGCATGGGCTTCCACGGGGGACACATATTTCATGTAATTTCAGCCAAACTGAAAATTTGATTTTTGGCTCCAAATTTCAGGTCCCGACCTTACGTTCTGAGCTCAATGTGGTAAAACCTGTTACAGAGGTTTTAGCACTCAGACTTGATTCAGGATGCATTTTTCTCACCTGGGATGGCATGGGCTTCCACGGGGGACACATATTTCATGTAATTTCAGCCAAACTGAAAATTTGATTTTTTGCTCCAAATTTCAGGTCCCAACCTTACGCTCTGAGCTCAATGTGGTAAAACCCGTTACAGAGGTTTTAGTACTCAGACTTGATTCAGGATGCATTTTTCTCAGCTGGGATGGCATGGGCTTCCACAGGGGACACGTATTTCATGTAATTTCAGCCAAACTGAAAATTTGATTTTTTGCTCCAAATTTCAGGTCCGGACCTTACGTTCTGAGCTCAATGTGGTAAAACCTGTTACAGAGGTTTTAGCCCTCAGACTTGATTCATGATGCATTTTTCTCACCTGGGATGGCATGGGCTTCCAGGGGGGACACATATTTCATGTAATTTCAGCCAAACTGAAAATTTGATTTTTGGCTCCAAATTTCAGGTCCCGACCTTACGTTCTGAGCTCAATGTGGTAAAACCTGTTACAGAGGTTTTAGCCCTCAGACTTGATTCATGATGCATTTTTCTCACCTGGGATGGCATGGGCTTCCAGGGGGGACACATATTTCATGTAATTTCAGCCAAACTGAAAATTTGATTTTTGGCTCCAAATTTCAGGTCCCGACCTTACGTTCTGAGCTCAATGTGGTAAAACCCGTTACAGAGGTTTTAGCCCTCAGACTTGATTCAGGATGCATTTTTCTCACCTGGGATGGCATGGGCTTCCACGTGGGACACATATTTTATGTTATTTCAGCCAAACTGAAAATTTGATTTTTGGCTCCAAATTTCAGGTCCCGACCTTACGTTCTGAGCTCAATGTGGTAAAACCTGTTACAGAGGTTTTAGCCCTCAGACTTGATTCAGGATGCATTTTTCTCACCTGGGATGGCATGGGCTTCCACGGGGGACACATATTTCATGTAATTTCAGCCAAACTGAAAATTTGATTTTTGGCTCCAAATTTCAGGTCCCGACCTTACGTTCTGAGCTCAATGTGGTAAAACCTGTTACAGAGGTTTTAGCACTCAGACTTGATTCAGGATGCATTTTTCTCACCTGGGATGGCATGGGCTTCCACGGGGGACACATATTTCATGTAATTTCAGCCAAACTGAAAATTTGATTTTTTGCTCCAAATTTCAGGTCCCAACCTTACGTTCTGAGCTCAATGTGGTAAAACCCGTTACAGAGGTTTTAGTACTCAGACTTGATTCAGGATGCATTTTTCTCAGCTGGGATGGCATGGGCTTCCACAGGGGACACGTATTTCATGTAATTTCAGCCAAACTGAAAATTTGATTTTTTGCTCCAAATTTCAGGTCCCGACCTTACGTTCTTTGGTCAATGTGGTAAAACCTGTTACAGAGGTTTTAGCCCTCAGACTTGATTCAGGATGCATTTTTCTCACCTGGGATGGCATGGGCTTCCACGGGGGACAAATATTTCATGTAATTTCAGCCAAACTGAAAATTTGATTTTTGGCTCCAAATTTCAGGTCCCGACCTTACGTTCTGAGCTCAATGTGGTAAAACCCGTTACAGAGGTTTTAGCCCTCAGACTTGATTCAGGATGCATTTTTCTCACCTGGGATGGCATGGGCTTCCACGTGGGACACATATTTAATGTTATTTCAGCCAAACTGAAAATTTGATTTTTGGCTCCAAATTTCAGGTCCCGACCTTACGTTCTGAGCTCAATGTGGTAAAACCTGTTACAGAGGTTTTAGCCCTCAGACTTGATTCAGGATGCATTTTTCTCACCTGGGATGGCATGGGCTTCCACGGGGGACACATATTTCATATAATTTCAGCCAAACTGAAAATTTGATTTTTGGCTCCAAATTTGAGGTCCGGACCTTACGTTCTGAGGTCAATCTGGTAAAACCTGTTACAGAGGTTTTAGCCCTCAGACTTGATTCAGGATGCATTTTTCTCACCTGGGATGGCATGGGCTTCCACAGGGGACACGTATTTCATGTTATTACAGCCAAACTGAAAATTTGATTTTTTGCTCCAAATTTCAGGTCCCGACCTTACGTTCTGAGCTCAATGTGGTAAAACCTGTTACAGAGGTTTTAGCCCTCAGACTTGATTCAGGATGCATTTTTCTCACCTGGGATGGCATGGGCTTCCACGGGGGACACATATTTCATGTTATTTCAGCCAAACTGAAAATTTGATTTTTGGCTCCAAATTTCAGGTCCCGACCTTACGTTCTGAGCTCAATGTGGTAAAACCTGTTACAGAGGTTTTAGCCCTCAGACTTGATTCAGGATGCATTTTTCTCAGCTGGGATGGCATGGGCTTCCACAGGGGACACGTATTTCATGTAATTTCAGCCAAACTGAAAATTTGATTTTTTGCTCCAAATTTCAGGTCCCGACCTTACGTTCTTTGGTCAATGTGGTAAAACCTGTTACAGAGGTTTTAGCCCTCAGACTTGATTCAGGATGCATTTTTCTCACCTGGGATGGCATGGGCTTCCACGGGGGACAAATATTTCATGTAATTTCAGCCAAACTGAAAATTTGATTTTTGGCTCCAAATTTCAGGTCCCGACCTTACGTTCTGAGCTCAATGTGGTAAAACCCGTTACAGAGGTTTTAGCCCTCAGACTTGATTCAGGATGCATTTTTCTCACCTGGGATGGCATGGGCTTCCACGTGGGACACATATTTAATGTTATTTCAGCCAAACTGAAAATTTGATTTTTGGCTCCAAATTTCAGGTCCCGACCTTACGTTCTGAGCTCAATGTGGTAAAACCTGTTACAGAGGTTTTAGCCCTCAGACTTGATTCAGGATGCATTTTTCTCACCTGGGATGGCATGGGCTTCCACGGGGGACACATATTTCATATAATTTCAGCCAAACTGAAAATTTGATTTTTGGCTCCAAATTTGAGGTCCGGACCTTACGTTCTGAGGTCAATCTGGTAAAACCTGTTACAGAGGTTTTAGCCCTCAGACTTGATTCAGGATGCATTTTTCTCACCTGGGATGGCATGGGCTTCCACAGGGGACACGTATTTCATGTTATTACAGCCAAACTGAAAATTTGATTTTTTGCTCCAAATTTCAGGTCCCGACCTTACGTTCTGAGCTCAATGTGGTAAAACCTGTTACAGAGGTTTTAGCCCTCAGACTTGATTCAGGATGCATTTTTCTCACCTGGGATGGCATGGGCTTCCACGGGGGACAAATATTTCATATAATTTCAGCCAAACTGAAAATTTGATTTTTGGCTCCAAATTTGAGGTCCGGACCTTACGTTCTGAGCTCAATGTGGTAAAACCTATTACAGAGGTTTTAGCCCTCAGACTTGATTCAGGATGCATTTTTCTCACCTGGGATGGCATGGGCTTCCACAGGGGACACGTATTTCATGTTATTACAGCCAAACTGAAAATTTGATTTTTGGCTCCAAATTTCAGGTCCCGACCTTACGTTCTGAGCTCAATGTGGTAAAACCTGTTACAGAGGTTTTAGCCCTCAGACTTGATTCATGATGCATTTTTCTCACCTGGGATGGCATGGGCTTCCACGGGGGACACATATTTCATGTTATTTCAGCCAAACTGAAAATTTGATTTTTGGCTCCAAATTTCAGGTCCCGACCTTACGTTCTGAGCTCAATGTGGTAAAACCTGTTACAGAGGTTTTAGCCCTCAGACTTGATTCAGGATGCATTTTTCTCAGCTGGGATGGCATGGGCTTCCACAGGGGACACGTATTTCATGTAATTTCAGCCAAACTGAAAATTTGATTTTTTGCTCCAAATTTCAGGTCCCAACCTTACGTTCTGAGCTCAATGTGTTAAAACCCGAAACAGAGGTTTTAGCCCTCAGACTTGATTCAGGATGCATTTTTCTCACCTGGGATGGCATGGGCTTCCAGGGGGGACACATATTTCATGTAATTTCAGCCAAACTGAAAATTTGATTTTTGGCTCCAAATTTCAGGTCCCGACCTTACGTTCTGAGCTCAATGTGGTAAAACCTGTTACAGAGGTTTTAGCCCTCAGACTTGATTCAGGATGCATTTTTCTCACCTGGGATGGCATGGGCTTCCACGGGGGACACATATTTCATGTAATTTCAGCCAAACTGAAAATTTGATTTTTTGCTCCAAATTTCAGGTCCCGACCTTACGTTCTGAGCTCAATGTGGTAAAACCCGTTACAGAGGTTTTAGCCCTCAGACTTGATTCAGGATGCATTTTTCTCACCTGGGATGGCATGGGCTTCCACGTGGGACACATATTTAATGTTATTTCAGCCAAACTGAAAATTTGATTTTTGGCTCCAAATTTCAGGTCCCGACCTTACGTTCTGAGTTCAATATGGTAAAACCCAAAACAGAGGTTTTAGCCCTCAGACTTGATTCAGGATGCATTTTTCTCACCTGGGATGGCATGGGCTTCCACAGGGGACACGTATTTCATGTTATTACAGCCAAACTGAAAATTTGATTTTTTGCTCCAAATTTCAGGTCCCGACCTTACGTTCTGAGCTCAATGTGGTAAAACCCGAAACAGAGGTTTTAGCCCTCAGACTTGATTCATGATGCATTTTTCTCACCTGGGATGGCATGGGCTTCCACAGGGGACACATATTTCATATAATTTCAGCCAAACTGAAAATTTGATTTTTGGCTCCAAATTTCAGGTCCCGACCTTACGTTCTGAGCTCAATGTGGTAAAACCCGTTACAGAGGTTTTAGCCCTCAGACTTGATTCAGGATGCATTTTTCTCACCTGGGATGGCATGGGCTTCCACGGGGGACACATATTTCATATAATTTCAGCCAAACTGAAAATTTGATTTTTGGCTCCAAATTTCAGGTCCCGACCTTACGTTCTGAGCTCAATGTGGTAAAACCTGTTACAGAGGTTTTAGCACTCAGACTTGATTCAGGATGAATTTTTCTCACCTGGGATGGCATGGGCTTCCACGGGGGACACATATTTCATGTAATTTCAGCCAAACTGAAAATTTGATTTTTTGCTCCAAATTTTAGGTCCCGACCTTATGTTCTGAGCTCAATGTGGTAAAACCTGTTACAGAGGTTTTAGCCCTCAGACTTGATTCAGGATGCATTTTTCTCAGCTGGGATGGCATGGGCTTCCACAGGGGACACGTATTTCATGTAATTTCAGCCAAACTGAAAATTTGATTTTTTGCTCCAAATTTCAGGTCCCGACCTTACGTTCTTTGGTCAATGTGGTAAAACCTGTTACAGAGGTTTTAGCCCTCAGACTTGATTCAGGATGCATTTTTCTCACCTGGGATGGCATGGGCTTCCACGGGGGACAAATATTTCATGTAATTTCAGCCAAACTGAAAATTTGATTTTTGGCTCCAAATTTCAGGTCCCGACCTTACGTTCTGAGCTCAATGTGGTAAAACCCGTTACAGAGGTTTTAGCCCTCAGACTTGATTCAGGATGCATTTTTCTCACCTGGGATGGCATGGGCTTCCACGTGGGACACATATTTAATGTTATTTCAGCCAAACTGAAAATTTGATTTTTGGCTCCAAATTTCAGGTCCCGACCTTACGTTCTGAGCTCAATGTGGTAAAACCTGTTACAGAGGTTTTAGCCCTCAGACTTGATTCAGGATGCATTTTTCTCACCTGGGATGGCATGGGCTTCCACGGGGGACACATATTTCATATAATTTCAGCCAAACTGAAAATTTGATTTTTGGCTCCAAATTTGAGGTCCGGACCTTACGTTCTGAGGTCAATCTGGTAAAACCTGTTACAGAGGTTTTAGCCCTCAGACTTGATTCAGGATGCATTTTTCTCACCTGGGATGGCATGGGCTTCCACAGGGGACACGTATTTCATGTTATTACAGCCAAACTGAAAATTTGATTTTTTGCTCCAAATTTCAGGTCCCGACCTTACGTTCTGAGCTCAATGTGGTAAAACCTGTTACAGAGGTTTTAGCCCTCAGACTTGATTCAGGATGCATTTTTCTCACCTGGGATGGCATGGGCTTCCACGGGGGACACATATTTCATGTTATTTCAGCCAAACTGAAAATTTGATTTTTGGCTCCAAATTTCAGGTCCCGACCTTACGTTCTGAGCTCAATGTGGTAAAACCTGTTACAGAGGTTTTAGCCCTCAGACTTGATTCAGGATGCATTTTTCTCAGCTGGGATGGCATGGGCTTCCACAGGGGACACGTATTTCATGTAATTTCAGCCAAACTGAAAATTTGATTTTTTGCTCCAAATTTCAGGTCCCGACCTTACGTTCTGAGCTCAATGTGGTAAAACCTGTTACAGAGGTTTTAGCCCTCAGACTTGATTCAGGATGCATTTTTCTCACCTGGGATGGCATGGGCTTCCACGGGGGACAAATATTTCATATAATTTCAGCCAAACTGAAAATTTGATTTTTGGCTCCAAATTTGAGGTCCGGACCTTACGTTCTGAGCTCAATGTGGTAAAACCTATTACAGAGGTTTTAGCCCTCAGACTTGATTCAGGATGCATTTTTCTCACCTGGGATGGCATGGGCTTCCACAGGGGACACGTATTTCATGTTATTACAGCCAAACTGAAAATTTGATTTTTGGCTCCAAATTTCAGGTCCCGACCTTACGTTCTGAGCTCAATGTGGTAAAACCTGTTACAGAGGTTTTAGCCCTCAGACTTGATTCATGATGCATTTTTCTCACCTGGGATGGCATGGGCTTCCACGGGGGACACATATTTCATGTTATTTCAGCCAAACTGAAAATTTGATTTTTGGCTCCAAATTTCAGGTCCCGACCTTACGTTCTGAGCTCAATGTGGTAAAACCTGTTACAGAGGTTTTAGCCCTCAGACTTGATTCAGGATGCATTTTTCTCAGCTGGGATGGCATGGGCTTCCACAGGGGACACGTATTTCATGTAATTTCAGCCAAACTGAAAATTTGATTTTTTGCTCCAAATTTCAGGTCCCAACCTTACGTTCTGAGCTCAATGTGTTAAAACCCGAAACAGAGGTTTTAGCCCTCAGACTTGATTCAGGATGCATTTTTCTCACCTGGGATGGCATGGGCTTCCAGGGGGGACACATATTTCATGTAATTTCAGCCAAACTGAAAATTTGATTTTTGGCTCCAAATTTCAGGTCCCGACCTTACGTTCTGAGCTCAATGTGGTAAAACCTGTTACAGAGGTTTTAGCCCTCAGACTTGATTCAGGATGCATTTTTCTCACCTGGGATGGCATGGGCTTCCACGGGGGACACATATTTCATGTAATTTCAGCCAAACTGAAAATTTGATTTTTTGCTCCAAATTTCAGGTCCCGACCTTACGTTCTGAGCTCATTGTGGTAAAACCCGTTACAGAGGTTTTAGCCCTCAGACTTGATTCAGGATGCATTTTTCTCACCTGGGATGGCATGGGCTTCCACGTGGGACACATATTTAATGTTATTTCAGCCAAACTGAAAATTTGATTTTTGGCTCCAAATTTCAGGTCCCGACCTTACGTTCTGAGTTCAATATGGTAAAACCCAAAACAGAGGTTTTAGCCCTCAGACTTGATTCAGGATGCATTTTTCTCACCTGGGATGGCATGGGCTTCCACAGGGGACACGTATTTCATGTTATTACAGCCAAACTGAAAATTTGATTTTTTGCTCCAAATTTCAGGTCCCGACCTTACGTTCTGAGCTCAATGTGGTAAAACCCGAAACAGAGGTTTTAGCCCTCAGACTTGATTCATGATGCATTTTTCTCACCTGGGATGGCATGGGCTTCCACAGGGGACACATATTTCATATAATTTCAGCCAAACTGAAAATTTGATTTTTGGCTCCAAATTTCAGGTCCCGACCTTACGTTCTGAGCTCAATGTGGTAAAACCCGTTACAGAGGTTTTAGCCCTCAGACTTGATTCAGGATGCATTTTTCTCACCTGGGATGGCATGGGCTTCCACGGGGGACACATATTTCATATAATTTCAGCCAAACTGAAAATTTGATTTTTGGCTCCAAATTTCAGGTCCCGACCTTACGTTCTGAGCTCAATGTGGTAAAACCTGTTACAGAGGTTTTAGCACTCAGACTTGATTCAGGATGCATTTTTCTCAGCTGGGATGGCATGGGCTTCCACAGGGGACACGTATTTCATGTAATTTCAGCCAAACTGAAAATTTGATTTTTTGCTCCAAATTTCAGGTCCCGACCTTACGTTCTTTGGTCAATGTGGTAAAACCTGTTACAGAGGTTTTAGCCCTCAGACTTGATTCAGGATGCATTTTTCTCACCTGGGATGGCATGGGCTTCCACGGGGGACAAATATTTCATGTAATTTCAGCCAAACTGAAAATTTGATTTTTGGCTCCAAATTTCAGGTCCCGACCTTACGTTCTGAGCTCAATGTGGTAAAACCCGTTACAGAGGTTTTAGCCCTCAGACTTGATTCAGGATGCATTTTTCTCACCTGGGATGGCATGGGCTTCCACGTGGGACACATATTTAATGTTATTTCAGCCAAACTGAAAATTTGATTTTTGGCTCCAAATTTCAGGTCCCGACCTTACGTTCTGAGCTCAATGTGGTAAAACCTGTTACAGAGGTTTTAGCCCTCAGACTTGATTCAGGATGCATTTTTCTCACCTGGGATGGCATGGGCTTCCACGGGGGACACATATTTCATATAATTTCAGCCAAACTGAAAATTTGATTTTTGGCTCCAAATTTGAGGTCCGGACCTTACGTTCTGAGGTCAATCTGGTAAAACCTGTTACAGAGGTTTTAGCCCTCAGACTTGATTCAGGATGCATTTTTCTCACCTGGGATGGCATGGGCTTCCACAGGGGACACGTATTTCATGTTATTACAGCCAAACTGAAAATTTGATTTTTTGCTCCAAATTTCAGGTCCCGACCTTACGTTCTGAGCTCAATGTGGTAAAACCTGTTACAGAGGTTTTAGCCCTCAGACTTGATTCAGGATGCATTTTTCTCACCTGGGATGGCATGGGCTTCCACGGGGGACACATATTTCATGTTATTTCAGCCAAACTGAAAATTTGATTTTTTGGCTCCAAATTTCAGGTCCCGACCTTACGTTCTGAGCTCAATGTGGTAAAACCTGTTACAGAGGTTTTAGCCCTCAGACTTGATTCAGGATGCATTTTTCTCAGCTGGGATGGCATGGGCTTCCACAGGGGACACGTATTTCATGTAATTTCAGCCAAACTGAAAATTTGATTTTTTGCTCCAAATTTCAGGTCCCGACCTTACGTTCTGAGCTCAATGTGGTAAAACCTGTTACAGAGGTTTTAGCCCTCAGACTTGATTCAGGATGCATTTTTCTCACCTGGGATGGCATGGGCTTCCACGGGGGACAAATATTTCATATAATTTCAGCCAAACTGAAAATTTGATTTTTGGCTCCAAATTTCAGGTCCCGACCTTACGTTCTGAGCTCAATGTGGTAAAACCTATTACAGAGGTTTTAGCCCTCAGACTTGATTCAGGATGCATTTTTCTCACCTGGGATGGCATGGGCTTCCACAGGGGACACGTATTTCATGTTATTACAGCCAAACTGAAAATTTGATTTTTGGCTCCAAATTTCAGGTCCCGACCTTACGTTCTGAGCTCAATGTGGTAAAACCTGTTACAGAGGTTTTAGCCCTCAGACTTGATTCATGATGCATTTTTCTCACCTGGGATGGCATGGGCTTCCACGGGGGACACATATTTCATGTTATTTCAGCCAAACTGAAAATTTGATTTTTGGCTCCAAATTTCAGGTCCCGACCTTACGTTCTGAGCTCAATGTGGTAAAACCTGTTACAGAGGTTTTAGCCCTCAGACTTGATTCAGGATGCATTTTTCTCAGCTGGGATGGCATGGGCTTCCACAGGGGACACGTATTTCATGTAATTTCAGCCAAACTGAAAATTTGATTTTTTGCTCCAAATTTCAGGTCCCAACCTTACGTTCTGAGCTCAATGTGTTAAAACCCGAAACAGAGGTTTTAGCCCTCAGACTTGATTCAGGATGCATTTTTCTCACCTGGGATGGCATGGGCTTCCAGGGGGGACACATATTTCATGTAATTTCAGCCAAACTGAAAATTTGATTTTTGGCTCCAAATTTCAGGTCCCGACCTTACGTTCTGAGCTCAATGTGGTAAAACCTGTTACAGAGGTTTTAGCCCTCAGACTTGATTCAGGATGCATTTTTCTCACCTGGGATGGCATGGGCTTCCACGGGGGACACATATTTCATGTAATTTCAGCCAAACTGAAAATTTGATTTTTTGCTCCAAATTTCAGGTCCCGACCTTACGTTCTGAGCTCAATGTGGTAAAACCCGTTACAGAGGTTTTAGCCCTCAGACTTGATTCAGGATGCATTTTTCTCACCTGGGATGGCATGGGCTTCCACGTGGGACACATATTTAATGTTATTTCAGCCAAACTGAAAATTTGATTTTTGGCTCCAAATTTCAGGTCCCGACCTTACGTTCTGAGTTCAATATGGTAAAACCCAAAACAGAGGTTTTAGCCCTCAGACTTGATTCAGGATGCATTTTTCTCACCTGGGATGGCATGGGCTTCCACAGGGGACACGTATTTCATGTTATTACAGCCAAACTGAAAATTTGATTTTTTGCTCCAAATTTCAGGTCCCGACCTTACGTTCTGAGCTCAATGTGGTAAAACCCGAAACAGAGGTTTTAGCCCTCAGACTTGATTCATGATGCATTTTTCTCACCTGGGATGGCATGGGCTTCCACAGGGGACACATATTTCATGTTATTTCAGCCAAACTGAAAATTTGATTTTTGGCTCCAAATTTCAGGTCCCGACCTTACGTTCTGAGCTCAATGTGGTAAAACCCGTTACAGAGGTTTTAGCCCTCAGACTTGATTCAGGATGCATTTTTCTCACCTGGGATAGCATGGGCTTCCACGGGGGACACATATTTCATATAATTTCAGCCAAACTGAAAATTTGATTTTTGGCTCCAAATTTCAGGTCCCGACCTTACGTTCTGAGCTCAATGTGGTAAAACCTGTTACAGAGGTTTTAGCACTCAGACTTGATTCAGGATGAATTTTTCTCACCTGGGATGGCATGGGCTTCCACGGGGGACACATATTTCATGTAATTTCAGCCAAACTGAAAATTTGATTTTTTGCTCCAAATTTTAGGTCCCGACCTTATGTTCTGAGCTCAATGTGGTAAAACCTGTTACAGAGGTTTTAGCCCTCAGACTTGATTCAGGATGCATTTTTCTCACCTGGGATGGCATGGGCTTCCACGGGGGACACATATTTCATGTAATTTCAGCCAAACTGAAAATTTGATTTTTGGCTCCAAATTTCAGGTCCCGACCTTACGTTCTGAGCTCAATGTGGTAAAACCTGTAACAGAGGTTTTAGCCCTCAGACTTGATTCAGGATGCATTTTTCTCACCTGGGATGGCATTGGGCTTCCACAGGGGACACATATTTCATGTAATTTCAGCCAAACTGAAAATTTGATTTTTGGCTCCAAATTTCAGGTCCCGACCTTACGTTCTGAGGTCAATGTGGTAAAACCTGTTACAGAGGTTTTAGCCCTCAGACTTGATTCAGGATGCATTTTTCTCACCTGGGATGGCATGGGCTTCCACGGGGGACACATATTTCATGTAATTTCATCCAAACTGAAAATTTGATTTTTGGCTCCAAATTTCAGGTCCGGACCTTACGTTCTGAGGTCAATGTGGTAAAACCCGTTACAGAGGTTTTAGCCCTCAGACTTGATTCAGGATGCATTTTTCTCACCTGGAATGGCATGGGCTTCCACGGGGGACACATATTTCGTGTAATTTCAGCCAAACTGAAAATTTGATTTTTGGCTCCAAATTTCAGGTCCCGACCTTACGTTCTGAGCTCAATGTGGTAAAACCCGTTACAGAGGTTTTAGCACTCAGACTTGATTCAGGATGCATTTTTCTCACCTGGGATGGCATGGGCTTCCACGGGGGACACATATTTCATGTAATTTCAGCCAAACTGAAAATTTGACTTTTGGCTCCAAATTTCAGGTCCGGACCTTATGTTCTGAGGTCAATATGGTAAAACCCGTTACAGAGGTTTTAGCACTCAGACTTGATTCAGGATGCATTTTTCTCACCTGGGATGGCATGGGCTGCCACGGGGGACACATATTTCATGTAATTTCAGCCAAACTGAAAATTTGATTTTTGGCTCCAAATTTCAGGTCCGGACCTTACGTTCTGAGCTCAATGTGGTAAAACCTGTTACAGAGGTTTTAGCCCTCAGACTTGATTCAGGATGCATTTTTCTCACCTGGGATGGCATGGGCTTCCACGGGGGACACATATTTCATGTAATTTTATCCAAACTGAAAATTTGATTTTTGGCTCCAAATTTCAGGTCCGGACCTTACGTTCTGAGCTCAATGTGGTAAAACCTGTTACAGAGGTTTTAGCCCTCAGACTTGATTCAGGATGCATTTTTCTCACCTGGGATGGCATGGGCTTCCACGGGGGACACATATTTCATGTAATTTCATCCAAACTGAAAATTTGATTTTTGGCTCCAAATTTCAGGTCCGGACCTTACGTTCTGAGCTCAATGTGGTAAAACCTGTTACAGAGGTTTTAGCCCTCAGACTTGATTCAGGATGCATTTTTCTCACCTGGGATGGCATGGGCTTCCACGGGGGACACATATTTCATGTAATTTCAGCCAAACTGAAAATTTGATTTTTGGCTCCAAATTTCAGGTCCCGACCATAGTTCTGAGTTCAATATGGTAAAACCAAAAACAGAGGTTTTAGCCCTCAGACTTGATTTAGGATGCATTTTTCTCACCTGGGATGGCATGGGCTTCCACGGGGGACACATATTTCATGTAATTTCAGCCAAACTGAAAATTTGATTTTTGGCTCCAAATTTCAGGTCCGGACCTTTCGTTCTGAGCTCAATGTGGTAAAACCTGTTACAGAGGTTTTAGCCCTCAGACTTGATTCAGGATGCATTTTTCTCACCTGGGATGGCATGGGCTTCCACGTGGGACACATATTTCATGTTATTTCAGCCAAACTGAAAATTTGATTTTTTGCTCCAAATTTCAGGTCCCGACCTTACGTTCTGAGCTCAATGTGGTAAAACCCGTTACAGAGGTTTTAGCACTCAGACTTGATTCAGGATGCATTTTTCTCACCTGGGATGGCATGGGCTTCCACTTGGGACACATATTTAATGTTATTTCAGCCAAACTGAAAATTTGATTTTTTGCTCCAAATTTCAGGTCCCGACCTTACGTTCTAAGTTCAATATGGTAAAACCCAAAACAGAGGTTTTAGACCTCAGACTTGATTCAGGATGCATTTTTCTCACCTGGGATGGCATGGGCTTCCACGGGGGACACATATTTCATGTAATTTCAGCCAAACTGAAAATTTGATTTTTGGCTCCAAATTTCAGGTCCCGACCTTACGTTCTGAGCTCAATGTGGTAAAACCTGTTACAGAGGTTTTAGCCCTCAGACTTGATTCAGGATGCATTTTTCTCACCTGGGATGGCATGGGCTTCCACGGGGGACACATATTTCATGTAATTTCAGCCAAACTGAAAATTTGATTTTTGGCTCCAAATTTCAGGTCCCAACCTTACGTTCTGAGCTCAATGTGGTAAAACCTGTTACAGAGGTTTTAGCCCTCAGACTTGATTCAGGATGCATTTTTCTCACCTGGGATGGCATGGGCTTCCACAGGGGACACATATTTCATGTAATTTCAGCCAAACTGAAAATTTGATTTTTGGCTCCAAATTTCAGGTCCCGACCTTACGTTCTGAGCCCAATGTGGTAAAACCCGAAACAGAGGTTTTAGCACTCAGACTTGATTCAGGATGCATTATTCTCACCTGGGATGGCATGGGCTTCCACGGGGGACACATATTTCATATAATTTCAGCCAAACTGAAAATTTTATTTTTGGCTCCAAATTTCAGGTCCCGACCTTACGTTCTGAGCTCAATGTGGTAAAACCTGTTACAGAGGTTTTAGCCCTCAGACTTGATTCAGGATGCATTTTTCTCACCTGGGATGGCATGGGCTTCCACGGGGGACACATATTTCATATAATTTCAGCCAAACTGAAAATTTGATTTTTGGCTCCAAATTTCAGGTCCCGACCTTACGTTCTGAGCTCAATGTGGTAAAACCTGTTACAGAGGTTTTAGCCCTCAGACTTGATTCAGGATGCATTTTTCTCACCTGGGATGGCATGGGCTTCCACAGGGGACACATATTTCATGTAATTTCAGCCAAACTGAAAATTTGATTTTTGGCTCCAAATTTCAGGTCCCAACCTTACGTTCTGAGCTCAATGTGGTAAAACCTGTTACAGAGGTTTTAGCCCTCAGACTTGATTCAGGATGCATTTTTCTCACCTGGGATGGCATGGGCTTCCACGGGGGACACATATTTCATGTAATTTCAGCCAAACTGAAAATTTGATTTTTGGCTCCAAATTTCAGGTCCGGACCTTACGTTCTGAGCTCAATGTGGTAAAACCTGTTACAGAGGTTTTAGCACTCAGACTTGATTCAGGATGCATTTTTCTCACCTGGGATGGCATGGGCTTCCACGGGGGACACATATTTCATGTAATTTCAGCCAAACTGAAAATTTAATTTTTGGCTCCAAATTTCAGGTCCCAACCTTACGTTCTGAGCTCAATGTGGTAAAACCCGTTACAGAGGTTTTAGCACTCAGACTTGATTCAGGATGCATTTTTCTCACCTGGGATGGCATGGGCTTCCACGGGGGACACATATATCATGTTATTTCAGCCAAACTGAAAATTTGATTTTTTGCTCCAAATTTCAGGTCCGGACCTTACGTTCTGAGCCCAATGTGGTAAAACCCGAAACAGAGGTTTTAGCACTCGGACTTGATTCAGGATGCATTTTTCTCACCTGGGATGGCATGGGCTTCCACAGGGGACACGTATTTCATGTAATTTCAGCCAAACTGAAAATTTGATTTTTTGCTCCAAATTTCAGGTCCGGACCTTACGTTCTGAGCCCAATGTGGTAAAACCCGAAACAGAGGTTTTAGCACTCAGACTTGATTCAGGATGCATTATTCTCACCTGGGATGGCATGGGCTTCCACGGGGGACACATATTTCATATAATTTCAGCCAAACTGAAAATTTTATTTTTGGCTCCAAATTTCAGGTCCCGACCTTACGTTCTGAGCTCAATGTGGTAAAACCTGTTACAGAGGTTTTAGCCCTCAGACTTGATTCAGGATGCATTTTTCTCACCTGGGATGGCATGGGCTTCCACGGGGGACACATATTTCATGTAATTTCAGCCAAACTGAAAATTTGATTTGTTGCTCCAAATTTTAGGTCCCGACCTTATGTTCTGAGCTCAATGTGGTAAAACCTGTTACAGAGGTTTTAGCCCTCAGACTTGATTCAGGATGCATTTTTCTCACCTGGGATGGCATGGGCTTCCACGGGGGACACATATTTCATGTAATTTCAGCCAAACTGAAAATTTGATTTTTGGCTCCAAATTTCAGGTCCGGACCTTACGTTCTGAGCTCAATGTGGTAAAACCTGTAACAGAGGTTTTAGCCCTCAGATTTGATTCAGGATGCATTTTTCTCACCTGGAATGGCATGGGCTTCCACGGGGGACACATATTTCGTGTAATTTCAGCCAAACTGAAAATTTGATTTTTGGCTCCAAATTTCAGGTCCCGACCTTACGTTCTGAGCTCAATGTGGTAAAACCCGTTACAGAGGTTTTAGCACTCAGACTTGATTCAGGATGCATTTTTCTCACCTGGGATGGCATGGGCTTCCACGGGGGACACATATTTCATGTAATTTCAGCCAAACTGAAAATTTGATTTTTGGCTCCAAATTTCAGGTCCGGACCTTATGTTCTGAGGTCAATATGGTAAAACCCGTTACAGAGGTTTTAGCACTCAGACTTGATTCAGGATGCATTTTTCTCACCTGGGATGGCATGGGCTTCCACGGGGGACACATATTTCATGTAATTTCAGCCAAACTGAAAATTTGATTTTTGGCTCCAAATTTCAGGTCCGGACCTTACGTTCTGAGGTCAATCTGGTAAAACCTGTTACAGAGGTTTTAGCCCTCAGACTTGATTCAGGATGCATTTTTCTCACCTGGGATGGCATGGGCTTCCACGGGGGACACATATTTCATGTAATTTCAGCCAAACTGAAAATTTGATTTTTGGCTCCAAATTTCAGGTCCCGACCTTACGTTCTGAGCTCAATGTGGTAAAACCTGTAACAGAGGTTTTAGCCCTCAGACTTGATTCAGGATGCATTTTTCTCACCTGGGATGGCATGGGCTTCCACAGGGGACACATATTTCATGTAATTTCAGCCAAACTGAAAATTTGATTTTTGGCTCCAAATTTCAGGTCCGGACCTTACGTTCTGAGCTCAATGTGGTAAAACCTGTTACAGAGGTTTTAGCCCTCAGACTTGATTCAGGATGCATTTTTCTCACCTGGGATGGCATGGGCTTCCACGGGGGACACATATTTCATGTAATTTCAGCCAAACTGAAAATTTGATTTTTGGCTCCAAATTTCAGGTCCGGACCTTACGTTCTGAGGTCAATGTGGTAAAACCCGTTACAGAGGTTTTAGCCCTCAGACTTGATTCAGGATGCATTTTTCTCACCTGGAATGGCATGGGCTTCCACGGGGGACACATATTTCGTGTAATTTCAGCCAAACTGAAAATTTGATTTTTGGCTCCAAATTTCAGGTCCCGACCTTACGTTCTGAGCTCAATGTGGTAAAACCCGAAACAGAGGTTTTAGCACTCAGACTTGATTCAGGATGCATTTTTCTCACCTGGGATGGCATGGGCTTCCACGGGGGACACATATTTCATGTAATTTCAGCCAAACTGAAAATTTGATTTTTGGCTCCAAATTTCAGGTCCGGACCTTATGTTCTGAGGTCAATATGGTAAAACCCGTTACAGAGGTTTTAGCACTCAGACTTGATTCAGGATGCATTTTTCTCACCTGGGATGGCATGGGCTTCCACGGGGGACACATATTTCATGTAATTTCAGCCAAACTGAAAATTTGATTTTTGGCTCCAAATTTCAGGTCCGGACCTTATGTTCTGAGGTCAATATGGTAAAACCCGTTACAGAGGTTTTAGCACTCAGACTTGATTCAGGATGCATTTTTCTCACCTGGGATGGCATGGGCTTCCACGGGGGACACATATTTCATGTAATTTCAGCCAAACTGAAAATTTGATTTTTGGCTCCAAATTTCAGGTCCGGACCTTACGTTCTGAGCTCAATGTGGTAAAACCTGTTACAGAGGTTTTAGCCCTCAGACTTGATTCAGGATGCATTTTTCTCACCTGGGATGGCATGGGCTTCCACGGGGGACACATATTTCATGTAATTTCAGCCAAACTGAAAATTTGATTTTTGGCTCCAAATTTCAGGTCCCGACCTTACGTTCTGAGGTCAATGTGGTAAAACCTGTAACAGAGGTTTTAGCCCTCAGACTTGATTCAGGATGCATTTTTCTCACCTGGGATGGCATGGGCTTCCACAGGGGACACATATTTCATGTAATTTCAGCCAAACTGAAAATTTGATTTTTGGCTCCAAATTTCAGGTCCGGACCTTACGTTCTGAGCTCAATGTGGTAAAACCTGTTACAGAGGTTTTAGCCCTCAGACTTGATTCAGGATGCATTTTTCTCACCTGGGATGGCATGGGCTTCCACGGGGGACACATATTTCATGTAATTTCAGCCAAACTGAAAATTTGATTTTTGGCTCCAAATTTCAGGTCCGGACCTTATGTTCTGAGGTCAATATGGTAAAACCCGTTACAGAGGTTTTAGCACTCAGACTTGATTCAGGATGCATTTTTCTCACCTGGGATGGCATGGGCTTCCACGGGGGACACATATTTCATGTAATTTCAGCCAAACTGAAAATTTGATTTTTGGCTCCAAATTTCAGGTCCGGACCTTACGTTCTGAGCTCAATGTGGTAAAACCTGTTACAGAGGTTTTAGCCCTCAGACTTGATTCAGGATGCATTTTTCTCACCTGGGATGGCATGGGCTTCCACGGGGGACACATATTTCATGTAATTTCAGCCAAACTGAAAATTTGATTTTTGGCTCCAAATTTCAGGTCCCGACCTTACGTTCTGAGCTCAATGTGGTAAAACCTGTAACAGAGGTTTTAGCCCTCAGACTTGATTCAGGATGCATTTTTCTCACCTGGGATGGCATGGGCTTCCACAGGGGACACATATTTCATGTAATTTCAGCCAAACTGAAAATTTGATTTTTGGCTCCAAATTTCAGGTCCCGACCTTACGTTCTGAGCTCAATGTGGTAAAACCTGTTACAGAGGTTTTAGCCCTCAGACTTGATTCAGGATGCATTTTTCTCACCTGGGATGGCATGGGCTTCCACGGGAGACACATATTTCATGTAATTTCAGCCAAACTGAAAATTTGATTTTTGGCTCCAAATTTCAGGTCCGGACCTTACGTTCTGAGCTCAATGTGGTAAAACCCGTTACAGAGGTTTTAGCCCTCAGACTTGATTCAGGATGCATTTTTCTCACCTGGAATGGCATGGGCTTCCACGGGGGACACATATTTCGTGTAATTTCAGCCAAACTGAAAATTTGATTTTTGGCTCCAAATTTCAGGTCCCGACCTTACGTTCTGAGGTCAATGTGGTAAAACCCGTTACAGAGGTTTTAGCACTCAGACTTGATTCAGGATGCATTTTTCTCACCTGGGATGGCATGGGCTTCCACGGGGGACACATATTTCATGTAATTTCAGCCAAACTGAAAATTTGATTTTTGGCTCCAAATTTCAGGTCCGGACCTTATGTTCTGAGGTCAATATGGTAAAACCCGTTACAGAGGTTTTAGCACTCAGACTTGATTCAGGATGCATTTTTCTCACCTGGGATGGCATGGGCTTCCACGGGGGACACATATTTCATGTAATTTCAGCCAAACTGAAAATTTGATTTTTGGCTCCAAATTTCAGGTCCGGACCTTACGTTCTGAGCTCAATGTGGTAAAACCTGTTACAGAGGTTTTAGCCCTCAGACTTGATTCAGGATGCATTTTTCTCACCTGTCCCCCGTGGAAGCATGGGCTTCCACGGGGGACACATATTTCATGTAATTTCAGCCAAACTGAAAATTTGATTTTTTGCTCCAAATTTCAGGTCCGGACCTTACGTTCTGAGCTCAATGTGGTAAAACCTGTTACAGAGGTTTTAGCCCTCAGACTTGATTCAGGATGCATTTTTCTCACCTGGGATGGCATGGGCTTCCACGGGGGACACATATTTCATGTAATTTCAGCCAAACTGAAAATTTTATTTTTGGCTCCAAATTTCAGGTCCGGACCTTACGTTCTGAGCTCAATGTGGTAAAACCTGTTACAGAGGTTTTAGCCCTCAGACTTGATTCAGGATGCATTTTTCTCACCTGGGATGGCATGGGCTTCCACGGGGGACACATATTTCATGTAATTTCAGCCAAACTGAAAATTTGATTTTTGGCTCCAAATTTCAGGTCCCGACCTTACGTTCTGAGCTCAATGTGGTAAAACCTGTTACAGAGGTTTTAGCCCTCAGACTTGATTCAGGATGCATTTTTCTCACCTGGGATGGCATGGGCTTCCACGGGGGACACATATTTCATGTAATTTCAGCCAAACTGAAAATTTGATTTTTTGCTCCAAATTTCAGGTCCGGACCTTACGTTCTGAGCTCAATGTGGTAAAACCTGTTACAGAGGTTTTAGCACTCAGACTTGATTCAGGATGCATTTGTCTCACCTGGGATGGCATGGGCTTCCACAGGGGACACGTATTTCATGTAATTTCAGCCAAACTGAAAATTTTATTTTTGGCTCCAAATTTCAGGTCCGGACCTTACGTTCTGAGCTCAATGTGGTAAAACCTGTTACAGAGGTTTTAGCCCTCAGACTTGATTCAGGATGCATTTTTCTCACCTGGGATGGCATGGGCTTCCACGGGGGACACATATTTCATGTAATTTCAGCCAAACTGAAAATTTGATTTTTGGCTCCAAATTTCAGGTCCCGACCTTACGTTCTGAGCTCAATGTGGTAAAACCTGTTACAGAGGTTTTAGCCCTCAGACTTGATTCAGGATGCATTTTTCTCACCTGGGATGGCATGGGCTTCCACGGGGGACACATATTTCATGTAATTTCAGCCAAACTGAAAATTTGATTTTTTGCTCCAAATTTCAGGTCCGGACCTTACGTTCTGAGCTCAATGTGGTAAAACCTGTTACAGAGGTTTTAGCACTCAGACTTGATTCAGGATGCATTTGTCTCACCTGGGATGGCATGGGCTTCCACAGGGGACACGTATTTCATGTAATTTCAGCCAAACTGAAAATTTGATTTTTTGCTCCAAATTTCAGGTCCGGACCTTACGTTCTGAGCTCAATGTGGTAAAACCTGTTACAGAGGTTTTAGCCCTCAGACTTGATTCAGGATGCATTTTTCTCACCTGGGATGGCATGGGCTTCCACGGGGGACACATATTTCATGTAATTTCAGCCAAACTGAAAATTTGATTTTTGGCTCCAAATTTCAGGTCACGACCTTACGTTCTGAGCTCAATGTGGTAAAACCTGTTACAGAGGTTTTAGCCCTCAGACTTGATTCAGGATGCATTTTTCTCACCTGGGATGGCATGGGCTTCCACGTGGGATACATATTTAATGTTATTTCAGCCAAACTGAAAATTTGATTTTTTGCTCCAAATTTCAGGTCCCACCCTTACGTTCTGAGCTCAATGTGGTAAAACCCGTTACAGAGGTTTTAGCCCTCAGACTTGATTCAGGATGCATTTTTCTCACCTGGAATGGCATGGGCTTCCACGGGGGACACATATTTCATGTAATTTCAGCCAAACTGAAAATTTGATTTTTGGCTCCAAATTTCAGGTCCCGACCTTACGTTCTGAGCTCAATGTGGTAAAACCCGTTACAGAGGTTTTAGCACTCAGACTTGATTCAGGATGCATTTTTCTCACCTGGGATGGCATGGGCTTCCACGGGGGACACATATTTCATGTAATTTCAGCCAAACTGAAAATTTGATTTTTGGCTCCAAATTTCAGGTCCCGACCTTACGTTCTGAGCTCAATGTGGTAAAACCCGTTACAGAGGTTTTAGCCCTCAGACTTGATTCAGGATGCATATTTCTCACCTGGGATGGCATGGGCTTCCACAGGGGACACATATTTCATGTTATTTCAGCCAAACTGAAAATTTGATTTTTGGCTCCAAATTTCAGGTCCGGACCTTACGTTCTGAGCTCAATGTGGTAAAACCCGAAACAGAGGTTTTAACACTCAGACTTGATTCAGGATGCATTTTTCTCACCTGGGATGGCATGGGCTTCCACGGGGGACACATATTTCATGTAATTTCAGCCAAACTGAAAATTTGATTTTTGGCTCCAAATTTCAGGTCCGGACCTTACGTTCTGAGCTCAATGTGGTAAAACCTGTTACAGAGGTTTTAGCCCTCAGACTTGATTCAGGATGCATTTTTCTCACCTGGGATGGCATGGGCTTCCACAGGGGACACATATTTCATGTAATTTCAGCCAAACTGAAAATTTGATTTTTGGCTCCAAATTTCAGGTCCGGACCTTATGTTCTGAGGTCAATATGGTAAAACCTGTTACCGAGGTTTTAGCCGTCAGACTTGATTCAGGATGCATTTTTCTCACCTGGGATGGCATGGGCTTCCACGGGGGACACATATTTCATATAATTTCAGCCAAACTGAAAATTTGATTTTTGGCTCCAAATTTCAGGTCCCGACCTTACGTTCTGAGCTCAATGTGGTAAAACCTGTTACAGAGGTTTTAGCCCTCAGACTTGATTCAGGATGCATTTTTCTCACCTGGGATGGCATGGGCTTCCACAGGGGACACATATTTCATGTTATTTCAGCCAAACTGAAAATTTGATTTTTGGCTCCAAATTTCAGGTCCCAACCTTACGTTCTGAGCTCAATGTGGTAAAACCTGTTACAGAGGTTTTAGCCCTCAGACTTGATTCAGGATGCATTTTTCTCACCTGGGATGGCATGGGCTTCCACGGGGGACACATATTTCATGTAATTTCAGCCAAACTGAAAATTTTATTTTTGGCTCCAAATTTCAGGTCCGGACCTTACGTTCTGAGCTCAATGTGGTAAAACCTGTTACAGAGGTTTTAGCACTCAGACTTGATTCAGGATGCATTTTTCTCACCTGGGATGGCATGGGCTTCCACGGGGGACACATATTTCATGTAATTTCAGCCAAACTGAAAATTTAATTTTTGGCTCCAAATTTCAGGTCCCAACCTTACGTTCTGAGCTCAATGTGGTAAAACCCATTACAGAGGTTTTAGCACTCAGACTTGATTCAGGATGCATTTTTCTCACCTGGGATGGCATGGGCTTCCACGGGGGACACATATATCATGTTATTTCAGCCAAACTGAAAATTTGATTTTTGGCTCCAAATTTCAGGTCCGGACCTTACGTTCTGAGCCCAATGTGGTAAAACCCGAAACAGAGGTTTTAGCACTCGGACTTGATTCAGGATGCATTTTTCTCACCTGGGATGGCATGGGCTTCCACAGGGGACACGTATTTCATGTAATTTCAGCCAAACTGAAAATTTGATTTTTTGCTCCAAATTTCAGGTCCCGACCTTACGTTCTGAGCCCAATGTGGTAAAACCCGAAACAGAGGTTTTAGCACTCAGACTTGATTCAGGATGCATTATTCTCACCTGGGATGGCATGGGCTTCCACGGGGGACACATATTTCATATAATTTCAGCCAAACTGAAAATTTGATTTTTGGCTCCAAATTTCAGGTCCGGACCTTACGTTCTGAGGTCAATGTGGTAAAACCTGTTACAGAGGTTTTAGCCCTCAGACTTGATTCAGGATGCATTTTTCTCACCTGGGATGGCATGGGCTTCCACGGGGGACACATATTTCATGTAATTTCAGCCAAACTGAAAATTTGATTTTTTGCTCCAAATTTTAGGTCCCGACCTTATGTTCTGAGCTCAATGTGGTAAAACCTGTTACAGAGGTTTTAGCCCTCAGACTTGATTCAGGATGCATTTTTCTCACCTGGGATGGCATGGGCTTCCACGGGGGACACATATTTCATGTAATTTCAGCCAAATTGAAAATTTGATTTTTGGCTCCAAATTTCAGGTCCCGACCTTACGTTCTGAGCTCAATGTGGTAAAACCTGTAACAGAGGTTTTAGCCCTCAGACTTGATTCAGGATGCATTTTTCTCACCTGGGATGGCATGGGCTTCCACAGGGGACACATATTTCATGTAATTTCAGCCAAACTGAAAATTTGATTTTTGGCTCCAAATTTCAGGTCCGGACCTTACGTTCTGAGCTCAATGTGGTAAAACCTGTTACAGAGGTTTTAGCCCTCAGACTTGATTCAGGATGCATTTTTCTCACCTGGGATGGCATGGGCTTCCACGGGGGACACATATTTCATGTAATTTCAGCCAAACTGAAAATTTGATTTTTGGCTCCAAATTTCAGGTCCGGACCTTACGTTCTGAGGTCAATGTGGTAAAACCTGTTACAGAGGTTTTAGCCCTCAGACTTGATTCAGGATGCATTTTTCTCACCTGGGATGGCATGGGCTTCCACGGGAGACACATATTTCATGTAATTTCAGCCAAGCTGAAAATTTGATTTTTGGCTCCAAATTTCAGGTCCGGACCTTACGTTCTGAGGTCAATGTGGTAAAACCCGTTACAGAGGTTTTAGCCCTCAGACTTGATTCAGGATGCATTTTTCTCACCTGGAATGGCATGGGCTTCCACGGGGGACACATATTTCGTGTAATTTCAGCCAAACTGAAAATTTGATTTTTGGCTCCAAATTTCAGGTCCCGACCTTACGTTCTGAGCTCAATGTGGTAAAACCCGTTACAGAGGTTTTAGCACTCAGACTTGATTCAGGATGCATTTTTCTCACCTGGGATGGCATGGGCTTCCACGGGGGACACATATTTCATGTAATTTCAGCCAAACTGAAAATTTGATTTTTGGCTCCAAAGTTCAGGTCCGGACCTTATGTTCTGAGGTCAATATGGTAAAACCCGTTACAGAGGTTTTAGCACTCAGACTTGATTCAGGATGCATTTTTCTCACCTGGGATGGCATGGGCTTCCACGGGGGACACATATTTCATATAATTTCAGCCAAGCTGAAAATTTGATTTTTGGCTCCAAATTTCAGGTCCGGACCTTACGTTCTGAGGTCAATGTGGTAAAACCTGTTACAGAGGTTTTAGCCCTCAGACTTGATTCAGGATGCATTTTTCTCACCTGGGATGGCATGGGCTTCCACGGGGGACACATATTTCATGTAATTTCAGCCAAACTGAAAATTTGATTTTTGGCTCCAAATTTCAGGTCCCGACCTTACGTTCTGAGCTCAATGTGGTAAAACCTGTAACAGAGGTTTTAGCCCTCAGACTTGATTCAGGATGCATTTTTCTCACCTGGGATGGCATGGGCTTCCACAGGGGACACATATTTCATGTAATTTCAGCCAAACTGAAAATTTGATTTTTGGCTCCAAATTTCAGGTCCGGACCTTACGTTCTGAGCTCAATGTGGTAAAACCTGTTACAGAGGTTTTAGCCCTCAGACTTGATTCAGGATGCATTTTTCTCACCTGGGATGGCATGGGCTTCCACGGGGGACACATATTTCATGTAATTTCAGCCAAACTGAAAATTTGATTTTTGGCTCCAAATTTCAGGTCCGGACCTTACGTTCTGAGGTCAATGTGGTAAAACCTGTTACAGAGGTTTTAGCCCTCAGACTTGATTCAGGATGCATTTTTCTCACCTGGGATGGCATGGGCTTCCACAGGAGACACATATTTCATGTAATTTCAGCCAAACTGAAAATTTGATTTTTGGCTCCAAATTTCAGGTCCCGACCTTACGTTCTGAGGTCAATGTGGTAAAACCCAAAACAGAGGTTTTAGCCCTCAGACTTGATTCAGGATGCATTTTTCTCACCTGGAATGGCATGGGCTTCCACGGGGGACACATATTTCGTGTAATTTCAGCCAAACTGAAAATTTGATTTTTGGCTCCAAATTTCAGGTCCCGTCCTTACGTTCTGAGCTCAATGTGGTAAAACCCGAAACAGAGGTTTTAGCACTCAGACTTGATTCAGGATGCATTTTTCTCACCTGGGATGGCATGGGCTTCCACAGGGGACACGTATTTCATGTAATTTCAGCCAAACTGAAAATTTGATTTTTTGCTCCAAATTTCAGGTCCCGACCTTACGTTCTGAGCCCAATGTGGTAAAACCCGAAACAGAGGTTTTAGCACTCAGACTTGATTCAGGATGCATTATTCTCACCTGGGATGGCATGGGCTTCCACGGGGGACACATATTTCATATAATTTCAGCCAAACTGAAAATTTTATTTTTGGCTCCAAATTTCAGGTCCCGACCTTACGTTCTGAGCTCAATGTGGTAAAACCTGTTACAGAGGTTTTAGCCCTCAGACTTGATTCAGGATGCATTTTTCTCACCTGGGATGGCATGGGCTTCCACAGGGGACACGTGTTTCATGTTATTACAGCCAAACTGAAAATTTGATTTTTGGCTCCAAATTTCAGGTCCGGACCTTACGTTCTGAGCTCAATGTGGTAAAACCCGAAACAGAGGTTTTAGCCCTCAGACTTGATTCATGATGCATTTTTCTCACCTGGGATGGCATGGGCTTCCACGGGGGACACATATTTCATGTAATTTCAGCCAAACTGAAAATTTGACTTTTGGCTCCAAATTTCAGGTCCGGACCTTATGTTCTGAGGTCAATATGGTAAAACCCGTTACAGAGGTTTTAGCACTCAGACTTGATTCAGGATGCATTTTTCTCACCTGGGATGGCATGGGCTTCCACGGGGGACACATATTTCATGTAATTTCAGCCAAACTGAAAATTTGATTTTTGGCTCCAAATTTCAGGTCCGGACCTTACGTTCTGAGCTCAATGTGGTAAAACCTGTTACAGAGGTTTTAGCCCTCAGACTTGATTCAGGATGCATTTTTCTCACCTGGGATGGCATGGGCTTCCACGGGGGACACATATTTCATGTAATTTCAGCCAAACTGAAAATTTGATTTTTGGCTCCAAATTTCAGGTCCGGACCTTACGTTCTGAGCTCAATGTGGTAAAACCTGTTACAGAGGTTTTAGCCCTCAGACTTGATTCAGGATGCATTTTTCTCACCTGGGATGGCATGGGCTTCCACGGGGGACACATATTTCATGTTATTTCAGCCAAACTGAAAATTTGATTTTTGGCTCCAAATTTCTGGTCCCGACCATAGTTCTGAGTTCAATATGGTAAAACCAAAAACAGAGGTTTTAGCCCTCAGACTTGATTCAGGATGCATTTTTCTCACCTGGGATGGCATGGGCTTCCACGGGGGACACATATTTCATGTAATTTCAGCCAAACTGAAAATTTGATTTTTGGCTCCAAATTTCAGGTCCGGACCTTTCGTTCTGAGCTCAATGTGGTAAAACCTGTTACAGAGGTTTTAGCCCTCAGACTTGATTCAGGATGCATTTTTCTCACCTGGGATGGCATGGGCTTCCAAGGGGGACACATATTTCATGTAATTTCAGCCAAACTGAAAATTTGATTTTTTGCTCCAAATTTCAGGTCCGGACCCTACGTTCTGAACTAAATGTGGTAAAACCCGTTACAGAGGTTTTAGCACTCAGACTTGATTCAGGATGCATTTTTCTCACCTGGGATGGCATGGGCTTCCACGGGGGACACATATTTCATGTTATTTCAGCCAAACTGAAAATTTGATTTTTTGCTCCAAATTTCAGGTCCCGACCTTACGTTCTGAGCTCAATGTGGTAAAACCCGTTACAGAGGTTTTAGCACTCAGACTTGATTCAGGATGCATTTTTCTCACCTGGGATGGCATGGGCTTCCACTTGGGACACATATTTCATGTTATTTCAGCCAAACTGAAAATTTGATTTTTTGCTCCAAATTTCAGGTCCGGACCTTACGTTCTAAGTTCAATATGGTAAAACCCAAAACAGAGGTTTTAGCCCTCAGACTTGATTCAGGATGCATTTTTCTCACCTGGGATGGCATGGGCTTCCACGGGGGACACATATTTCATGTAATTTCAGCCAAACTGAAAATTTGATTTTTGGCTCCAAATTTCAGGTCCCAACCTTACGTTCTGAGCTCAATGTGGTAAAACCTGTTACAGAGGTTTTAGCCCTCAGACTTGATTCAGGATGCATTTTTCTCACCTGGGATGGCATGGGCTTCCACAGGGGACACATATTTCATGTAATTTCAGCCAAACTGAAAATTTGATTTTTGGCTCCAAATTTCAGGTCCCGACCTTACATTCTGAGCTCAATGTGGTAAAACCTGTTACAGAGGTTTTAGCCCTCAGACTTGATTCAGGATGCATTTTTCTCACCTGGGATGGCATGGGCTTCCACGGGGGACACATATTTCATATAATTTCAGCCAAACTGAAAATTTGATTTTTGGCTCCAAATTTCAGGTCCCGACCTTACGTTCTGAGCTCAATGTGGTAAAACCTGTTACAGAGGTTTTAGCCCTCAGACTTGATTCAGGATGCATTTTTCTCACCTGGGATGGCATGGGCTTCCACAGGGGACACATATTTCATGTTATTTCAGCCAAACTGAAAATTTGATTTTTGGCTCCAAATTTCAGGTCCCAACCTTACGTTCTGAGCTCAATGTGGTAAAACCTGTTACAGAGGTTTTAGCCCTCAGACTTGATTCAGGATGCATTTTTCTCACCTGGGATGGCATGGGCTTCCACGGGGGACACATATTTCATGTAATTTCAGCCAAACTGAAAATTTGATTTTTGGCTCCAAATTTCAGGTCCGGACCTTACGTTCTGAGCTCAATGTGGTAAAACCTGTTACAGAGGTTTTAGCACTCAGACTTGATTCAGGATGCATTTTTCTCACCTGGGATGGCATGGGCTTCCACGGGGGACACATATTTCATGTAATTTCAGCCAAACTGAAAATTTAATTTTTGGCTCCAAATTTCAGGTCCGGACCTTACGTTCTGAGCTCAATGTGGTAAAACCCAAAACAGAGGTTTTAGCCCTCAGACTTGATTCAGGATGCATTTTTCTCACCTGGGATGGCATGGGCTTCCACGGGGGACACATATTTCATGTAATTTCAGCCAAACTGAAAATTTGATTTTTGGCTCCAAATTTCAGGTCCCGACCTTACGTTCTGAGCTCAATGTGGTAAAACCTGTTACAGAGGTTTTAGCCCTCAGACTTGATTCAGGATGCATTTTTCTCACCTGGGATGGCATGGGCTTCCACGGGGGACACATATTTCATGTAATTTCAGCCAAACTGAAAATTTGATTTTTGGCTCCAAATTTCAGGTCCCAACCTTACGTTCTGAGCTCAATGTGGTAAAACCTGTTACAGAGGTTTTAGCCCTCAGACTTGATTCAGGATGCATTTTTCTCACCTGGGATGGCATGGGCTTCCACAGGGGACACATATTTCATGTAATTTCAGCCAAACTGAAAATTTGATTTTTGGCTCCAAATTTCAGGTCCCGACCTTACATTCTGAGCTCAATGTGGTAAAACCTGTTACAGAGGTTTTAGCCCTCAGACTTGATTCAGGATG
Source organism: Halichoeres trimaculatus (assembly GCF_033239565.1). Taxonomy (NCBI): domain Eukaryota; kingdom Metazoa; phylum Chordata; class Actinopteri; order Labriformes; family Labridae; genus Halichoeres; species Halichoeres trimaculatus. The sequence goes on from NW_027437209.1 coordinate 302,594, forward strand.
CATTTTTCTCACCTGGGATGGCATGGGCTTCCACGGGGGACACATATTTCATATAATTTCAGCCAAACTGAAAATTTGATTTTTGGCTCCAAATTTCAGGTCCCGACCTTACGTTCTGAGCTCAATGTGGTAAAACCTGTTACAGAGGTTTTAGCCCTCAGACTTGATTCAGGATGCATTTTTCTCACCTGGGATGGCATGGGCTTCCACAGGGGACACATATTTCATGTTATTTCAGCCAAACTGAAAATTTGATTTTTGGCTCCAAATTTCAGGTCCCAACCTTACGTTCTGAGCTCAATGTGGTAAAACCTGTTACAGAGGTTTTAGCCCTCAGACTTGATTCAGGATGCATTTTTCTCACCTGGGATGGCATGGGCTTCCACGGGGGACACATATTTCATGTAATTTCAGCCAAACTGAAAATTTGATTTTTGGCTCCAAATTTCAGGTCCGGACCTTACGTTCTGAGCTCAATGTGGTAAAACCTGTTACAGAGGTTTTAGCACTCAGACTTGATTCAGGATGCATTTTTCTCACCTGGGATGGCATGGGCTTCCACGGGGGACACATATTTCATGTAATTTCAGCCAAACTGAAAATTTAATTTTTGGCTCCAAATTTCAGGTCCGGACCTTACGTTCTGAGCTCAATGTGGTAAAACCCGTTACAGAGGTTTTAGCACTCAGACTTGATTCAGGATGCATTTTTCTCACCTGGGATGGCATGGGCTTCCACGGGGGACACATATTTCATGTAATTTCAGCCAAACTGAAAATTTGATTTTTTGCTCCAAATTTCAGGTCCGGACCTTACGTTCTGAGCCCAATGTGGTAAAACCCGAAACAGAGGTTTTAGCACTCGGACTTGATTCAGGATGCATTTTTCTCACCTGGGATGGCATGGGCTTCCACAGGGGACACGTATTTCATGTAATTTCAGCCAAACTGAAAATTTGATTTTTTGCTCCAAATTTCAGGTCCCGACCTTACGTTCTGAGCCCAATGTGGTAAAACCCGAAACAGAGGTTTTAGCACTCAGACTTGATTCAGGATGCATTATTCTCACCTGGGATGGCATGGGCTTCCACGGGGGACACATATTTCATATAATTTCAGCCAAACTGAAAATTTTATTTTTGGCTCCAAATTTCAGGTCCCGACCTTACGTTCTGAGCTCAATGTGGTAAAACCTGTTACAGAGGTTTTAGCCCTCAGACTTGATTCAGGATGCATTTTTCTCACCTGGGATGGCATGGGCTTCCACGGGGGACACATATTTCATGTAATTTCAGCCAAACTGAAAATTTGATTTGTTGCTCCAAATTTTAGGTCCCGACCTTATGTTCTGAGCTCAATGTGGTAAAACCTGTTACAGAGGTTTTAGCCCTCAGACTTGATTCAGGATGCATTTTTCTCACCTGGGATGGCATGGGCTTCCACGGGGGACACATATTTCATGTAATTTCAGCCAAACTGAAAATTTGATTTTTGGCTCCAAATTTCAGGTCACGACCTTACGTTCTGAGCTCAATGTGGTAAAACCTGTTACAGAGGTTTTAGCCCTCAGACTTGATTCAGGATGCATTTTTCTCACCTGGGATGGCATGGGCTTCCACGGGGGACACATATTTCATGTTATTTCAGCCAAACTGAAAATTTGATTTTTGGCTCCAAATTTCAGGTCCGGACCTTACGTTCTGAGGTCAATGTGGTAAAACCTGTTACAGAGGTTTTAGCCCTCAGACTTGATTCAGGATGCATTTTTCTCACCTGGGATGGCATGGGCTTCCACGGGAGACACATATTTCATGTAATTTCAGCCAAACTGAAAATTTGATTTTTGGCTCCAAATTTCAGGTCCGGACCTTACGTTCTGAGCTCAATGTGGTAAAACCTGTTACAGAGGTTTTAGCCCTCAGACTTGATTCAGGATGCATTTTTCTCACCTGGGATGGCATGGGCTTCCACGGGGGACACATATTTCGTGTAATTTCAGCCAAACTGAAAATTTGATTTTTGGCTCCAAATTTCAGGTCCCGACCTTACGTTCTGAGCTCAATGTGGTAAAACCCGTTACAGAGGTTTTAGCACTCAGACTTGATTCAGGATGCATTTTTCTCACCTGGGATGGCATGGGCTTCCACGGGGGACACATATTTCATGTAATTTCAGCCAAACTGAAAATTTGATTTTTGGCTCCAAATTTCAGGTCCGGACCTTATGTTCTGAGGTCAATATGGTAAAACCCGTTACAGAGGTTTTAGCACTCAGACTTGATTCAGGATGCATTTTTCTCACCTGGGATGGCATGGGCTTCCACGGGGGACACATATTTCATGTAATTTCAGCCAAACTGAAAATTTGATTTTTGGCTCCAAATTTCAGGTCCGGACCTTACGTTCTGAGGTCAATGTGGTAAAACCTGTTACAGAGGTTTTAGCCCTCAGACTTGATTCAGGATGCATTTTTCTCACCTGGGATGGCATGGGCTTCCACGGGGGACACATATTTCATGTAATTTCAGCCAAACTGAAAATTTGATTTTTGGCTCCAAATTTCAGGTCCCGACCTTACGTTCTGAGCTCAATGTGGTAAAACCTGTAACAGAGGTTTTAGCCCTCAGACTTGATTCAGGATGCATTTTTCTCACCTGGGATGGCATGGGCTTCCACAGGGGACACATATTTCATGTAATTTCAGCCAAACTGAAAATTTGATTTTTGGCTCCAAATTTCAGGTCCGGACCTTACGTTCTGAGCTCAATGTGGTAAAACCTGTTACAGAGGTTTTAGCCCTCAGACTTGATTCAGGATGCATTTTTCTCACCTGGGATGGCATGGGCTTCCACGGGGGACACATATTTCATGTAATTTCAGCCAAACTGAAAATTTGATTTTTGGCTCCAAATTTCAGGTCCGGACCTTACGTTCTGAGGTCAATGTGGTAAAACCCGTTACAGAGGTTTTAGCCCTCAGACTTGATTCAGGATGCATTTTTCTCACCTGGAATGGCATGGGCTTCCACGGGGGACACATATTTCGTGTAATTTCAGCCAAACTGAAAATTTGATTTTTGGCTCCAAATTTCAGGTCCGGACCTTAAGTTCTGAGCTCAATGTGGTAAATCCCGAAACAGAGGTTTTAGCACTCAGACTTGATTCAGGATGCATTTTTCTCACCTGGGATGGCATGGGCTTCCACGGGGGACACATATTTCATGTAATTTCAGCCAAACTGAAAATTTGATTTTTGGCTCCAAATTTCAGGTCCGGACCTTATGTTCTGAGGTCAATATGGTAAAACCTGTTACAGAGGGTTTAGCACTCAGACTTGATTCAGGATGCATTTTTCTCACCTGGGATGGCATGGGCTTCCACGGGGGACACATATTTCATGTAATTTCAGCCAAACTGAAAATTTGATTTTTGGCTCCAAATTTCAGGTCCGGACCTTATGTTCTGAGGTCAATATGGTAAAACCCGTTACAGAGGTTTTAGCACTCAGACTTGATTCAGGATGCATTTTTCTCACCTGGGATGGCATGGGCTTCCACGGGGGACACATATTTCATGTAATTTCAGCCAAACTGAAAATTTGGTTTTTGGCTCCAAATTTCAGGTCCGGACCTTACGTTCTGAGCTCAATGTGGTAAAACCTGTTACAGAGGTTTTAGCCCTCAGACTTGATTCAGGATGCATTTTTCTCACCTGGGATGGCATGGGCTTCCACGGGGGACACATATTTCATGTAATTTCAGCCAAACTGAAAATTTGATTTTTGGCTCCAAATTTCAGGTCCCGACCTTACGTTCTGAGCTCAATGTGGTAAAACCTGTAACAGAGGTTTTAGCCCTCAGACTTGATTCAGGATGCATTTTTCTCACCTGGGATGGCATGGGCTTCCACAGGGGACACATATTTCATGTAATTTCAGCCAAACTGAAAATTTGATTTTTGGCTCCAAATTTCAGGTCCGGACCTTACGTTCTGAGCTCAATGTGGTAAAACCTGTTACAGAGGTTTTAGCCCTCAGACTTGATTCAGGATGCATTTTTCTCACCTGGGATGGCATGGGCTTCCACGGGGGACACATATTTCATGTAATTTCAGCCAAACTGAAAATTTGATTTTTGGCTCCAAATTTCAGGTCCGGACCTTAAGTTCTGAGGTCAATATGGTAAAACCCGTTACAGAGGTTTTAGCACTCAGACTTGATTCAGGATGCATTTTTCTCACCTGGGATGGCATGGGCTTCCACGGGGGACACATATTTCATGTAATTTCAGCCAAACTGAAAATTTGATTTTTGGCTCCAAATTTCAGGTCCGGACCTTACGTTCTGAGCTCAATGTGGTAAAACCTGTTACAGAGGTTTTAGCCCTCAGACTTGATTCAGGATGCATTTTTCTCACCTGGGATGGCATGGGCTTCCACGGGGGACACATATTTCATGTAATTTCAGCCAAACTGAAAATTTGATTTTTGGCTCCAAATTTCAGGTCCCGACCTTACGTTCTGAGCTCAATGTGGTAAAACCTGTAACAGAGGTTTTAGCCCTCAGACTTGATTCAGGATGCATTTTTCTCACCTGGGATGGCATGGGCTTCCACAGGGGACACATATTTCATGTTATTTCAGCCAAACTGAAAATTTGATTTTTTGCTCCAAATTTCAGGTCCGGACCTTACGTTCTGAGCTCAATGTGGTAAAACCCGAAACAGAGGTTTTAGCCCTCAGACTTGATTCAGGATGCATTTTTCTCACCTGGGATGGCATGGGCTTCCACGGGGGACACATATTTCATGTAATTTCAGCCAAACTGAAAATTTGATTTTTGGCTCCAAATTTCAGGTCCGGACCTTACGTTCTGAGGTCAATGTGGTAAAACCTGTTACAGAGGTTTTAGCCCTCAGACTTGATTCAGGATGCATTTTTCTCACCTGGGATGGCATGGGCTTCCACGGGAGACACATATTTCATGTAATTTCAGCCAAACTGAAAATTTGATTTTTGGCTCCAAATTTCAGGTCTGGACCTTACGTTCTGAGCTCAATGTGGTAAAACCCGTTACAGAGGTTTTAGCCCTCAGACTTGATTCAGGATGCATTTTTCTCACCTGGAATGGCATGGGCTACCACGGGGGACACATATTTCGTGTAATTTCAGCCAAACTGAAAATTTGATTTTTGGCTCCAAATTTCAGGTCCCGACCTTACGTTCTGAGCTCAATGTGGTAAAACCTGTAACAGAGGTTTTAGCCCTCAGACTTGATTCAGGATGCATTTTTCTCACCTGGGATGGCATGGGCTTCCACAGGGGACACATATTTCATGTTATTTCAGCCAAACTGAAAATTTGATTTTTTGCTCCAAATTTCAGGTCCGGACCTTACGTTCTGAGCTCAATGTGGTAAAACCCGAAACAGAGGTTTTAGCCCTCAGACTTGATTCAGGATGCATTTTTCTCACCTGGGATGGCATGGGCTTCCACGGGGGACACATATTTCATGTAATTTCAGCCAAACTGAAAATTTGATTTTTGGCTCCAAATTTCAGGTCCGGACCTTACGTTCTGAGGTCAATGTGGTAAAACCTGTTACAGAGGTTTTAGCCCTCAGACTTGATTCAGGATGCATTTTTCTCACCTGGGATGGCATGGGCTTCCACGGGAGACACATATTTCATGTAATTTCAGCCAAACTGAAAATTTGATTTTTGGCTCCAAATTTCAGGTCTGGACCTTACGTTCTGAGCTCAATGTGGTAAAACCCGTTACAGAGGTTTTAGCCCTCAGACTTGATTCAGGATGCATTTTTCTCACCTGGAATGGCATGGGCTACCACGGGGGACACATATTTCGTGTAATTTCAGCCAAACTGAAAATTTGATTTTTGGCTCCAAATTTCAGGTCCCGACCTTACGTTCTGAGCTCAATGTGGTAAAACCCGTTACAGAGGTTTTAGCACTCAGACTTGATTCAGGATGCATTTTTCTCACCTGGGATGGCATGGGCTTCCACGGGGGACACATATTTCATGTAATTTCAGCCAAACTGAAAATTTGATTTTTGGCTCCAAATTTCAGGTCCGGACCTTATGTTCTGAGGTCAATATGGTAAAACCCGTTACAGAGGTTTTAGCACTCAGACTTGATTCAGGATGCATTTTTCTCACCTGGGATGGCATGGGCTTCCACGGGGGACACATATTTCATGTAATTTCAGCCAAACTGAAAATTTGATTTTTGGCTCCAAATTTCAGGTCCGGACCTTACGTTCTGAGCTCAATGTGGTAAAACCTGTTACAGAGGTTTTAGCCCTCAGACTTGATTCAGGATGCATTTTTCTCACCTGTCCCCCGTGGAAGCATGGGCTTCCACGGGGGACACATATTTCATGTAATTTCAGCCAAACTGAAAATTTGATTTTTGGCTCCAAATTTCAGGTCCGGACCTTACGTTCTGAGCTCAATGTGGTAAAACCTGTTACAGAGGTTTTAGCCCTCAGACTTGATTCAGGATGCATTTTTCTCACCTGGGATGGCATGGGCTTCCACGGGGGACACATATTTCATGTAATTTCAGCCAAACTGAAAATTTTATTTTTGGCTCCAAATTTCAGGTCCCGACCTTACGTTCTGAGCTCAATGTGGTAAAACCTGTTACAGAGGTTTTAGCCCTCAGACTTGATTCAGGATGCATTTTTCTCACCTGGAATGGCATGGGCTACCACGGGGGACACATATTTCGTGTAATTTCAGCCAAACTGAAAATTTGATTTTTGGCTCCAAATTTCAGGTCCCGACCTTACGTTCTGAGCTCAATGTGGTAAAACCTGTTACAGAGGTTTTAGCCCTCAGACTTGATTCAGGATGCATTTTTCTCACCTGGGATGGCATGGGCTTCCACGGGGGACACATATTTCATGTAATTTCAGCCAAACTGAAAATTTGATTTTTTGCTCCAAATTTCAGGTCCGGACCTTACGTTCTGAGCTCAATGTGGTAAAACCTGTTACAGAGGTTTTAGCACTCAGACTTGATTCAGGATGCATTTGTCTCACCTGGGATGGCATGGGCTTCCACGGGGGACACATATTTCATGTAATTTCAGCCAAACTGAAAATTTGATTTTTTGCTCCAAATTTCAGGTCCGGACCTTACGTTCTGAGCTCAATGTGGTAAAACCTGTTACAGAGGTTTTAGCCCTCAGACTTGATTCAGGATGCATTTTTCTCACCTGGGATGGCATGGGCTTCCACGGGGGACACATATTTCATGTAATTTCAGCCAAACTGAAAATTTGATTTTTGGCTCCAAATTTCAGGTCACGACCTTACGTTCTGAGCTCAATGTGGTAAAACCTGTTACAGAGGTTTTAGCACTCAGACTTGATTCAGGATGCATTTGTCTCACCTGGGATGGCATGGGCTTCCACGGGGGACACATATTTCATGTAATTTCAGCCAAACTGAAAATTTGATTTTTTGCTCCAAATTTCAGGTCCGGACCTTACGTTCTGAGCTCAATGTGGTAAAACCTGTTACAGAGGTTTTAGCCCTCAGACTTGATTCAGGATGCATTTTTCTCACCTGGGATGGCATGGGCTTCCACGGGGGACACATATTTCATGTAATTTCAGCCAAACTGAAAATTTGATTTTTGGCTCCAAATTTCAGGTCACGACCTTACGTTCTGAGCTCAATGTGGTAAAACCTGTTACAGAGGTTTTAGCCCTCAGACTTGATTCAGGATGCATTTTTCTCACCTGGGATGGCATGGGCTTCCACGGGGGACACATATTTCATGTAGTTTCAGCCAAACTGAAAATTTGATTTTTGGCTCCAAATTTCAGGTCCTGACCTTATGTTCTGAGTTCAATATGGTAAAACCTGTTACAGAGGTTTTAGCCCTCAGACTTGATTCAGGATGCATTTTTCTCACCTGGGATGGCATGGGCTTCCACGGGGGACACATATTTCATGTAATTTCAGCCAAACTGAAAATTTGATTTTTGGCTCCAAATTTCAGGTCCGGACCTTACGTTCTGAGCTCAATGTGGTAAAACCCGTTACAGAGGTTTTAGCCCTCAGACTTGATTCAGGATGCATTTTTCTCACGTGGGATGGCATGGGCTTCCACAGGGGACACATATTTCATGTAATTTCAGCCAAACTGAAAATTTGATTTTTGGCTCCAAATTTCAGGTCCGGACCTTACGTTCTGAGCTCAATGTGGTAAAACCCGAAACAGAGGTTTTAGCACTCAGACTTGATTCAGGATGCATTTTTCTCACCTGGGATGGCATGGGCTTCCACGGGGGACACATATTTCATGTAATTTCAGCCAAACTGAAAATTTGATTTTTGGCTCCAAATTTCAGGTCCCGACCTTACGTTCTGAGCTCAATGTGGTAAAACCCGTTACAGAGGTTTTAGCACTCAGACTTGATTCAGGATGCATTTTTCTCACCTGGGATGGCATGGGCTTCCACGTGGGATACATATTTAATGTTATTTCAGCCAAACTGAAAATTTGATTTTTGGCTCCAAATTTCAGGTCCCACCCTTACGTTCTGAGCTCAATGTGGTAAAACCCGTTACAGAGGTTTTAGCCCTCAGACTTGATTCAGGATGCATTTTTCTCACCTGGAATGGCATGGGCTTCCACGGGGGACACATATTTCATGTAATTTCAGCCAAACTGAAAATTTGATTTTTGGCTCCAAATTTCAGGTCCCGACCTTACGTTCTGAGCTCAATGTGGTAAAACCCGTTACAGAGGTTTTAGCACTCAGACTTGATTCAGGATGCATTTTTCTCACCTGGGATGGCATGGGCTTCCACGGGGGACACATATTTCATATAATTTCAGCCAAACTGAAAATTTGATTTTTGGCTCCAAATTTCAGGTCCCGACCTTACGTTCTGAGCTCAATGTGGTAAAACCCGTTACAGAGGTTTTAGCCCTCAGACTTGATTCAGGATGCATTTTTCTCACCTGGGATGGCATGGGCTTCCACAGGGGACACATATTTCATGTTATTTCAGCCAAACTGAAAATTTGATTTTTTGCTCCAAATTTCAGGTCCGGACCTTACGTTCTGAGCTCAATGTGGTAAAACCCGAAACAGAGGTTTTAACACTCAGACTTGATTCAGGATGCATTTTTCTCACCTGGGATGGCATGGGCTTCCACGGGGGACACATATTTCATGTAATTTCAGCCAAACTGAAAATTTGATTTTTGGCTCCAAATTTCAGGTCCGGACCTTACGTTCTGAGCTCAATGTGGTAAAACCTGTTACAGAGGTTTTAGCCCTCAGACTTGATTCAGGATGCATTTTTCTCACCTGGGATGGCATGGGCTTCCACAGGGGACACATATTTCATGTAATTTCAGCCAAACTGAAAATTTGATTTTTGGCTCCAAATTTCAGGTCCGGACCTTATGTTCTGAGGTCAATATGGTAAAACCTGTTACAGAGGTTTTAGCCCTCAGACTTGATTCAGGATGCATTTTTCTCACCTGGGATGGCATGGGCTTCCACGGGGGACACATATTTCATATAATTTCAGCCAAACTGAAAATTTGATTTTTGGCTCCAAATTTCAGGTCCCGACCTTACGTTCTGAGCTCAATGTGGTAAAACCTGTTACAGAGGTTTTAGCCCTCAGACTTGATTCAGGATGCATTTTTCTCACCTGGGATGGCATGGGCTTCCACAGGGGACACATATTTCATGTTATTTCAGCCAAACTGAAAATTTGATTTTTGGCTCCAAATTTCAGGTCCCAACCTTACGTTCTGAGCTCAATGTGGTAAAACCTGTTACAGAGGTTTTAGCCCTCAGACTTGATTCAGGATGCATTTTTCTCACCTGGGATGGCATGGGCTTCCACGGGGGACACATATTTCATATAATTTCAGCCAAACTGAAAATTTTATTTTTGGCTCCAAATTTCAGGTCCGGACCTTACGTTCTGAGCTCAATGTGGTAAAACCTGTTACAGAGGTTTTAGCACTCAGACTTGATTCAGGATGCATTTTTCTCACCTGGGATGGCATGGGCTTCCACGGGGGACACATATTTCATGTAATTTCAGCCAAACTGAAAATTTAATTTTTGGCTCCAAATTTCAGGTCCCAACCTTACGTTCTGAGCTCAATGTGGTAAAACCCATTACAGAGGTTTTAGCACTCAGACTTGATTCAGGATGCATTTTTCTCACCTGGGATGGCATGGGCTTCCACGGGGGACACATATATCATGTTATTTCAGCCAAACTGAAAATTTGATTTTTGGCTCCAAATTTCAGGTCCAGACCTTACGTTCTGAGCCCAATGTGGTAAAACCCGAAACAGAGGTTTTAGCACTCGGACTTGATTCAGGATGCATTTTTCTCACCTGGGATGGCATGGGCTTCCACAGGGGACACGTATTTCATGTAATTTCAGCCAAACTGAAAATTTTATTTTTTGCTCCAAATTTCAGGTCCCGACCTTACGTTCTGAGCCCAATGTGGTAAAACCCGAAACAGAGGTTTTAGCACTCAGACTTGATTCAGGATGCATTATTCTCACCTGGGATGGCATGGGCTTCCACGGGGGACACATATTTCATATAATTTCAGCCAAACTGAAAATTTTATTTTTGGCTCCAAATTTCAGGTCCGGACCTTACGTTCTGAGCTCAATGTGGTAAAACCTGTTACAGAGGTTTTAGCCCTCAGACTTGATTCAGGATGCATTTTTCTCACCTGGGATGGCATGGGCTTCCACGGGGGACACATATTTCATGTAATTTCAGCCAAACTGAAAATTTTATTTTTGGCTCCAAATTTCAGGTCCGGACCTTACGTTCTGAGCTCAATGTGGTAAAACCTGTTACAGAGGTTTTAGCACTCAGACTTGATTCAGGATGCATTTTTCTCACCTGGGATGGCATGGGCTTCCACGGGGGACACATATTTCATGTAATTTCAGCCAAACTGAAAATTTAATTTTTGGCTCCAAATTTCAGGTCCCAACCTTACGTTCTGAGCTCAATGTGGTAAAACCCATTACAGAGGTTTTAGCACTCAGACTTGATTCAGGATGCATTTTTCTCACCTGGGATGGCATGGGCTTCCACGGGGGACACATATATCATGTTATTTCAGCCAAACTGAAAATTTGATTTTTGGCTCCAAATTTCAGGTCCGGACCTTACGTTCTGAGCCCAATGTGGTAAAACCCGAAACAGAGGTTTTAGCACTCGGACTTGATTCAGGATGCATTTTTCTCACCTGGGATGGCATGGGCTTCCACAGGGGACACGTATTTCATGTAATTTCAGCCAAACTGAAAATTTGATTTTTTGCTCCAAATTTCAGGTCCCGACCTTACGTTCTGAGCCCAATGTGGTAAAACCCGAAACAGAGGTTTTAGCACTCAGACTTGATTCAGGATGCATTATTCTCACCTGGGATGGCATGGGCTTCCACGGGGGACACATATTTCATATAATTTCAGCCAAACTGAAAATTTTATTTTTGGCTCCAAATTTCAGGTCCGGACCTTACGTTCTGAGCTCAATGTGGTAAAACCTGTTACAGAGGTTTTAGCCCTCAGACTTGATTCAGGATGCATTTTTCTCACCTGGGATGGCATGGGCTTCCACGGGGGACACATATTTCATGTAATTTCAGCCAAACTGAAAATTTGATTTTTGGCTCCAAATTTCAGGTCCCGACCTTATGTTCTGAGCTCAATGTGGTAAAACCTGTTACAGAGGTTTTAGCCCTCAGACTTGATTCAGGATGCATTTTTCTCACCTGGGATGGCATGGGCTTCCACGGGGGACACATATTTCGTGTAATTTCAGCCAAACTGAAAATTTGATTTTTGGCTCCAAATTTCAGGTCCCGACCTTACGTTCTGAGCTCAATGTGGTAAAACCCGTTACAGAGGTTTTAGCACTCAGACTTGATTCAGGATGCATTTTTCTCACCTGGGATGGCATGGGCTTCCACGGGGGACACATATTTCATGTAATTTCAGCCAAACTGAAAATTTGATTTTTGGCTCCAAATTTCAGGTCCCGACCTTACGTTCTGAGGTCAATATGGTAAAACCCGTTACAGAGGTTTTAGCACTCAGACTTGATTCAGGATGCATTTTTCTCACCTGGGATGGCATGGGCTTCCACGGGGGACACATATTTCATATAATTTCAGCCAAACTGAAAATTTGATTTTTGGCTCCAAATTTCAGGTCCAGACCTTACGTTCTGAGCCCAATGTGGTAAAACCCGAAACAGAGGTTTTAGCACTCGGACTTGATTCAGGATGCATTTTTCTCACCTGGGATGGCATGGGCTTCCACAGGGGACACGTATTTCATGTAATTTCAGCCAAACTGAAAATTTGATTTTTGGCTCCAAATTTCAGGTCCGGACCTTACGTTCTGAGGTCAATGTGGTAAAACCTGTTACAGAGGTTTTAGCCCTCAGACTTGATTCAGGATGCATTTTTCTCACCTGGGATGGCATGGGCTTCCACGGGGGACACATATTTCATGTAATTTCAGCCAAACTGAAAATTTGATTTTTGGCTCCAAATTTCAGGTCCCGACCTTACGTTCTGAGCTCAATGTGGTAAAACCTGTAACAGAGGTTTTAGCCCTCAGACTTGATTCAGGATGCATTTTTCTCACCTGGGATGGCATGGGCTTCCACAGGGGACACATATTTCATGTAATTTCAGCCAAACTGAAAATTTGATTTTTGGCTCCAAATTTCAGGTCCAGACCTTACGTTCTGAGTTCAATGTGGTAAAACCTGTTACAGAGGTTTTAGCCCTCAGACTTGATTCAGGATGCATTTTTCTCACCTGGGATGGCATGGGCTTCCACGGGGGACACATATTTCATGTAATTTCAGCCAAACTGAAAATTTGATTTTTGGCTCCAAATTTCAGGTCCGGACCTTACGTTCTGAGGTCAATGTGGTAAAACCTGTTACAGAGGTTTTAGCCCTCAGACTTGATTCAGGATGCATTTTTCTCACCTGGGATGGCATGGGCTTCCACGGGAGACACATATTTCATGTAATTTCAGCCAAACTGAAAATTTTATTTTTGGCTCCAAATTTCAGGTCCGGACCTTACGTTCTGAGGTCAATGTGGTAAAACCCGTTACAGAGGTTTTAGCCCTCAGACTTGATTCAGGATGCATTTTTCTCACCTGGAATGGCATGGGCTTCCACGGGGGACACATATTTCGTGTAATTTCAGCCAAACTGAAAATTTGATTTTTGGCTCCAAATTTCAGGTCCCGACCTTACGTTCTGAGCTCAATGTGGTAAAACCCGAAACAGAGGTTTTAGCACTCAGACTTGATTCAGGATGCATTTTTCTCACCTGGGATGGCATGGGCTTCCACAGGGGACACGTATTTCATGTAATTTCAGCCAAACTGAAAATTTGATTTTTTGCTCCAAATTTCAGGTCCCGACCTTACGTTCTGAGCCCAATGTGGTAAAACCCGAAACAGAGGTTTTAGCACTCAGACTTGATTCAGGATGCATTATTCTCACCTGGGATGGCATGGGCTTCCACAGGGGACACATATTTCATATAATTTCAGCCAAACTGAAAATTTTATTTTTGGCTCCAAATTTCAGGTCCCGACCTTACGTTCTGAGCTCAATGTGGTAAAACCTGTTACAGAGGTTTTAGCCCTCAGACTTGATTCAGGATGCATTTTTCTCACCTGGGATGGCATGGGCTTCCACGGGGGACACATATTTCATGTAATTTCAGCCAAACTGAAAATTTGATTTTTGGCTCCAAATTTCAGGTCCGGACCTTACGTTCTGAGGTCAATGTGGTAAAACCTGTTACAGAGGTTTTAGCCCTCAGACTTGATTCAGGATGCATTTTTCTCACCTGGGATGGCATGGGCTTCCACGGGAGACACATATTTCATGTAATTTCAGCCAAACTGAAAATTTTATTTTTGGCTCCAAATTTCAGGTCCGGACCTTACGTTCTGAGGTCAATGTGGTAAAACCCGTTACAGAGGTTTTAGCCCTCAGACTTGATTCAGGATGCATTTTTCTCACCTGGAATGGCATGGGCTTCCACGGGGGACACATATTTCGTGTAATTTCAGCCAAACTGAAAATTTGATTTTTGGCTCCAAATTTCAGGTCCCGACCTTACGTTCTGAGCTCAATGTGGTAAAACCCGAAACAGAGGTTTTAGCACTCAGACTTGATTCAGGATGCATTTTTCTCACCTGGGATGGCATGGGCTTCCACAGGGGACACGTATTTCATGTAATTTCAGCCAAACTGAAAATTTGATTTTTTGCTCCAAATTTCAGGTCCCGACCTTACATTCTGAGCCCAATGTGGTAAAACCCGAAACAGAGGTTTTAGCACTCAGACTTGATTCAGGATGCATTATTCTCACCTGGGATGGCATGGGCTTCCACGGGGGACACATATTTCATATAATTTCAGCCAAACTGAAAATTTTATTTTTGGCTCCAAATTTCAGGTCCCGACCTTACGTTCTGAGCTCAATGTGGTAAAACCTGTTACAGAGGTTTTAGCCCTCAGACTTGATTCAGGATGCATTTTTCTCACCTGGGATGGCATGGGCTTCCACGGGGGACACATATTTCATGTAATTTCAGCCAAACTGAAAATTTGATTTTTTGCTCCAAATTTTAGGTCCCGACCTTATGTTCTGAGCTCAATGTGGTAAAACCTGTTACAGAGGTTTTAGCCCTCAGACTTGATTCAGGATGCATTTTTCTCACCTGGGATGGCATGGGCTTCCACGGGGGACACATATTTCATGTAATTTCAGCCAAACTGAAAATTTGATTTTTGGCTCCAAATTTCAGGTCCCGACCTTACGTTCTGAGCTCAATGTGGTAAAACCTGTTACAGAGGTTTTAGCACTCAGACTTGATTCAGGATGCATTTTTCTCACCTGGGATGGCATGGGCTTCCACGGGGGACACATATTTCATGTAATTTCAGCCAAACTGAAAATTTGATTTTTGGCTCCAAATTTCAGGTCCCGACCTTACGTTCTGAGCTCAATGTGGTAAAACCCGTTACAGAGGTTTTAGCCCTCAGACTTGATTCAGGATGCATTTTTCTCACCTGGGATGGCATGGGCTTCCACAGGGGACACATATTTCATGTAATTTCAGCCAAACTGAAAATTTGATTTTTGGCTCCAAATTTCAGGTCCGGACCTTACGTTCTGAGCTCAATGTGGTAAAACCTGTTACAGAGGTTTTAGCCCTCAGACTTGATTCAGGATGCATTTTTCTCACCTGGGATGGCATGGGCTTCCACGGGGGACACATATTTCATGTAATTTCAGCCAAACTGAAAATTTGATTTTTGGCTCCAAATTTCAGGTCCGGACCTTACATTCTGAGGTCAATGTGGTAAAACCTGTTACAGAGGTTTTAGCCCTCAGACTTGATTCAGGATGCATTTTTCTCACCTGGGATGGCATGGGCTTCCACGGGAGACACATATTTCATGTAATTTCAGCCAAACTGAAAATTTTATTTTTGGCTCCAAATTTCAGGTCCCGACCTTACGTTCTGAGCTCAATGTGGTAAAACCCGTTACAGAGGTTTTAGCCCTCAGACTTGATTCAGGATGCATTTTTCTCACCTGGAATGGCATGGGCTTCCACGGGGGACACATATTTCGTGTAATTTCAGCCAAACTGAAAATTTGATTTTTGGCTCCAAATTTCAGTTCCCGACCTTACGTTCTGAGCTCAATGTGGTAAAACCCGAAACAGAGGTTTTAGCACTCAGACTTGATTCAGGATGCATTTTTCTCACCTGGGATGGCATGGGCTTCCACGGGGGACACATATTTCATGTAATTTCAGCCAAACTGAAAATTTGATTTTTGGCTCCAAATTTCAGGTCCGGACCTTACATTCTGAGGTCAATGTGGTAAAACCTGTTACAGAGGTTTTAGCCCTCAGACTTGATTCAGGATGCATTTTTCTCACCTGGGATGGCATGGGCTTCCACGGGAGACACATATTTCATGTAATTTCAGCCAAACTGAAAATTTTATTTTTGGCTCCAAATTTCAGGTCCGGACCTTACGTTCTGAGGTCAATGTGGTAAAACCCGTTACAGAGGTTTTAGCCCTCAGACTTGATTCAGGATGCATTTTTCTCACCTGGAATGGCATGGGCTTCCACAGGGGACACATATTTCGTGTAATTTCAGCCAAACTGAAAATTTGATTTTTGGCTCCAAATTTCAGGTCCCGACCTTACGTTCTGAGCTCAATGTGGTAAAACCCGAAACAGAGGTTTTAGCACTCAGACTTGATTCAGGATGCATTTTTCTCACCTGGGATGGCATGGGCTTCCACGGGGGACACATATTTCATGTAATTTCAGCCAAACTGAAAATTTGATTTTTTGCTCCAAATTTCAGGTCCGGACCTTATGTTCTGAGGTCAATATGGTAAAACCCGTTACAGAGGTTTTAGCACTCAGACTTGATTCAGGATGCATTTTTCTCACCTGGGATGGCATGGGCTTCCACGGGGGACACATATTTCATGTAATTTCAGCCAAACTGAAAATTTTATTTTTGGCTCCAAATTTCAGGTCCGGACCTTACGTTCTGAGCTCAATGTGGTAAAACCTGTTACAGAGGTTTTAGCACTCAGACTTGATTCAGGATGCATTTTTCTCACCTGGGATGGCACGGGCTTCCACGGGGGACACATATTTCATGTAATTTCAGCCAAACTGAAAATTTGATTTTTGGCTCCAAATTTCAGGTCCGGACCTTACGTTCTGAGCTCAATGTGGTAAAACCTGTTACAGAGGTTTTAGCCCTCAGACTTGATTCAGGATGCATTTTTCTCACCTGGGATGGCATGGGCTTCCACGGGGGACACATATTTCATGTAATTTCAGCCAAACTGAAAATTTGATTTTTGGCTCCAAATTTCAGGTCCCGACCTTACGTTCTGAGCTCAATGTGGTAAAACCTGTAACAGAGGTTTTAGCCCTCAGACTTGATTCAGGATGCATTTTTCTCACCTGGGATGGCATGGGCTTCCACAGGGGACACATATTTCATGTAATTTCAGCCAAACTGAAAATTTGATTTTTGGCTCCAAATTTCAGGTCCGGACCTTACGTTCTGAGCTCAATGTGGTAAAACCTGTTACAGAGGTTTTAGCCCTCAGACTTGATTCAGGATGCATTTTTCTCACCTGGGATGGCATGGGCTTCCACGGGGGACACATATTTCATGTAATTTCAGCCAAACTGAAAATTTGATTTTTGGCTCCAAATTTCAGGTCCCGACCTTACGTTCTGAGTTCAATATGGTAAAACCCAAAACAGAGGTTTTAGCCCTCAGACTTGATTCAGGATGCATTTTTCTCACCTGGGATGGCATGGGCTTCCACGGGGGACACATATTTCATGTAATTTCAGCCAAACTGAAAATTTTATTTTTGGCTCCAAATTTCAGGTCCGGACCTTACGTTCTGAGCTCAATGTGGTAAAACCCGTTACAGAGGTTTTAGCACTCAGACTTGATTCAGGATGCATTTTTCTCACCTGGGATGGCATGGGCTTCCACGGGGGACACATATTTCATGTAATTTCAGCCAAACTGAAAATTTGATTTTTGGCTCCAAATTTCAGGTCCCGACCTTACGTTCTGAGCTCAATGTGGTAAAACCCGTTACAGAGGTTTTAGCCCTCAGACTTGATTCAGGATGCATTTTTCTCACCTGGGATGGCATGGGCTTCCACAGGGGACACATATTTCATGTTATTTCAGCCAAACTGAAAATTTGATTTTTTGCTCCAAATTTCAGGTCCCGACCTTACGTTCTGAGCCCAATGTGGTAAAACCCGAAACAGAGGTTTTAGCACTCAGACTTGATTCAGGATGCATTATTCTCACCTGGGATGGCATGGGCTTCCACGGGGGACACATATTTCATATAATTTCAGCCAAACTGAAAATTTTATTTTTGGCTCCAAATTTCAGGTCCCGACCTTACGTTCTGAGCTCAATGTGGTAAAACCTGTTACAGAGGTTTTAGCCCTCAGACTTGATTCAGGATGCATTTTTCTCACCTGGGATGGCATGGGCTTCCACGGGGGACACATATTTCATGTAATTTCAGCCAAACTGAAAATTTGATTTTTTGCTCCAAATTTTAGGTCCCGACCTTATGTTCTGAGCTCAATGTGGTAAAACCTGTTACAGAGGTTTTAGCACTCAGACTTGATTCAGGATGCATTTTTCTCACCTGGGATGGCATGGGCTTCCACGGGGGACACATATTTCATGTAATTTCAGCCAAACTGAAAATTTGATTTTTGGCTCCAAATTTCAGGTCCCGACCTTACGTTCTGAGCTCAATGTGGTAAAACCTGTAACAGAGGTTTTAGCCCTCAGACTTGATTCAGGATGCATTTTTCTCACCTGGGATGGCATGGGCTTCCACAGGGGACACATATTTCATGTAATTTCAGCCAAACTGAAAATTTGATTTTTGGCTCCAAATTTCAGGTCCGGACCTTACGTTCTGAGCTCAATGTGGTAAAACCTGTTACAGAGGTTTTAGCACTCAGACTTGATTCAGGATGCATTTTTCTCACCTGGGATGGCATGGGCTTCCACGGGGGACACATATTTCATGTAATTTCAGCCAAACTGAAAATTTGATTTTTGGCTCCAAATTTCAGGTCCGGACCTTACGTTCTGAGGTCAATGTGGTAAAACCTGTTACAGAGGTTTTAGCCCTCAGACTTGATTCAGGATGCATTTTTCTCACCTGGGATGGCATGGGCTTCCACGGGAGACACATATTTCATGTAATTTCAGCCAAGCTGAAAATTTGATTTTTGGCTCCAAATTTCAGGTCCGGACCTTACGTTCTGAGGTCAATGTGGTAAAACCCGTTACAGAGGTTTTAGCCCTCAGACTTGATTCAGGATGCATTTTTCTCACCTGGAATGGCATGGGCTTCCACGGGGGACACATATTTCGTGTAATTTCAGCCAAACTGAAAATTTGATTTTTGGCTCCAAATTTCAGGTCCCGACCTGACGTTCTGAGCTCAATGTGGTAAAACCCGTTACAGAGGTTTTAGCACTCAGACTTGATTCAGGATGCATTTTTCTCACCTGGGATGGCATGGGCTTCCACGGGGGACACATATTTCATGTAATTTCAGCCAAACTGAAAATTTGATTTTTGGCTCCAAAGTTCAGGTCCGGACCTTATGTTCTGAGGTCAATATGGTAAAACCCGTTACAGAGGTTTTAGCACTCAGACTTGATTCAGGATGCATTTTTCTCACCTGGGATGGCATGGGCTTCCACGGGGGACACATATTTCATGTAATTTCAGCCAAGCTGAAAATTTGATTTTTGGCTCCAAATTTCAGGTCCGGACCTTACGTTCTGAGGTCAATGTGGTAAAACCTGTTACAGAGGTTTTAGCCCTCAGACTTGATTCAGGATGCATTTTTCTCACCTGGGATGGCATGGGCTTCCACGGGAGACACATATTTCATGTAATTTCAGCCAAACTGAAAATTTTATTTTTGGCTCCAAATTTCAGGTCCGGACCTTACGTTCTGAGGTCAATGTGGTAAAACCCAAAACAGAGGTTTTAGCCCTCAGACTTGATTCAGGATGCATTTTTCTCACCTGGAATGGCATGGGCTTCCACGGGGGACACATATTTCGTGTAATTTCAGCCAAACTGAAAATTTGATTTTTGGCTCCAAATTTCAGGTCCCGTCCTTACGTTCTGAGCTCAATGTGGTAAAACCCGAAACAGAGGTTTTAGCACTCAGACTTGATTCAGGATGCATTTTTCTCACCTGGGATGGCATGGGCTTCCACAGGGGACACGTATTTCATGTAATTTCAGCCAAACTGAAAATTTTATTTTTGGCTCCAAATTTCAGGTCCCGACCTTACGTTCTGAGCTCAATGTGGTAAAACCTTTTACAGAGGTTTTAGCCCTCAGACTTGATTCAGGATGCATTTTTCTCACCTGGGATGGCATGGGCTTCCACAGGGGACATGTGTTTCATGTTATTACAGCCAAACTGAAAATTTGATTTTTGGCTCCAAATTTCAGGTCCGGACCTTACGTTCTGAGCTCAATGTGGTAAAACCCGAAACAGAGGTTTTAGCCCTCAGACTTGATTCATGATGCATTTTTCTCACCTGGGATGGCATGGGCTTCCACGGGGGACACATATTTCATGTAATTTCAGCCAAACTGAAAATTTGATTTTTGGCTCCAAATTTCAGGTCCCGACCTTACGTTCTGAGCTCAATGTGGTAAAACCTGTTACAGAGGTTTTAGCCCTCAGACTTGATTCAGGATGCATTTTTCTCACCTGGGATGGCATGGGCTTCCACGGGGGACACATATTTCATGTAATTTCAGCCAAACTGAAAATTTGATTTTTGGCTCCAAATTTCAGGTCCCAACCTTACGTTCTGAGCTCAATGTGGTAAAACCTGTTACAGAGGTTTTAGCCCTCAGACTTGATTCAGGATGCATTTTTCTCACCTGGGATGGCATGGGCTTCCACAGGGGACACGTATTTCATGTAATTTCAGCCAAACTGAAAATTTGATTTTTTGCTCCAAATTTCAGGTCCAGACCTTACGTTCTGAGCCCAATGTGGTAAAACCCGAAACAGAGGTTTTAGCACTCAGACTTGATTCAGGATGCATTATTCTTACCTGGGATGGCATGGGCTTCCACGGGGGACACATATTTCATATAATTTCAGCCAAACTGAAAATTTTATTTTTGGCTCCAAATTTCAGGTCCCGACCTTACGTTCTGAGCTCAATGTGGTAAAACCTGTTACAGAGGTTTTAGCACTCAGACTTGATTCAGGATGAATTTTTCTCACCTGGGATGGCATGGGCTTCCACGGGGGACACATATTTCATGTAATTTCAGCCAAACTGAAAATTTGATTTTTTGCTCCAAATTTTAGGTCCCGACCTTATGTTCTGAGCTCAATGTGGTAAAACCTGTTACAGAGGTTTTAGCCCTCAGACTTGATTCAGGATGCATTTTTCTCACCTGGGATGGCATGGGCTTCCACGGGGGACACATATTTCATGTAATTTCAGCCAAACTGAAAATTTGATTTTTGGCTCCAAATTTCAGGTCCCGACCTTACGTTCTGAGCTCAATGTGGTAAAACCTGTAACAGAGGTTTTAGCCCTCAGACTTGATTCAGGATGCATTTTTCTCACCTGGGATGGCATTGGGCTTCCACAGGGGACACATATTTCATGTAATTTCAGCCAAACTGAAAATTTGATTTTTGGCTCCAAATTTCAGGTCCGGACCTTACGTTCTGAGGTCAATGTGGTAAAACCTGTTACAGAGGTTTTAGCCCTCAGACTTGATTCAGGATGCATTTTTCTCACCTGGGATGGCATGGGCTTCCACGGGGGACACATATTTCATGTAATTTCATCCAAACTGAAAATTTGATTTTTGGCTCCAAATTTCAGGTCCGGACCTTACGTTCTGAGGTCAATGTGGTAAAACCTGTTACAGAGGTTTTAGCCCTCAGACTTGATTCAGGATGCATTTTTCTCACCTGGGATGGCATGGGCTTCCACGGGAGACACATATTTCATGTAATTTCAGCCAAACTGAAAATTTGATTTTTGGCTCCAAATTTCAGGTCCGGACCTTACGTTCTGAGGTCAATGTGGTAAAACCCGTTACAGAGGTTTTAGCCCTCAGACTTGATTCAGGATGCATTTTTCTCACCTGGAATGGCATGGGCTTCCACGGGGGACACATATTTCGTGTAATTTCAGCCAAACTGAAAATTTGATTTTTGGCTCCAAATTTCAGGTCCCGACCTTACGTTCTGAGCTCAATGTGGTAAAACCCGTTACAGAGGTTTTAGCACTCAGACTTGATTCAGGATGCATTTTTCTCACCTGGGATGGCATGGGCTTCCACGGGGGACACATATTTCATGTAATTTCAGCCAAACTGAAAATTTGACTTTTGGCTCCAAATTTCAGGTCCGGACCTTATGTTCTGAGGTCAATATGGTAAAACCCGTTACAGAGGTTTTAGCACTCAGACTTGATTCAGGATGCATTTTTCTCACCTGGGATGGCATGGGCTTCCACGGGGGACACATATTTCATGTAATTTCAGCCAAACTGAAAATTTGATTTTTGGCTCCAAATTTCAGGTCCGGACCTTACGTTCTGAGCTCAATGTGGTAAAACCTGTTACAGAGGTTTTAGCCCTCAGACTTGATTCAGGATGCATTTTTCTCACCTGGGATGGCATGGGCTTCCACGGGGGACACATATTTCATGTAATTTCAGCCAAACTGAAAATTTGATTTTTGGCTCCAAATTTCAGGTCCGGACCTTACGTTCTGAGCTCAATGTGGTAAAACCTGTTACAGAGGTTTTAGCCCTCAGACTTGATTCAGGATGCATTTTTCTCACCTGGGATGGCATGGGCTTCCACGGGGGACACATATTTCATGTTATTTCAGCCAAACTGAAAATTTGATTTTTGGCTCCAAATTTCAGGTCCGGACCTTACGTTCTGAGGTCAATGTGGTAAAACCAAAAACAGAGGTTTTAGCCCTCAGACTTGATTCAGGATGCATTTTTCTCACCTGGGATGGCATGGGCTTCCACGGGGGACACATATTTCATGTAATTTCAGCCAAACTGAAAATTTGATTTTTGGCTCCAAATTTCAGGTCCGGACCTTTCGTTCTGAGCTCAATGTGGTAAAACCTGTTACAGAGGTTTTAGCCCTCAGACTTGATTCAGGATGCATTTTTCTCACCTGGGATGGCATGGGCTTCCAAGGGGGACACATATTTCATGTAATTTCAGCCAAACTGAAAATTTGATTTTTTGCTCCAAATTTCAGGTCCGGACCCTACGTTCTGAACTCAATGTGGTAAAACCCGTTACAGAGGTTTTAGCACTCAGACTTGATTCAGGATGCATTTTTCTCACCTGGGATGGCATGGGCTTCCACGTGGGACACATATTTCATGTTATTTCAGCCAAACTGAAAATTTGATTTTTTGCTCCAAATTTCAGGTCCCGACCTTACGTTCTGAGCTCAATGTGGTAAAACCCGTTACAGAGGTTTTAGCACTCAGACTTGATTCAGGATGCATTTTTCTCACCTGGGATGGCATGGGCTTCCACTTGGGACACATATTTAATGTTATTTCAGCCAAACTGAAAATTTGATTTTTGGCTCCAAATTTCAGGTCCCGACCTTACGTTCTAAGTTCAATATGGTAAAACCCAAAACAGAGGTTTTAGCCCTCAGACTTGATTCAGGATGCATTTTTCTCACCTGGGATGGCATGGGCTTCCACGGGGGACACATATTTCATGTAATTTCAGCCAAACTGAAAATTTGATTTTTGGCTCCAAATTTCAGGTCCCGACCTTACGTTCTGAGCTCAATGTGGTAAAACCTGTTACAGAGGTTTTAGCCCTCAGACTTGATTCAGGATGCATTTTTCTCACCTGGGATGGCATGGGCTTCCACGGGGGACACATATTTCATGTAATTTCAGCCAAACTGAAAATTTAATTTTTGGCTCCAAATTTCAGGTCCCAACCTTACGTTCTGAGCTCAATGTGGTAAAACCCATTACAGAGGTTTTAGCACTCAGACTTGATTCAGGATGCATTTTTCTCACCTGGGATGGCATGGGCTTCCACGGGGGACACATATATCATGTTATTTCAGCCAAACTGAAAATTTGATTTTTGGCTCCAAATTTCAGGTCCGGACCTTACGTTCTGAGCCCAATGTGGTAAAACCCGAAACAGAGGTTTTAGCACTCGGACTTGATTCAGGATGCATTTTTCTCACCTGGGATGGCATGGGCTTCCACAGGGGACACGTATTTCATGTAATTTCAGCCAAACTGAAAATTTGATTTTTTGCTCCAAATTTCAGGTCCCGACCTTACGTTCTGAGCCCAATGTGGTAAAACCCGAAACAGAGGTTTTAGCACTCAGACTTGATTCAGGATGCATTATTCTCACCTGGGATGGCATGGGCTTCCACGGGGGACACATATTTCATATAATTTCAGCCAAACTGAAAATTTTATTTTTGGCTCCAAATTTCAGGTCCGGACCTTACGTTCTGAGCTCAATGTGGTAAAACCTGTTACAGAGGTTTTAGCCCTCAGACTTGATTCAGGATGCATTTTTCTCACCTGGGATGGCATGGGCTTCCACGGGGGACACATATTTCATGTAATTTCAGCCAAACTGAAAATTTGATTTTTGGCTCCAAATTTCAGGTCCCGACCTTATGTTCTGAGCTCAATGTGGTAAAACCTGTTACAGAGGTTTTAGCCCTCAGACTTGATTCAGGATGCATTTTTCTCACCTGGGATGGCATGGGCTTCCACGGGGGACACATATTTCGTGTAATTTCAGCCAAACTGAAAATTTGATTTTTGGCTCCAAATTTCAGGTCCCGACCTTACGTTCTGAGCTCAATGTGGTAAAACCCGTTACAGAGGTTTTAGCACTCAGACTTGATTCAGGATGCATTTTTCTCACCTGGGATGGCATGGGCTTCCACGGGGGACACATATTTCATGTAATTTCAGCCAAACTGAAAATTTGATTTTTGGCTCCAAATTTCAGGTCCCGACCTTACGTTCTGAGGTCAATATGGTAAAACCCGTTACAGAGGTTTTAGCACTCAGACTTGATTCAGGATGCATTTTTCTCACCTGGGATGGCATGGGCTTCCACGAGGGACACATATTTCATATAATTTCAGCCAAACTGAAAATTTGATTTTTGGCTCCAAATTTCAGGTCCAGACCTTACGTTCTGAGCCCAATGTGGTAAAACCCGAAACAGAGGTTTTAGCACTCGGACTTGATTCAGGATGCATTTTTCTCACCTGGGATGGCATGGGCTTCCACAGGGGACACGTATTTCATGTAATTTCAGCCAAACTGAAAATTTGATTTTTGGCTCCAAATTTCAGGTCCGGACCTTACGTTCTGAGGTCAATGTGGTAAAACCTGTTACAGAGGTTTTAGCCCTCAGACTTGATTCAGGATGCATTTTTCTCACCTGGGATGGCATGGGCTTCCACGGGGGACACATATTTCATGTAATTTCAGCCAAACTGAAAATTTGATTTTTGGCTCCAAATTTCAGGTCCCGACCTTACGTTCTGAGCTCAATGTGGTAAAACCTGTAACAGAGGTTTTAGCCCTCAGACTTGATTCAGGATGCATTTTTCTCACCTGGGATGGCATGGGCTTCCACAGGGGACACATATTTCATGTAATTTCAGCCAAACTGAAAATTTGATTTTTGGCTCCAAATTTCAGGTCCAGACCTTACGTTCTGAGCTCAATGTGGTAAAACCTGTTACAGAGGTTTTAGCCCTCAGACTTGATTCAGGATGCATTTTTCTCACCTGGGATGGCATGGGCTTCCACGGGGGACACATATTTCATGTAATTTCAGCCAAACTGAAAATTTGATTTTTGGCTCCAAATTTCAGGTCCGGACCTTACGTTCTGAGGTCAATGTGGTAAAACCTGTTACAGAGGTTTTAGCCCTCAGACTTGATTCAGGATGCATTTTTCTCACCTGGGATGGCATGGGCTTCCACGGGAGACACATATTTCATGTAATTTCAGCCAAACTGAAAATTTTATTTTTGGCTCCAAATTTCAGGTCCCGACCTTACGTTCTGAGGTCAATGTGGTAAAACCCGTTACAGAGGTTTTAGCCCTCAGACTTGATTCAGGATGCATTTTTCTCACCTGGAATGGCATGGGCTTCCACGGGGGACACATATTTCGTGTAATTTCAGCCAAACTGAAAATTTGATTTTTGGCTCCAAATTTCAGGTCCCGACCTTACGTTCTGAGCTCAATGTGGTAAAACCCGAAACAGAGGTTTTAGCACTCAGACTTGATTCAGGATGCATTTTTCTCACCTGGGATGGCATGGGCTTCCACAGGGGACACGTATTTCATGTAATTTCAGCCAAACTGAAAATTTGATTTTTTGCTCCAAATTTCAGGTCCCGACCTTACGTTCTGAGCCCAATGTGGTAAAACCCGAAACAGAGGTTTTAGCACTCAGACTTGATTTAGGATGCATTATTCTCACCTGGGATGGCATGGGCTTCCACAGGGGACACATATTTCATATAATTTCAGCCAAACTGAAAATTTTATTTTTGGCTCCAAATTTCAGGTCCCGACCTTACGTTCTGAGCTCAATGTGGTAAAACCTGTTACAGAGGTTTTAGCCCTCAGACTTGATTCAGGATGCATTTTTCTCACCTGGGATGGCATGGGCTTCCACGGGGGACACATATTTCATGTAATTTCAGCCAAACTGAAAATTTGATTTTTTGCTCCAAATTTTAGGTCCCGACCTTATGTTCTGAGCTCAATGTGGTAAAACCTGTTACAGAGGTTTTAGCCCTCAGACTTGATTCAGGATGCATTTTTCTCACCTGGGATGGCATGGGCTTCAACGGGGGACACATATTTCATGTAATTTCAGCCAAACTGAAAATTTGATTTTTGGCTCCAAATTTCAGGTCCCGACCTTACGTTCTGAGCTCAATGTGGTAAAACCTGTAACAGAGGTTTTAGCCCTCAGACTTGATTCAGGATGCATTTTTCTCACCTGGGATGGCATGGGCTTCCACAGGGGACACATATTTCATGTAATTTCAGCCAAACTGAAAATTTGATTTTTGGCTCCAAATTTCAGGTCCGGACCTTACGTTCTGAGCTCAATGTGGTAAAACCTGTTACAGAGGTTTTAGCCCTCAGACTTGATTCAGGATGCATTTTTCTCACCTGGGATGGCATGGGCTTCCACGGGGGACACATATTTCATGTAATTTCAGCCAAACTGAAAATTTGATTTTTGGCTCCAAATTTCAGGTCCGGACCTTACGTTCTGAGGTCAATGTGGTAAAACCTGTTACAGAGGTTTTAGCCCTCAGACTTGATTCAGGATGCATTTTTCTCACCTGGGATGGCATGGGCTTCCACGGGAGACACATATTTCATGTAATTTCAGCCAAACTGAAAATTTTATTTTTGGCTCCAAATTTCAGGTCCGGACCTTACGTTCTGAGGTCAATGTGGTAAAACCCGTTACAGAGGTTTTAGCCCTCAGACTTGATTCAGGATGCATTTTTCTCACCTGGAATGGCATGGGCTTCCACGGGGGACACATATTTCGTGTAATTTCAGCCAAACTGAAAATTTGATTTTTGGCTCCAAATTTCAGGTCCCGACCTTACGTTCTGAGCTCAATGTGGTGAAACCCGAAACAGAGGTTTTAGCACTCAGACTTGATTCAGGATGCATTTTTCTCACCTGGGATGGCATGGGCTTCCACAGGGGACACGTATTTCATGTAATTTCAGCCAAACTGAAAATTTGATTTTTTGCTCCAAATTTCAGGTCCCGACCTTACATTCTGAGCCCAATGTGGTAAAACCCGAAACAGAGGTTTTAGCACTCAGACTTGATTCAGGATGCATTATTCTCACCTGGGATGGCATGGGCTTCCACGGGGGACACATATTTCATATAATTTCAGCCAAACTGAAAATTTTATTTTTGGCTCCAAATTTCAGGTCCCGACCTTACGTTCTGAGCTCAATGTGGTAAAACCTGTTACAGAGGTTTTAGCCCTCAGACTTGATTCAGGATGCATTTTTCTCACCTGGGATGGCATGGGCTTCCACGGGGGACACATATTTCATGTAATTTCAGCCAAACTGAAAATTTGATTTTTTGCTCCAAATTTTAGGTCCCGACCTTATGTTCTGAGCTCAATGTGGTAAAACCTGTTACAGAGGTTTTAGCCCTCAGACTTGATTCAGGATGCATTTTTCTCACCTGGGATGGCATGGGCTTCCACGGGGGACACATATTTCATGTAATTTCAGCCAAACTGAAAATTTGATTTTTGGCTCCAAATTTCAGGTCCCGACCTTACGTTCTGAGCTCAATGTGGTAAAACCTGTTACAGAGGTTTTAGCACTCAGACTTGATTCAGGATGCATTTTTCTCACCTGGGATGGCATGGGCTTCCACGGGGGACACATATTTCATGTAATTTCAGCCAAACTGAAAATTTGATTTTTGGCTCCAAATTTCAGGTCCGGACCTTATGTTCTGAGGTCAATATGGTAAAACCCGTTACAGAGGTTTTAGCCCTCAGACTTGATTCAGGATGCATTTTTCTCACCTGGGATGGCATGGGCTTCCACAGGGGACACATATTTCATGTAATTTCAGCCAAACTGAAAATTTGATTTTTGGCTCCAAATTTCAGGTCCGGACCTTATGTTCTGAGCTCAATGTGGTAAAACCTGTTACAGAGGTTTTAGCCCTCAGACTTGATTCAGGATGCATTTTTCTCACCTGGGATGGCATGGGCTTCCACGGGGGACACATATTTCATGTAATTTCAGCCAAACTGAAAATTTGATTTTTGGCTCCAAATTTCAGGTCCGGACCTTACATTCTGAGGTCAATGTGGTAAAACCTGTTACAGAGGTTTTAGCCCTCAGACTTGATTCAGGATGCATTTTTCTCACCTGGGATGGCATGGGCTTCCACGGGAGACACATATTTCATGTAATTTCAGCCAAACTGAAAATTTTATTTTTGGCTCCAAATTTCAGGTCCCGACCTTACGTTCTGAGCTCAATGTGGTAAAACCCGTTACAGAGGTTTTAGCCCTCAGACTTGATTCAGGATGCATTTTTCTCACCTGGAATGGCATGGGCTTCCACGGGGGACACATATTTCGTGTAATTTCAGCCAAACTGAAAATTTGATTTTTGGCTCCAAATTTCAGTTCCCGACCTTACGTTCTGAGCTCAATGTGGTAAAACCCGAAACAGAGGTTTTAGCACTCAGACTTGATTCAGGATGCATTTTTCTCACCTGGGATGGCATGGGCTTCCACGGGGGACACATATTTCATGTAATTTCAGCCAAACTGAAAATTTGATTTTTGGCTCCAAATTTCAGGTCCGGACCTTACATTCTGAGGTCAATGTGGTAAAACCTGTTACAGAGGTTTTAGCCCTCAGACTTGATTCAGGATGCATTTTTCTCACCTGGGATGGCATGGGCTTCCACGGGAGACACATATTTCATGTAATTTCAGCCAAACTGAAAATTTTATTTTTGGCTCCAAATTTCAGGTCCGGACCTTACGTTCTGAGGTCAATGTGGTAAAACCCGTTACAGAGGTTTTAGCCCTCAGACTTGATTCAGGATGCATTTTTCTCACCTGGAATGGCATGGGCTTCCACAGGGGACACATATTTCGTGTAATTTCAGCCAAACTGAAAATTTGATTTTTGGCTCCAAATTTCAGGTCCCGACCTTACGTTCTGAGCTCAATGTGGTAAAACCCGAAACAGAGGTTTTAGCACTCAGACTTGATTCAGGATGCATTTTTCTCACCTGGGATGGCATGGGCTTCCACGGGGGACACATATTTCATGTTATTTCAGCCAAACTGAAAATTTGATTTTTTGCTCCAAATTTCAGGTCCGGACCTTATGTTCTGAGGTCAATATGGTAAAACCCGTTACAGAGGTTTTAGCACTCAGACTTGATTCAGGATGCATTTTTCTCACCTGGGATGGCATGGGCTTCCACGGGGGACACATATTTCATGTAATTTCAGCCAAACTGAAAATTTTATTTTTGGCTCCAAATTTCAGGTCCGGACCTTACGTTCTGAGCTCAATGTGGTAAAACCTGTTACAGAGGTTTTAGCACTCAGACTTGATTCAGGATGCATTTTTCTCACCTGGGATGGCATGGGCTTCCACGGGGGACACATATTTCATGTAATTTCAGCCAAACTGAAAATTTGATTTTTGGCTCCAAATTTCAGGTCCGGACCTTACGTTCTGAGCTCAATGTGGTAAAACCTGTTACAGAGGTTTTAGCCCTCAGACTTGATTCAGGATGCATTTTTCTCACCTGGGATGGCATGGGCTTCCACGGGGGACACATATTTCATGTAATTTCAGCCAAACTGAAAATTTGATTTTTTGCTCCAAATTTCAGGTCCCGACCTTACGTTCTGAGCTCAATGTGGTAAAACCTGTAACAGAGGTTTTAGCCCTCAGACTTGATTCAGGATGCATTTTTCTCACCTGGGATGGCATGGGCTTCCACAGGGGACACATATTTCATGTAATTTCAGCCAAACTGAAAATTTGATTTTTGGCTCCAAATTTCAGGTCCGGACCTTACGTTCTGAGCTCAATGTGGTAAAACCTGTTACAGAGGTTTTAGCCCTCAGACTTGATTCAGGATGCATTTTTCTCACCTGGGATGGCATGGGCTTCCACGGGGGACACATATTTCATGTAATTTCAGCCAAACTGAAAATTTGATTTTTGGCTCCAAATTTCAGGTCCCGACCTTACGTTCTGAGTTCAATATGGTAAAACCCAAAACAGAGGTTTTAGCCCTCAGACTTGATTCAGGATGCATTTTTCTCACCTGGGATGGCATGGGCTTCCACGGGGGACACATATTTCATGTAATTTCAGCCAAACTGAAAATTTTATTTTTGGCTCCAAATTTCAGGTCCGGACCTTACGTTCTGAGCTCAATGTGGTAAAACCCGTTACAGAGGTTTTAGCACTCAGACTTGATTCAGGATGCATTTTTCTCACCTGGGATGGCATGGGCTTCCACGGGGGACACATATTTCATGTAATTTCAGCCAAACTGAAAATTTGATTTTTGGCTCCAAATTTCAGGTCCCGACCTTACGTTCTGAGCTCAATGTGGTAAAACCCGTTACAGAGGTTTTAGCCCTCAGACTTGATTCAGGATGCATTTTTCTCACCTGGGATGGCATGGGCTTCCACAGGGGACACATATTTCATGTTATTTCAGCCAAACTGAAAATTTGATTTTTTGCTCCAAATTTCAGGTCCCGACCTTACGTTCTGAGCCCAATGTGGTAAAACCCGAAACAGAGGTTTTAGCACTCAGACTTGATTCAGGATGCATTATTCTCACCTGGGATGGCATGGGCTTCCACGGGGGACACATATTTCATATAATTTCAGCCAAACTGAAAATTTTATTTTTGGCTCCAAATTTCAGGTCCCGACCTTACGTTCTGAGCTCAATGTGGTAAAACCTGTTACAGAGGTTTTAGCCCTCAGACTTGATTCAGGATGCATTTTTCTCACCTGGGATGGCATGGGCTTCCACGGGGGACACATATTTCATGTAATTTCAGCCAAACTGAAAATTTGATTTTTTGCTCCAAATTTTAGGTCCCGACCTTATGTTCTGAGCTCAATGTGGTAAAACCTGTTACAGAGGTTTTAGCACTCAGACTTGATTCAGGATGCATTTTTCTCACCTGGGATGGCATGGGCTTCCACGGGGGACACATATTTCATGTAATTTCAGCCAAACTGAAAATTTGATTTTTGGCTCCAAATTTCAGGTCCCGACCTTACGTTCTGAGCTCAATGTGGTAAAACCTGTAACAGAGGTTTTAGCCCTCAGACTTGATTCAGGATGCATTTTTCTCACCTGGGATGGCATGGGCTTCCACAGGGGACACATATTTCATGTAATTTCAGCCAAACTGAAAATTTGATTTTTGGCTCCAAATTTCAGGTCCGGACCTTACGTTCTGAGCTCAATGTGGTAAAACCTGTTACAGAGGTTTTAGCACTCAGACTTGATTCAGGATGCATTTTTCTCACCTGGGATGGCATGGGCTTCCACGGGGGACACATATTTCATGTAATTTCAGCCAAACTGAAAATTTGATTTTTGGCTCCAAATTTCAGGTCCGGACCTTACGTTCTGAGGTCAATGTGGTAAAACCTGTTACAGAGGTTTTAGCCCTCAGACTTGATTCAGGATGCATTTTTCTCACCTGGGATGGCATGGGCTTCCACGGGAGACACATATTTCATGTAATTTCAGCCAAGCTGAAAATTTGATTTTTGGCTCCAAATTTCAGGTCCGGACCTTACGTTCTGAGGTCAATGTGGTAAAACCCGTTACAGAGGTTTTAGCCCTCAGACTTGATTCAGGATGCATTTTTCTCACCTGGAATGGCATGGGCTTCCACGGGGGACACATATTTCGTGTAATTTCAGCCAAACTGAAAATTTGATTTTTGGCTCCAAATTTCAGGTCCCGACCTGACGTTCTGAGCTCAATGTGGTAAAACCCGTTACAGAGGTTTTAGCACTCAGACTTGATTCAGGATGCATTTTTCTCACCTGGGATGGCATGGGCTTCCACGGGGGACACATATTTTATGTAATTTCAGCCAAACTGAAAATTTGATTTTTGGCTCCAGGGTTCAGGTCCGGACCTTATGTTCTGAGGTCAATATGGTAAAACCCGTTACAGAGGTTTTAGCACTCAGACTTGATTCAGGATGCATTTTTCTCACCTGGGATGGCATGGGCTTCCACGGGGGACACATATTTCATGTAATTTCAGCCAAGCTGAAAATTTGATTTTTGGCTCCAAATTTCAGGTCCGGACCTTACGTTCTGAGGTCAATGTGGTAAAACCTGTTACAGAGGTTTTAGCCCTCAGACTTGATTCAGGATGCATTTTTCTCACCTGGGATGGCATGGGCTTCCACGGGAGACACATATTTCATGTAATTTCAGCCAAACTGAAAATTTTATTTTTGGCTCCAAATTTCAGGTCCGGACCTTACGTTCTGAGGTCAATGTGGTAAAACCCAAAACAGAGGTTTTAGCCCTCAGACTTGATTCAGGATGCATTTTTCTCACCTGGAATGGCATGGGCTTCCACGGGGGACACATATTTCGTGTAATTTCAGCCAAACTGAAAATTTGATTTTTGGCTCCAAATTTCAGGTCCGGTCCTTACGTTCTGAGCTCAATGTGGTAAAACCCGAAACAGAGGTTTTAGCACTCAGACTTGATTCAGGATGCATTTTTCTCACCTGGGATGGCATGGGCTTCCACAGGGGACACGTATTTCATGTAATTTCAGCCAAACTGAAAATTTGATTTTTTGCTCCAAATTTCAGGTCCCGACCTTACGTTCTGAGCCCAATGTGGTAAAACCCGAAACAGAGGTTTTAGCACTCAGACTTGATTCAGGATGCATTATTCTCACCTGGGATGGCATGGGCTTCCACGGGGGACACATATTTCATATAATTTCAGCCAAACTGAAAATTTTATTTTTGGCTCCAAATTTCAGGTCCCGACCTTACGTTCTGAGCTCAATGTGGTAAAACCTGTTACAGAGGTTTTAACCCTCAGACTTGATTCAGGATGCATTTTTCTCACCTGGGATGGCATGGGCTTCCACAGGGGACACGTGTTTCATGTTATTACAGCCAAACTGAAAATTTGATTTTTGGCTCCAAATTTCAGGTCCGGACCTTACGTTCTGAGCTCAATGTGGTAAAACCCGAAACAGAGGTTTTAGCCCTCAGACTTGATTCATGATGCATTTTTCTCACCTGGGATGGCATGGGCTTCCACGGGGGACACATATTTCATGTAATTTCAGCCAAACTGAAAATTTGATTTTTGGCTCCAAATTTCAGGTCCCGACCTTACGTTCTGAGCTCAATGTGGTAAAACCTGTTACAGAGGTTTTAGCCCTCAGACTTGATTCAGGATGCATTTTTCTCACCTGGGATGGCATGGGCTTCCACGGGGGACACATATTTCATGTAATTTCAGCCAAACTGAAAATTTGATTTTTGGCTCCAAATTTCAGGTCCCAACCTTACGTTCTGAGCTCAATGTGGTAAAACCTGTTACAGAGGTTTTAGCCCTCAGACTTGATTCAGGATGCATTTTTCTCACCTGGGATGGCATGGGCTTCCACAGGGGACACGTATTTCATGTAATTTCAGCCAAACTGAAAATTTGATTTTTTGCTCCAAATTTCAGGTCCGGACCTTACGTTCTGAGCCCAATGTGGTAAAACCCGAAACAGAGGTTTTAGCACTCAGACTTGATTCAGGATGCATTATTCTTACCTGGGATGGCATGGGCTTCCACGGGGGACACATATTTCATATAATTTCAGCCAAACTGAAAATTTTATTTTTGGCTCCAAATTTCAGGTCCCGACCTTACGTTCTGAGCTCAATGTGGTAAAACCTGTTACAGAGGTTTTAGCACTCAGACTTGATTCAGGATGAATTTTTCTCACCTGGGATGGCATGGGCTTCCACGGGGGACACATATTTCATGTAATTTCAGCCAAACTGAAAATTTGATTTTTTGCTCCAAATTTTAGGTCCCGACCTTATGTTCTGAGCTCAATGTGGTAAAACCTGTTACAGAGGTTTTAGCCCTCAGACTTGATTCAGGATGCATTTTTCTCACCTGGGATGGCATGGGCTTCCACGGGGGACACATATTTCATGTAATTTCAGCCAAACTGAAAATTTGATTTTTGGCTCCAAATTTCAGGTCCCGACCTTACGTTCTGAGCTCAATGTGGTAAAACCTGTAACAGAGGTTTTAGCCCTCAGACTTGATTCAGGATGCATTTTTCTCACCTGGGATGGCATTGGGCTTCCACAGGGGACACATATTTCAGGTAATTTCAGCCAAACTGAAAATTTGATTTTTGGCTCCAAATTTCAGGTCCGGACCTTACGTTCTGAGGTCAATGTGGTAAAACCTGTTACAGAGGTTTTAGCCCTCAGACTTGATTCAGGATGCATTTTTCTCACCTGGGATGGCATGGGCTTCCACGGGGGACACATATTTCATGTAATTTCATCCAAACTGAAAATTTGATTTTTGGCTCCAAATTTCAGGTCCGGACCTTACGTTCTGAGGTCAATGTGGTAAAACCTGTTACAGAGGTTTTAGCCCTCAGACTTGATTCAGGATGCATTTTTCTCACCTGGGATGGCATGGGCTTCCACGGGAGACACATATTTCATGTAATTTCAGCCAAACTGAAAATTTGATTTTTGGCTCCAAATTTCAGGTCCGGACCTTACGTTCTGAGGTCAATGTGGTAAAACCCGTTACAGAGGTTTTAGCCCTCAGACTTGATTCAGGATGCATTTTTCTCACCTGGAATGGCATGGGCTTCCACGGGGGACACATATTTCGTGTAATTTCAGCCAAACTGAAAATTTGATTTTTGGCTCCAAATTTCAGGTCCCGACCTTACGTTCTGAGCTCAATGTGGTAAAACCCGTTACAGAGGTTTTAGCACTCAGACTTGATTCAGGATGCATTTTTCTCACCTGGGATGGCATGGGCTTCCACGGGGGACACATATTTCATGTAATTTCAGCCAAACTGAAAATTTGACTTTTGGCTCCAAATTTCAGGTCCGGACCTTATGTTCTGAGGTCAATATGGTAAAACCCGTTACAGAGGTTTTAGCACTCAGACTTGATTCAGGATGCATTTTTCTCACCTGGGATGGCATGGGCTTCCACGGGGGACACATATTTCATGTAATTTCAGCCAAACTGAAAATTTGATTTTTGGCTCCAAATTTCAGGTCCGGACCTTACGTTCTGAGCTCAATGTGGTAAAACCTGTTACAGAGGTTTTAGCCCTCAGACTTGATTCAGGATGCATTTTTCTCACCTGGGATGGCATGGGCTTCCACGGGGGACACATATTTCATGTAATTTCAGCCAAACTGAAAATTTGATTTTTGGCTCCAAATTTCAGGTCCGGACCTTACGTTCTGAGCTCAATGTGGTAAAACCTGTTACAGAGGTTTTAGCCCTCAGACTTGATTCAGGATGCATTTTTCTCACCTGGGATGGCATGGGCTTCCACAGGGGACACATATTTCATGTTATTTCAGCCAAACTGAAAATTTGATTTTTGGCTCCAAATTTCTGGTCCCGACCATAGTTCTGAGTTCAATATGGTAAAACCAAAAACAGAGGTTTTAGCCCTCAGACTTGATTCAGGATGCATTTTTCTCACCTGGGATGGCATGGGCTTCCGTGGGGGACACATATTTCATGTAATTTCAGCCAAACTGAAAATTTGATTTTTGGCTCCAAATTTCAGGTCCGGACCTTTCGTTCTGAGCTCAATGTGGTAAAACCTGTTACAGAGGTTTTAGCCCTCAGACTTGATTCAGGATGCATTTTTCTCACCTGGGATGGCATGGGCTTCCAAGGGGGACACATATTTCATGTAATTTCAGCCAAACTGAAAATTTGATTTTTGGCTCCAAATTTCAGGTCCGGACCCTACGTTCTGAACTCAATGTGGTAAAACCCGTTACAGAGGTTTTAGCACTCAGACTTGATTCAGGATGCATTTTTCTCACCTGGGATGGCATGGGCTTCCACGTGGGACACATATTTCATGTTATTTCAGCCAAACTGAAAATTTGATTTTTTGCTCCAAATTTCAGGTCCCGACCTTACGTTCTGAGCTCAATGTGGTAAAACCCGTTACAGAGGTTTTAGCACTCAGACTTGATTCAGGATGCATTTTTCTCACCTGGGATGGCATGGGCTTCCACTTGGGACACATATTTAATGTTATTTCAGCCAAACTGAAAATTTGATTTTTGGCTCCAAATTTCAGGTCCCGACCTTACGTTCTAAGTTCAATATGGTAAAACCCAAAACAGAGGTTTTAGCCCTCAGACTTGATTCAGGATGCATTTTTCTCACCTGGGATGGCATGGGCTTCCACGGGGGACACATATTTCATGTAATTTCAGCCAAACTGAAAATTTGATTTTTGGCTCCAAATTTCAGGTCCCGACCTTACGTTCTGAGCTCAATGTGGTAAAACCTGTTACAGAGGTTTTAGCCCTCAGACTTGATTCAGGATGCATTTTTCTCACCTGGGATGGCATGGGCTTCCACGGGGGACACATATTTCATGTAATTTCAGCCAAACTGAAAATTTGATTTTTGGCTCCAAATTTCAGGTCCCAACCTTACGTTCTGAGCTCAATGTGGTAAAACCTGTTACAGAGGTTTTAGCACTCAGACTTGATTCAGGATGCATTTTTCTCACCTGGGATGGCATGGGCTTCCACAGGGGACACATATTTCATGTAATTTCAGCCAAACTGAAAATTTGATTTTTGGCTCCAAATTTCAGGTCCCGACCTTACATTCTGAGCTCAATGTGGTAAAACCTGTTACAGAGGTTTTAGCCCTCAGACTTGATTCAGGATGCATTTTTCTCACCTGGGATGGCATGGGCTTCCACGGGGGACACATATTTCATATAATTTCAGCCAAACTGAAAATTTGATTTTTGGCTCCAAATTTCAGGTCCCAACCTTACGTTCTGAGCTCAATGTGGTAAAACCTGTTACAGAGGTTTTAGCCCTCAGACTTGATTCAGGATGCATTTTTCTCACCTGGGATGGCATGGGCTTCCACGGGGGACACATATTTCATGTAATTTCAGCCAAACTGAAAATTTGATTTTTGGCTCCAAATTTCAGGTCCGGACCTTACGTTCTGAGCTCAATGTGGTAAAACCTGTTACAGAGGTTTTAGCACTCAGACTTGATTCAGGATGCATTTTTCTCACCTGGGATGGCATGGGCTTCCACGGGGGACACATATTTCATGTAATTTCAGCCAAACTGAAAATTTAATTTTTGGCTCCAAATTTCAGGTCCGGACCTTACGTTCTGAGCTCAATGTGGTAAAACCTGTTACAGAGGTTTTAGCACTCAGACTTGATTCAGGATGCATTTTTCTCACCTGGGATGGCATGGGCTTCCACGGGGGACACATATATCATGTTATTTCAGCCAAACTGAAAATTTGATTTTTTGCTCCAAATTTCAGGTCCGGACCTTACGTTCTGAGCCCAATGTGGTAAAACCCGAAACAGAGGTTTTAGCACTCGGACTTGATTCAGGATGCATTTTTCTCACCTGGGATGGCATGGGCTTCCACAGGGGACACGTATTTCATGTAATTTCAGCCAAACTGAAAATTTGATTTTTTGCTCCAAATTTCAGGTCCCGACCTTACGTTCTGAGCCCAATGTGGTAAAACCCGTTACAGAGGTTTTAGCACTCAGACTTGATTCAGGATGCATTATTCTCACCTGGGATGGCATGGGCTTCCACGGGGGACACATATTTCATATAATTTCAGCCAAACTGAAAATTTTATTTTTGGCTCCAAATTTCAGGTCCCGACCTTACGTTCTGAGCTCAATGTGGTAAAACCTGTTACAGAGGTTTTAGCCCTCAGACTTGATTCAGGATGCATTTTTCTCACCTGGGATGGCATGGGCTTCCACGGGGGACACATATTTCATGTAATTTCAGCCAAACTGAAAATTTGATTTGTTGCTCCAAATTTTAGGTCCCGACCTTATGTTCTGAGCTCAATGTGGTAAAACCTGTTACAGAGGTTTTAGCCCTCAGACTTGATTCAGGATGCATTTTTCTCACCTGGGATGGCATGGGCTTCCACGGGGGACACATATTTCATGTAATTTCAGCCAAACTGAAAATTTGATTTTTGGCTCCAAATTTCAGGTCACGACCTTACGTTCTGAGCTCAATGTGGTAAAACCTGTTACAGAGGTTTTAGCCCTCAGACTTGATTCAGGATGCATTTTTCTCACCTGGGATGGCATGGGCTTCCACGGGGGACACATATTTCATGTTATTTCAGCCAAACTGAAAATTTGATTTTTGGCTCCAAATTTCAGGTCCGGACCTTACGTTCTGAGGTCAATGTGGTAAAACCTGTTACAGAGGTTTTAGCCCTCAGACTTGATTCAGGATGCATTTTTCTCACCTGGGATGGCATGGGCTTCCACGGGAGACACATATTTCATGTAATTTCAGCCAAACTGAAAATTTGATTTTTGGCTCCAAATTTCAGGTCCGGACCTTACGTTCTGAGGTCAATGTGGTAAAACCCGTTACAGAGGTTTTAGCCCTCAGACTTGATTCAGGATGCATTTTTCTCACCTGGAATGGCATGGGCTTCCACGGGGGACACATATTTCGTGTAATTTCAGCCAAACTGAAAATTTGATTTTTGGCTCCAAATTTCAGGTCCCGACCTTACGTTCTGAGCTCAATGTGGTAAAACCCGTTACAGAGGTTTTAGCACTCAGACTTGATTCAGGATGCATTTTTCTCACCTGGGATGGCATGGGCTTCCACGGGGGACACATATTTCATGTAATTTCAGCCAAACTGAAAATTTGATTTTTGGCTCCAAATTTCAGGTCCGGACCTTATGTTCTGAGGTCAATATGGTAAAACCCGTTACAGAGGTTTTAGCACTCAGACTTGATTCAGGATGCATTTTTCTCACCTGGGATGGCATGGGCTTCCACGGGGGACACATACTTCATATAATTTTAGCCAAACTGAAAATTTGATTTTTGGCTCCAAATTTCAGGTCCGGACCTTACGTTCTGAGGTCAATGTGGTAAAACCTGTTACAGAGGTTTTAGCCCTCAGACTTGATTCAGGATGCATTTTTCTCACCTGGGATGGCATGGGCTTCCACGGGGGACACATATTTCATGTAATTTCAGCCAAACTGAAAATTTGATTTTTGGCTCCAAATTTCAGGTCCCGACCTTACGTTCTGAGCTCAATGTGGTAAAACCTGTAACAGAGGTTTTAGCCCTCAGACTTGATTCAGGATGCATTTTTCTCACCTGGGATGGCATGGGCTTCCACAGGGGACACATATTTCATGTAATTTCAGCCAAACTGAAAATTTGATTTTTGGCTCCAAATTTCAGGTCCGGACCTTACGTTCTGAGCTCAATGTGGTAAAACCTGTTACAGAGGTTTTAGCCCTCAGACTTGATTCAGGATGCATTTTTCTCACCTGGGATGGCATGGGCTTCCACGGGGGACACATATTTCATGTAATTTCAGCCAAACTGAAAATTTGATTTTTGGCTCCAAATTTCAGGTCCGGACCTTACGTTCTGAGGTCAATGTGGTAAAACCCGTTACAGAGGTTTTAGCCCTCAGACTTGATTCAGGATGCATTTTTCTCACCTGGAATGGCATGGGCTTCCACGGGGGACACATATTTCGTGTAATTTCAGCCAAACTGAAAATTTGATTTTTGGCTCCAAATTTCAGGTCCCGACCTTACGTTCTGAGCTCAATGTGGTAAATCCCGAAACAGAGGTTTTAGCACTCAGACTTGATTCAGGATGCATTTTTCTCACCTGGGATGGCATGGGCTTCCACGGGGGACACATATTTCATGTAATTTCAGCCAAACTGAAAATTTGATTTTTGGCTCCAAATTTCAGGTCCGGACCTTATGTTCTGAGGTCAATATGGTAAAACCCGTTACAGAGGTTTTAGCACTCAGACTTGATTCAGGATGCATTTTTCTCACCTGGGATGGCATGGGCTTCCACGGGGGACACATATTTCATGTAATTTCAGCCAAACTGAAAATTTGATTTTTGGCTCCAAATTTCAGGTCCGGACCTTATGTTCTGAGGTCAATATGGTAAAACCCGTTACAGAGGTTTTAGCACTCAGACTTGATTCAGGATGCATTTTTCTCACCTGGGATGGCATGGGCTTCCACGGGGGACACATATTTCATGTAATTTCAGCCAAACTGAAAATTTGGTTTTTGGCTCCAAATTTCAGGTCCGGACCTTACGTTCTGAGCTCAATGTGGTAAAACCAGTTACAGAGGTTTTAGCCCTCAGACTTGATTCAGGATGCATTTTTCTCACCTGGGATGGCATGGGCTTCCACGGGGGACACATATTTCATGTAATTTCAGCCAAACTGAAAATTTGATTTTTGGCTCCAAATTTCAGGTCCCGACCTTACGTTCTGAGCTCAATGTGGTAAAACCTGTAACAGAGGTTTTAGCCCTCAGACTTGATTCAGGATGCATTTTTCTCACCTGGGATGGCATGGGCTTCCACAGGGGACACATATTTCATGTAATTTCAGCCAAACTGAAAATTTGATTTTTGGCTCCAAATTTCAGGTCCGGACCTTACGTTCTGAGCTCAATGTGGTAAAACCCGAAACAGAGGTTTTAGCCCTCAGACTTGATTCAGGATGCATTTTTCTCACCTGGGATGGCATGGGCTTCCACGGGGGACACATATTTCATGTAATTTCAGCCAAACTGAAAATTTGATTTTTGGCTCCAAATTTCAGGTCCGGACCTTATGTTCTGAGGTCAATATGGTAAAACCCGTTACAGAGGTTTTAGCACTCAGACTTGATTCAGGATGCATTTTTCTCACCTGGGATGGCATGGGCTTCCACGGGGGACACATATTTCATGTAATTTCAGCCAAACTGAAAATTTGATTTTTGGCTCCAAATTTCAGGTCCGGACCTTACGTTCTGAGCTCAATGTGGTAAAACCTGTTACAGAGGTTTTAGCCCTCAGACTTGATTCAGGATGCATTTTTCTCACCTGGGATGGCATGGGCTTCCACGGGGGACACATATTTCATGTAATTTCAGCCAAACTGAAAATTTGATTTTTGGCTCCAAATTTCAGGTCCCGACCTTACGTTCTGAGCTCAATGTGGTAAAACCTGTAACAGAGGTTTTAGCCCTTAGACTTGATTCAGGATGCATTTTTCTCACCTGGGATGGCATGGGCTTCCACAGGGGACACATATTTCATGTTATTTCAGCCAAACTGAAAATTTGATTTTTTGCTCCAAATTTCAGGTCCGGACCTTACGTTCTGAGCTCAATGTGGTAAAACCCGAAACAGAGGTTTTAGCCCTCAGACTTGATTCAGGATGCATTTTTCTCACCTGGGATGGCATGGGCTTCCACGGGGGACACATATTTCATGTAATTTCAGCCAAACTGAAAATTTGATTTTTGGCTCCAAATTTCAGGTCCGGACCTTACGTTCTGAGGTCAATGTGGTAAAACCTGTTACAGAGGTTTTAGCCCTCAGACTTGATTCAGGATGCATTTTTCTCACCTGGGATGGCATGGGCTTCCACGGGAGACACATATTTCATGTAATTTCAGCCAAACTGAAAATTTGATTTTTGGCTCCAGATTTCAGGTCTGGACCTTACGTTCTGAGCTCAATGTGGTAAAACCCGTTACAGAGGTTTTAGCCCTCAGACTTGATTCAGGATGCATTTTTCTCACCTGGAATGGCATGGGCTTCCACGGGGGACACATATTTCGTGTAATTTCAGCCAAACTGAAAATTTGATTTTTGGCTCCAAATTTCAGGGCCCGACCTTACGTTCTGAGCTCAATGTGGTAAAACCCGTTACAGAGGTTTTAGCACTCAGACTTGATTCAGGATGCATTTTTCTCACCTGGGATGGCATGGGCTTCCACAGGGGACACATATTTCATGTTATTTCAGCCAAACTGAAAATTTGATTTTTTGCTCCAAATTTCAGGTCCGGACCTTACGTTCTGAGCTCAATGTGGTAAAACCCGAAACAGAGGTTTTAGCCCTCAGACTTGATTCAGGATGCATTTTTCTCACCTGGGATGGCATGGGCTTCCACGGGGGACACATATTTCATGTAATTTCAGCCAAACTGAAAATTTGATTTTTGGCTCCAAATTTCAGGTCCGGACCTTACGTTCTGAGGTCAATGTGGTAAAACCTGTTACAGAGGTTTTAGCCCTCAGACTTGATTCAGGATGCATTTTTCTCACCTGGGATGGCATGGGCTTCCACGGGAGACACATATTTCATGTAATTTCAGCCAAACTGAAAATTTGATTTTTGGCTCCAGATTTCAGGTCTGGACCTTACGTTCTGAGCTCAATGTGGTAAAACCCGTTACAGAGGTTTTAGCCCTCAGACTTGATTCAGGATGCATTTTTCTCACCTGGAATGGCATGGGCTTCCACGGGGGACACATATTTCGTGTAATTTCAGCCAAACTGAAAATTTGATTTTTGGCTCCAAATTTCAGGTCCCGACCTTACGTTCTGAGCTCAATGTGGTAAAACCCGTTACAGAGGTTTTAGCACTCAGACTTGATTCAGGATGCATTTTTCTCACCTGGGATGGCATGGGCTTCCACGGGGGACACATATTTCATGTAATTTCAGCCAAACTGAAAATTTGATTTTTGGCTCCAAATTTCAGGTCCGGACCTTATGTTCTGAGGTCAATATGGTAAAACCCGTTACAGAGGTTTTAGCACTCAGACTTGATTCAGGATGCATTTTTCTCACCTGGGATGGCATGGGCTTCCACGGGGGACACATATTTCATGTAATTTCAGCCAAACTGAAAATTTGATTTTTGGCTCCAAATTTCAGGTCCGGACCTTACGTTCTGAGCTCAATGTGGTAAAACCTGTTACAGAGGTTTTAGCCCTCAGACTTGATTCAGGATGCATTTTTCTCACCTGGGATGGCATGGGCTTCCACGGGGGACACATATTTCATGTAATTTCAGCCAAACTGAAAATTTGATTTTTTGCTCCAAATTTCAGGTCCCGACCTTACGTTCTGAGCTCAATGTGGTAAAACCTGTTACAGAGGTTTTAGCACTCAGACTTGATTCAGGATGCATTTGTCTCACCTGGGATGGCATGGGCTTCCACGGGGGACACATATTTCATGTAATTTCAGCCAAACTGAAAATTTGATTTTTTGCTCCAAATTTCAGGTCCGGACCTTACGTTCTGAGCTCAATGTGGTAAAACCTGTTACAGAGGTTTTAGCCCTCAGACTTGATTCAGGATGCATTTTTCTCACCTGGGATGGCATGGGCTTCCACGGGGGACACATATTTCATGTAATTTCAGCCAAACTGAAAATTTGATTTTTGGCTCCAAATTTCAGGTCACGACCTTACGTTCTGAGCTCAATGTGGTAAAACCTGTTACAGAGGTTTTAGCACTCAGACTTGATTCAGGATGCATTTGTCTCACCTGGGATGGCATGGGCTTCCACGGGGGACACATATTTCATGTAATTTCAGCCAAACTGAAAATTTGATTTTTTGCTCCAAATTTCAGGTCCGGACCTTACGTTCTGAGCTCAATGTGGTAAAACCTGTTACAGAGGTTTTAGCCCTCAGACTTGATTCAGGATGCATTTTTCTCACCTGGGATGGCATGGGCTTCCACGGGGGACACATATTTCATGTAATTTCAGCCAAACTGAAAATTTGATTTTTGGCTCCAAATTTCAGGTCACGACCTTACGTTCTGAGCTCAATGTGGTAAAACCTGTTACAGAGGTTTTAGCCCTCAGACTTGATTCAGGATGCATTTTTCTCACCTGGGATGGCATGGGCTTCCACGGGGGACACATATTTCATGTAGTTTCAGCCAAACTGAAAATTTGATTTTTGGCTCCAAATTTCAGGTCCTGACCTTATGTTCTGAGTTCAATATG
Source organism: Halichoeres trimaculatus (assembly GCF_033239565.1). NCBI lineage: Eukaryota > Metazoa > Chordata > Actinopteri > Labriformes > Labridae > Halichoeres > Halichoeres trimaculatus. Next base: position 347,083 of record NW_027437209.1, read on the forward strand.
GTAAAACCTGTTACAGAGGTTTTAGCCCTCAGACTTGATTCAGGATGCATTTTTCTCACCTGGGATGGCATGGGCTTCCACGGGGGACACATATTTCATGTAATTTCAGCCAAACTGAAAATTTGATTTTTGGCTCCAAATTTCAGGTCCCGACCTTACGTTCTGAGCTCAATGTGGTAAAACCCATTACAGAGGTTTTAGCCCTCAGACTTGATTCAGGATGCATTTTTCTCACCTGGGATGGCATGGGCTTCCACAGGGGACACATATTTCATGTAATTTCAGCCAAACTGAAAATTTGATTTTTGGCTCCAAATTTCAGGTCCGGACCTTACGTTCTGAGCTCAATGTGGTAAAACCCGAAACAGAGGTTTTAGCACTCAGACTTGATTCAGGATGCATTTTTCTCACCTGGGATGGCATGGGCTTCCACGGGGGACACATATTTCATGTAATTTCAGCCAAACTGAAAATTTGATTTTTGGCTCCAAATTTCAGGTCCCGACCTTACGTTCTGAGCTCAATGTGGTAAAACCCGTTACAGAGGTTTTAGCACTCAGACTTGATTCAGGATGCATTTTTCTCACCTGGGATGGCATGGGCTTCCACGTGGGATACATATTTAATGTTATTTCAGCCAAACTGAAAATTTGATTTTTTGCTCCAAATTTCAGGTCCCACCCTTACGTTCTGAGCTCAATGTGGTAAAACCCGTTACAGAGGTTTTAGCCCTCAGACTTGATTCAGGATGCATTTTTCTCACCTGGAATGGCATGGGCTTCCACGGGGGACACATATTTCATGTAATTTCAGCCAAACTGAAAATTTGATTTTTGGCTCCAAATTTCAGGTCCCGACCTTACGTTCTGAGCTCAATGTGGTAAAACCCGTTACAGAGGTTTTAGCACTCAGACTTGATTCAGGATGCATTTTTCTCACCTGGGATGGCATGGGCTTCCACGGGGGACACATATTTCATATAATTTCAGCCAAACTGAAAATTTGATTTTTGGCTCCAAATTTCAGGTCCCGACCTTACGTTCTGAGCTCAATGTGGTAAAACCCGTTACAGAGGTTTTAGCCCTCAGACTTGATTCAGGATGCATTTTTCTCACCTGGGATGGCATGGGCTTCCACAGGGGACACATATTTCATGTTATTTCAGCCAAACTGAAAATTTGATTTTTTGCTCCAAATTTCAGGTCCGGACCTTACGTTCTGAGCTCAATGTGGTAAAACCCGAAACAGAGGTTTTAACACTCAGACTTGATTCAGGATGCATTTTTCTCACCTGGGATGGCATGGGCTTCCACGGGGGACACATATTTCATGTAATTTCAGCCAAACTGAAAATTTGATTTTTGGCTCCAAATTTCAGGTCCCAACCTTACGTTCTGAGCTCAATGTGGTAAAACCTGTTACAGAGGTTTTAGCCCTCAGACTTGATTCAGGATGCATTTTTCTCACCTGGGATGGCATGGGCTTCCACAGGGGACACATATTTCATGTAATTTCAGCCAAACTGAAAATTTGATTTTTGGCTCCAAATTTCAGGTCCGGACCTTATGTTCTGAGGTCAATATGGTAAAACCTGTTACCGAGGTTTTAGCCGTCAGACTTGATTCAGGATGCATTTTTCTCACCTGGGATGGCATGGGCTTCCACGGGGGACACATATTTCATATAATTTCAGCCAAACTGAAAATTTGATTTTTGGCTCCAAATTTCAGGTCCCGACCTTACGTTCTGAGCTCAATGTGGTAAAACCTGTTACAGAGGTTTTAGCCCTCAGACTTGATTCAGGATGCATTTTTCTCACCTGGGATGGCATGGGCTTCCACAGGGGACACATATTTCATGTTATTTCAGCCAAACTGAAAATTTGATTTTTGGCTCCAAATTTCAGGTCCCAACCTTACGTTCTGAGCTCAATGTGGTAAAACCTGTTACAGAGGTTTTAGCCCTCAGACTTGATTCAGGATGCATTTTTCTCACCTGGAATGGCATGGGCTTCCACGGGGGACACATATTTCGTGTAATTTCAGCCAAACTGAAAATTTGATTTTTGGCTCCAAATTTCAGTTCCCGGACCTTACGTTCTGAGCTCAATGTGGTAAAACCTGTTACAGAGGTTTTAGCACTCAGACTTGATTCAGGATGCATTTTTCTCACCTGGGATGGCATGGGCTTCCACGGGGGACACATATTTCATGTAATTTCAGCCAAACTGAAAATTTAATTTTTGGCTCCAAATTTCAGGTCCCAACCTTACGTTCTGAGCTCAATGTGGTAAAACCCATTACAGAGGTTTTAGCACTCAGACTTGATTCAGGATGCATTTTTCTCACCTGGGATGGCATGGGCTTCCACGGGGGACACATATATCATGTTATTTCAGCCAAACTGAAAATTTGATTTTTGGCTCCAAATTTCAGGTCCAGACCTTACGTTCTGAGCCCAATGTGGTAAAACCCGAAACAGAGGTTTTAGCACTCGGACTTGATTCAGGATGCATTTTTCTCACCTGGGATGGCATGGGCTTCCACAGGGGACACGTATTTCATGTAATTTCAGCCAAACTGAAAATTTTATTTTTTGCTCCAAATTTCAGGTCCCGACCTTACGTTCTGAGCCCAATGTGGTAAAACCCGAAACAGAGGTTTTAGCACTCAGACTTGATTCAGGATGCATTATTCTCACCTGGGATGGCATGGGCTTCCACGGGGGACACATATTTCATATAATTTCAGCCAAACTGAAAATTTTATTTTTGGCTCCAAATTTCAGGTCCGGACCTTACGTTCTGAGCTCAATGTGGTAAAACCTGTTACAGAGGTTTTAGCCCTCAGACTTGATTCAGGATGCATTTTTCTCACCTGGGATGGCATGGGCTTCCACGGGGGACACATATTTCATGTAATTTCAGCCAAACTGAAAATTTTATTTTTGGCTCCAAATTTCAGGTCCGGACCTTACGTTCTGAGCTCAATGTGGTAAAACCTGTTACAGAGGTTTTAGCACTCAGATTTGATTCAGGATGCATTTTTCTCACCTGGGATGGCATGGGCTTCCACGGGGGACACATATTTCATGTAATTTCAGCCAAACTGAAAATTTAATTTTTGGCTCCAAATTTCAGGTCCCAACCTTACGTTCTGAGCTCAATGTGGTAAAACCCATTACAGAGGTTTTAGCACTCAGACTTGATTCAGGATGCATTTTTCTCACCTGGGATGGCATGGGCTTCCACGGGGGACACATATATCATGTTATTTCAGCCAAACTGAAAATTTGATTTTTGGCTCCAAATTTCAGGTCCGGACCTTACGTTCTGAGCCCAATGTGGTAAAACCCGAAACAGAGGTTTTAGCACTCGGACTTGATTCAGGATGCATTTTTCTCACCTGGGATGGCATGGGCTTCCACAGGGGACACGTATTTCATGTAATTTCAGCCAAACTGAAAATTTGATTTTTTGCTCCAAATTTCAGGTCCCGACCTTACGTTCTGAGCCCAATGTGGTAAAACCCGAAACAGAGGTTTTAGCACTCAGACTTGATTCAGGATGCATTATTCTCACCTGGGATGGCATGGGCTTCCACGGGGGACACATATTTCATATAATTTCAGCCAAACTGAAAATTTTATTTTTGGCTCCAAATTTCAGGTCCGGACCTTACGTTCTGAGCTCAATGTGGTAAAACCTGTTACAGAGGTTTTAGCCCTCAGACTTGATTCAGGATGCATTTTTCTCACCTGGGATGGCATGGGCTTCCACGGGGGACACATATTTCATGTAATTTCAGCCAAACTGAAAATTTGATTTTTGGCTCCAAATTTCAGGTCCCGACCTTATGTTCTGAGCTCAATGTGGTAAAACCTGTTACAGAGGTTTTAGCCCTCAGACTTGATTCAGGATGCATTTTTCTCACCTGGGATGGCATGGGCTTCCACGGGGGACACATATTTCGTGTAATTTCAGCCAAACTGAAAATTTGATTTTTGGCTCCAAATTTCAGGTCCCGACCTTACGTTCTGAGCTCAATGTGGTAAAACCCGTTACAGAGGTTTTAGCACTCAGACTTGATTCAGGATGCATTTTTCTCACCTGGGATGGCATGGGCTTCCACGGGGGACACATATTTCATGTAATTTCAGCCAAACTGAAAATTTGATTTTTGGCTCCAAATTTCAGGTCCCGACCTTACGTTCTGAGGTCAATATGGTAAAACCCGTTACAGAGGTTTTAGCACTCAGACTTGATTCAGGATGCATTTTTCTCACCTGGGATGGCATGGGCTTCCACGGGGGACACATATTTCATATAATTTCAGCCAAACTGAAAATTTGATTTTTGGCTCCAAATTTCAGGTCCAGACCTTACGTTCTGAGCCCAATGTGGTAAAACCCGAAACAGAGGTTTTAGCACTCGGACTTGATTCAGGATGCATTTTTCTCACCTGGGATGGCATGGGCTTCCACAGGGGACACGTATTTCATGTAATTTCAGCCAAACTGAAAATTTGATTTTTGGCTCCAAATTTCAGGTCCGGACCTTACGTTCTGAGGTCAATGTGGTAAAACCTGTTACAGAGGTTTTAGCCCTCAGACTTGATTCAGGATGCATTTTTCTCACCTGGGATGGCATGGGCTTCCACGGGGGACACATATTTCATGTAATTTCAGCCAAACTGAAAATTTGATTTTTGGCTCCAAATTTCAGGTCCCGACCTTACGTTCTGAGCTCAATGTGGTAAAACCTGTAACAGAGGTTTTAGCCCTCAGACTTGATTCAGGATGCATTTTTCTCACCTGGGATGGCATGGGCTTCCACAGGGGACACATATTTCATGTAATTTCAGCCAAACTGAAAATTTGATTTTTGGCTCCAAATTTCAGGTCCAGACCTTACGTTCTGAGCTCAATGTGGTAAAACCTGTTACAGAGGTTTTAGCCCTCAGACTTGATTCAGGATGCATTTTTCTCACCTGGGATGGCATGGGCTTCCACGGGAGACACATATTTCATGTAATTTCAGCCAAACTGAAAATTTGATTTTTGGCTCCAAATTTCAGGTCCGGACCTTACGTTCTGAGGTCAATGTGGTAAAACCTGTTACAGAGGTTTTAGCCCTCAGACTTGATTCAGGATGCATTTTTCTCACCTGGGATGGCATGGGCTTCCACGGGAGACACATATTTCATGTAATTTCAGCCAAACTGAAAATTTTATTTTTGGCTCCAAATTTCAGGTCCGGACCTTACGTTCTGAGGTCAATGTGGTAAAACCCGTTACAGAGGTTTTAGCCCTCAGACTTGATTCAGGATGCATTTTTCTCACCTGGAATGGCATGGGCTTCCACGGGGGACACATATTTCGTGTAATTTCAGCCAAACTGAAAATTTGATTTTTGGCTCCAAATTTCAGGTCCCGACCTTACGTTCTGAGCTCAATGTGGTAAAACCCGAAACAGAGGTTTTAGCACTCAGACTTTATTCAGGATGCATTTTTCTCACCTGGGATGGCATGGGCTTCCACAGGGGACACGTATTTCATGTAATTTCAGCCAAACTGAAAATTTGATTTTTTGCTCCAAATTTCAGGTCCCGACCTTACGTTCTGAGCCCAATGTGGTAAAACCCGAAACAGAGGTTTTAGCACTCAGACTTGATTCAGGATGCATTATTCTCACCTGGGATGGCATGGGCTTCCACAGGGGACACATATTTCATATAATTTCAGCCAAACTGAAAATTTTATTTTTGGCTCCAAATTTCAGGTCCCGACCTTACGTTCTGAGCTCAATGTGGTAAAACCTGTTACAGAGGTTTTAGCCCTCAGACTTGATTCAGGATGCATTTTTCTCACCTGGGATGGCATGGGCTTCCACGGGGGACACATATTTCATGTAATTTCAGCCAAACTGAAAATTTGATTTTTTGCTCCAAATTTTAGGTCCCGACCTTATGTTCTGAGCTCAATGTGGTAAAACCTGTTACAGAGGTTTTAGCCCTCAGACTTGATTCAGGATGCATTTTTCTCACCTGGGATGGCATGGGCTTCAACGGGGGACACATATTTCATGTAATTTCAGCCAAACTGAAAATTTGATTTTTGGCTCCAAATTTCAGGTCCCGACCTTATGTTCTGAGCTCAATGTGGTAAAACCTGTAACAGAGGTTTTAGCCCTCAGACTTGATTCAGGATGCATTTTTCTCACCTGGGATGGCATGGGCTTCCACAGGGGACACATATTTCATGTAATTTCAGCCAAACTGAAAATTTGATTTTTGGCTCCAAATTTCAGGTCCGGACCTTACGTTCTGAGCTCAATGTGGTAAAACCTGTTACAGAGGTTTTAGCCCTCAGACTTGATTCAGGATGCATTTTTCTCACCTGGGATGGCATGGGCTTCCAAGGGGGACACATATTTCATGTAATTTCAGCCAAACTGAAAATTTGATTTTTGGCTCCAAATTTCAGGTCCGGACCTTACGTTCTGAGGTCAATGTGGTAAAACCTGTTACAGAGGTTTTAGCCCTCAGACTTGATTCAGGATGCATTTTTCTCACCTGGAATGGCATGGGCTTCCACGGGGGACACATATTTCGTGTAATTTCAGCCAAACTGAAAATTTGATTTTTGGCTCCAAATTTCAGGTCCCGACCTTACGTTCTGAGCTCAATGTGGTAAAACCCGAAACAGAGGTTTTAGCACTCAGACTTGATTCAGGATGCATTTTTCTCACCTGGGATGGCATGGGCTTCCACAGGGGACACGTATTTCATGTAATTTCAGCCAAACTGAAAATTTGATTTTTTGCTCCAAATTTCAGGTCCCGACCTTACATTCTGAGCCCAATGTGGTAAAACCCGAAACAGAGGTTTTAGCACTCAGACTTGATTCAGGATGCATTATTCTCACCTGGGATGGCATGGGCTTCCACGGGGGACACATATTTCATATAATTTCAGCCAAACTGAAAATTTTATTTTTGGCTCCAAATTTCAGGTCCCGACCTTACGTTCTGAGCTCAATGTGGTAAAACCTGTTACAGAGGTTTTAGCCCTCAGACTTGATTCAGGATGCATTTTTCTCACCTGGGATGGCATGGGCTTCCACGGGGGACACATATTTCATGTAATTTCAGCCAAACTGAAAATTTGATTTTTTGCTCCAAATTTTAGGTCCCGACCTTATGTTCTGAGCTCAATGTGGTAAAACCTGTTACAGAGGTTTTAGCCCTCAGACTTGATTCAGGATGCATTTTTCTCACCTGGGATGGCATGGGCTTCCACGGGAGACACATATTTCATGTAATTTCAGCCAAACTGAAAATTTGATTTTTGGCTCCAAATTTCAGGTCCCGACCTTACGTTCTGAGCTCAATGTGGTAAAACCTGTTACAGAGGTTTTAGCACTCAGACTTGATTCAGGATGCATTTTTCTCACCTGGGATGGCATGGGCTTCCACGGGGGACACATATTTCATGTAATTTCAGCCAAACTGAAAATTTGATTTTTGGCTCCAAATTTCAGGTCCGGACCTTATGTTCTGAGGTCAATATGGTAAAACCCGTTACAGAGGTTTTAGCCCTCAGACTTGATTCAGGATGCATTTTTCTCACCTGGGATGGCATGGGCTTCCACAGGGGACACATATTTCATGTAATTTCAGCCAAACTGAAAATTTGATTTTTTGCTCCAAATTTCAGGTCCCGACCTTACGTTCTGAGCCCAATGTGGTAAAACCCGAAACAGAGGTTTTAGCACTCAGACTTGATTCAGGATGCATTATTCTCACCTGGGATGGCATGGGCTTCCACAGGGGACACATATTTCATATAATTTCAGCCAAACTGAAAATTTTATTTTTGGCTCCAAATTTCAGGTCCCGACCTTACGTTCTGAGCTCAATGTGGTAAAACCTGTTACAGAGGTTTTAGCCCTCAGACTTGATTCAGGATGCATTTTTCTCACCTGGGATGGCATGGGCTTCCACGGGGGACACATATTTCATGTAATTTCAGCCAAACTGAAAATTTGATTTTTTGCTCCAAATTTTAGGTCCCGACCTTATGTTCTGAGCTCAATGTGGTAAAACCTGTTACAGAGGTTTTAGCCCTCAGACTTGATTCAGGATGCATTTTTCTCACCTGGGATGGCATGGGCTTCAACGGGGGACACATATTTCATGTAATTTCAGCCAAACTGAAAATTTGATTTTTGGCTCCAAATTTCAGGTCCCGACCTTATGTTCTGAGCTCAATGTGGTAAAACCTGTAACAGAGGTTTTAGCCCTCAGACTTGATTCAGGATGCATTTTTCTCACCTGGGATGGCATGGGCTTCCACAGGGGACACATATTTCATGTAATTTCAGCCAAACTGAAAATTTGATTTTTGGCTCCAAATTTCAGGTCCGGACCTTACGTTCTGAGCTCAATGTGGTAAAACCTGTTACAGAGGTTTTAGCCCTCAGACTTGATTCAGGATGCATTTTTCTCACCTGGGATGGCATGGGCTTCCACGGGGGACACATATTTCATGTAATTTCAGCCAAACTGAAAATTTGATTTTTGGCTCCAAATTTCAGGTCCGGACCTTACGTTCTGAGGTCAATGTGGTAAAACCTGTTACAGAGGTTTTAGCCCTCAGACTTGATTCAGGATGCATTTTTCTCACCTGGGATGGCATGGGCTTCCACGGGAGACACATATTTCATGTAATTTCAGCCAAACTGAAAATTTTATTTTTGGCTCCAAATTTCAGGTCCGGACCTTACGTTCTGAGGTCAATGTGGTAAAACCCGTTACAGAGGTTTTAGCCCTCAGACTTGATTCAGGATGCATTTTTCTCACCTGGAATGGCATGGGCTTCCACGGGGGACACATATTTCGTGTAATTTCAGCCAAACTGAAAATTTGATTTTTGGCTCCAAATTTCAGGTCCCGACCTTACGTTCTGAGCTCAATGTGGTAAAACCCGAAACAGAGGTTTTAGCACTCAGACTTGATTCAGGATGCATTTTTCTCACCTGGGATGGCATGGGCTTCCACAGGGGACACGTATTTCATGTAATTTCAGCCAAACTGAAAATTTGATTTTTTGCTCCAAATTTCAGGTCCCGACCTTACATTCTGAGCCCAATGTGGTAAAACCCGAAACAGAGGTTTTAGCACTCAGACTTGATTCAGGATGCATTATTCTCACCTGGGATGGCATGGGCTTCCACGGGGGACACATATTTCATATAATTTCAGCCAAACTGAAAATTTTATTTTTGGCTCCAAATTTCAGGTCCCGACCTTACGTTCTGAGCTCAATGTGGTAAAACCTGTTACAGAGGTTTTAGCCCTCAGACTTGATTCAGGATGCATTTTTCTCACCTGGGATGGCATGGGCTTCCACGGGGGACACATATTTCATGTAATTTCAGCCAAACTGAAAATTTGATTTTTTGCTCCAAATTTTAGGTCCCGACCTTATGTTCTGAGCTCAATGTGGTAAAACCTGTTACAGAGGTTTTAGCCCTCAGACTTGATTCAGGATGCATTTTTCTCACCTGGGATGGCATGGGCTTCCACGGGAGACACATATTTCATGTAATTTCAGCCAAACTGAAAATTTGATTTTTGGCTCCAAATTTCAGGTCCCGACCTTACGTTCTGAGCTCAATGTGGTAAAACCTGTTACAGAGGTTTTAGCACTCAGACTTGATTCAGGATGCATTTTTCTCACCTGGGATGGCATGGGCTTCCACGGGGGACACATATTTCATGTAATTTCAGCCAAACTGAAAATTTGATTTTTGGCTCCAAATTTCAGGTCCGGACCTTACATTCTGAGGTCAATGTGGTAAAACCTGTTACAGAGGTTTTAGCCCTCAGACTTGATTCAGGATGCATTTTTCTCACCTGGGATGGCATGGGCTTCCACGGGAGACACATATTTCATGTAATTTCAGCCAAACTGAAAATTTGATTTTTGGCTCCAAATTTCAGGTCCGGACCTTACGTTCTGAGGTCAATGTGGTAAAACCCGTTACAGAGGTTTTAGCCCTCAGACTTGATTCAGGATGCATTTTTCTCACCTGGGATGGCATGGGCTTCCACGGGGGACACATATTTCATGTAATTTCAGCCAAACTGAAAATTTGATTTTTTGCTCCAAATTTTAGGTCCCGACCTTATGTTCTGAGCTCAATGTGGTAAAACCTGTTACAGAGGTTTTAGCCCTCAGACTTGATTCAGGATGCATTTTTCTCACCTGGGATGGCATGGGCTTCCACGGGAGACACATATTTCATGTAATTTCAGCCAAACTGAAAATTTGATTTTTGGCTCCAAATTTCAGGTCCCGACCTTACGTTCTGAGCTCAATGTGGTAAAACCTGTTACAGAGGTTTTAGCACTCAGACTTGATTCAGGATGCATTTTTCTCACCTGGGATGGCATGGGCTTCCACGGGGGACACATATTTCATGTAATTTCAGCCAAACTGAAAATTTGATTTTTGGCTCCAAATTTCAGGTCCGGACCTTATGTTCTGAGGTCAATATGGTAAAACCCGTTACAGAGGTTTTAGCCCTCAGACTTGATTCAGGATGCATTTTTCTCACCTGGGATGGCATGGGCTTCCACAGGGGACACATATTTCATGTAATTTCAGCCAAACTGAAAATTTGATTTTTGGCTCCAAATTTCAGGTCCGGACCTTACGTTCTGAGCTCAATGTGGTAAAACCTGTTACAGAGGTTTTAGCCCTCAGACTTGATTCAGGATGCATTTTTCTCACCTGGGATGGCATGGGCTTCCACGGGGGACACATATTTCATGTAATTTCAGCCAAACTGAAAATTTGATTTTTGGCTCCAAATTTCAGGTCCGGACCTTACATTCTGAGGTCAATGTGGTAAAACCTGTTACAGAGGTTTTAGCCCTCAGACTTGATTCAGGATGCATTTTTCTCACCTGGGATGGCATGGGCTTCCACGGGAGACACATATTTCATGTAATTTCAGCCAAACTGAAAATTTTATTTTTGGCTCCAAATTTCAGGTCCCGACCTTACGTTCTGAGCTCAATGTGGTAAAACCCGTTACAGAGGTTTTAGCCCTCAGACTTGATTCAGGATGCATTTTTCTCACCTGGAATGGCATGGGCTTCCACGGGGGACACATATTTCGTGTAATTTCAGCCAAACTGAAAATTTGATTTTTGGCTCCAAATTTCAGTTCCCGACCTTACGTTCTGAGCTCAATGTGGTAAAACCCGAAACAGAGGTTTTAGCACTCAGACTTGATTCAGGATGCATTTTTCTCACCTGGGATGGCATGGGCTTCCACGGGGGACACATATTTCATGTAATTTCAGCCAAACTGAAAATTTGATTTTTGGCTCCAAATTTCAGGTCCGGACCTTACATTCTGAGGTCAATGTGGTAAAACCTGTTACAGAGGTTTTAGCCCTCAGACTTGATTCAGGATGCATTTTTCTCACCTGGGATGGCATGGGCTTCCACGGGAGACACATATTTCATGTAATTTCAGCCAAACTGAAAATTTTATTTTTGGCTCCAAATTTCAGGTCCGGACCTTACGTTCTGAGGTCAATGTGGTAAAACCCGTTACAGAGGTTTTAGCCCTCAGACTTGATTCAGGATGCATTTTTCTCACCTGGAATGGCATGGGCTTCCACAGGGGACACATATTTCGTGTAATTTCAGCCAAACTGAAAATTTGATTTTTGGCTCCAAATTTCAGGTCCCGACCTTACGTTCTGAGCTCAATGTGGTAAAACCCGAAACAGAGGTTTTAGCACTCAGACTTGATTCAGGATGCATTTTTCTCACCTGGGATGGCATGGGCTTCCACGGGGGACACATATTTCATGTAATTTCAGCCAAACTGAAAATTTGATTTTTTGCTCCAAATTTCAGGTCCGGACCTTATGTTCTGAGGTCAATATGGTAAAACCCGTTACAGAGGTTTTAGCACTCAGACTTGATTCAGGATGCATTTTTCTCACCTGGGATGGCATGGGCTTCCACGGGGGACACATATTTCATGTAATTTCAGCCAAACTGAAAATTTTATTTTTGGCTCCAAATTTCAGGTCCGGACCTTACGTTCTGAGCTCAATGTGGTAAAACCTGTTACAGAGGTTTTAGCACTCAGACTTGATTCAGGATGCATTTTTCTCACCTGGGATGGCATGGGCTTCCACGGGGGACACATATTTCATGTAATTTCAGCCAAACTGAAAATTTGATTTTTGGCTCCAAATTTCAGGTCCGGACCTTACGTTCTGAGCTCAATGTGGTAAAACCTGTTACAGAGGTTTTAGCCCTCAGACTTGATTCAGGATGCATTTTTCTCACCTGGGATGGCATGGGCTTCTACGGGGGACACATATTTCATGTAATTTCAGCCAAACTGAAAATTTGATTTTTGGCTCCAAATTTCAGGTCCCGACCTTACGTTCTGAGCTCAATGTGGTAAAACCTGTAACAGAGGTTTTAGCCCTCAGACTTGATTCAGGATGCATTTTTCTCACCTGGGATGGCATGGGCTTCCACAGGGGACACATATTTCATGTAATTTCAGCCAAACTGAAAATTTGATTTTTGGCTCCAAATTTCAGGTCCGGACCTTACGTTCTGAGCTCAATGTGGTAAAACCTGTTACAGAGGTTTTAGCCCTCAGACTTGATTCAGGATGCATTTTTCTCACCTGGGATGGCATGGGCTTCCACGGGGGACACATATTTCATGTAATTTCAGCCAAACTGAAAATTTGATTTTTGGCTCCAAATTTCAGGTCCCGACCTTACGTTCTGAGTTCAATATGGTAAAACCCAAAACAGAGGTTTTAGCCCTCAGACTTGATTCAGGATGCATTTTTCTCACCTGGGATGGCATGGGCTTCCACGGGGGACACATATTTCATGTAATTTCAGCCAAACTGAAAATTTTATTTTTGGCTCCAAATTTCAGGTCCGGACCTTACGTTCTGAGCTCAATGTGGTAAAACCCGTTACAGAGGTTTTAGCACTCAGACTTGATTCAGGATGCATTTTTCTCACCTGGGATGGCATGGGCTTCCACGGGGGACACATATTTCATGTAATTTCAGCCAAACTGAAAATTTGATTTTTGGCTCCAAATTTCAGGTCCCGACCTTACGTTCTGAGCTCAATGTGGTAAAACCCGTTACAGAGGTTTTAGCCCTCAGACTTGATTCAGGATGCATTTTTCTCACCTGGGATGGCATGGGCTTCCACAGGGGACACATATTTCATGTAATTTCAGCCAAACTGAAAATTTGATTTTTTGCTCCAAATTTCAGGTCCGGACCTTACGTTCTGAGCTCAATGTGGTAAAACCCGAAACAGGGGTTTTAACACTCAGACTTGATTCAGGATGCATTTTTCTCACCTGGGATGGCATGGGCTTCCACGGGGGACACATATTTCATGTAATTTCAGCCAAACTGAAAATTTGATTTTTGGCTCCAAATTTCAGGTCCCAACCTTACGTTCTGAGCTCAATGTGGTAAAACCTGTTACAGAGGTTTTAGCCCTCAGACTTGATTCAGGATGCATTTTTCTCACCTGGGATGGCATGGGCTTCCACAGGGGACACATATTTCATGTAATTTCAGCCAAACTGAAAATTTGATTTTTGGCTCCAAATTTCAGGTCCGGACCTTATGTTCTGAGGTCAATATGGTAAAACCTGTTACAGAGGTTTTAGCCCTCAGACTTGATTCAGGATGCATTTTTCTCACCTGGGATGGCATGGGCTTCCACGGGGGACACATATTTCATATAATTTCAGCCAAACTGAAAATTTGATTTTTGGCTCCAAATTTCAGGTCCCGACCTTACGTTCTGAGCTCAATGTGGTAAAACCTGTTACAGAGGTTTTAGCCCTCAGACTTGATTCAGGATGCATTTTTCTCACCTGGGATGGCATGGGCTTCCACAGGGGACACATATTTCATGTTATTTCAGCCAAACTGAAAATTTTATTTTTGGCTCCAAATTTCAGGTCCCAACCTTACGTTCTGAGCTCAATGTGGTAAAACCTGTTACAGAGGTTTTAGCCCTCAGACTTGATTCAGGATGCATTTTTCTCACCTGGGATGGCATGGGCTTCCACGGGGGACACATATTTCATGTAATTTCAGCCAAACTGAAAATTTTATTTTTGGCTCCAAATTTCAGGTCCGGACCTTACGTTCTGAGCTCAATGTGGTAAAACCTGTTACAGAGGTTTTAGCACTCAGACTTGATTCAGGATGCATTTTTCTCACCTGGGATGGCATGGGCTTCCACGGGGGACACATATTTCATGTAATTTCAGCCAAACTGAAAATTTAATTTTTGGCTCCAAATTTCAGGTCCCAACCTTACGTTCTGAGCTCAATGTGGTAAAACCCATTACAGAGGTTTTAGCACTCAGACTTGATTCAGGATGCATTTTTCTCACCTGGGATGGCATGGGCTTCCACGGGGGACACATATATCATGTTATTTCAGCCAAACTGAAAATTTGATTTTTGGCTCCAAATTTCAGGTCCGGACCTTACGTTCTGAGCCGAATGTGGTAAAACCCGAAACAGAGGTTTTAGCACTCGGACTTGATTCAGGATGCATTTTTCTCACCTGGGATGGCATGGGCTTCCACAGGGGACACGTATTTCATGTAATTTCAGCCAAACTGAAAATTTGATTTTTTGCTCCAAATTTCAGGTCCCGACCTTACGTTCTGAGCCCAATGTGGTAAAACCCGAAACAGAGGTTTTAGCACTCAGACTTGATTCAGGATGCATTATTCTCACCTGGGATGGCATGGGCTTCCACGGGGGACACATATTTCATATAATTTCAGCCAAACTGAAAATTTTATTTTTGGCTCCAAATTTCAGGTCCCGACCTTACGTTCTGAGCTCAATGTGGTAAAACCTGTTACAGAGGTTTTAGCCCTCAGACTTGATTCAGGATGCATTTTTCTCACCTGGGATGGCATGGGCTTCCACGGGGGACACATATTTCATGTAATTTCAGCCAAACTGAAAATTTGATTTTTTGCTCCAAATTTTAGGTCCCGACCTTATGTTCTGAGCTCAATGTGGTAAAACCTGTTACAGAGGTTTTAGCACTCAGACTTGATTCAGGATGCATTTTTCTCACCTGGGATGGCATGGGCTTCCACGGGGGACACATATATCATGTTATTTCAGCCAAACTGAAAATTTGATTTTTGGCTCCAAATTTCAGGTCCGGACCTTACGTTCTGAGCCCAATGTGGTAAAACCCGAAACAGAGGTTTTAGCACTCGGACTTGATTCAGGATGCATTTTTCTCACCTGGGATGGCATGGGCTTCCACAGGGGACACGTATTTCATGTAATTTCAGCCAAACTGAAAATTTGATTTTTTGCTCCAAATTTCAGGTCCCGACCTTACGTTCTGAGCCCAATGTGGTAAAACCCGAAACAGAGGTTTTAGCACTCAGACTTGATTCAGGATGCATTATTCTCACCTGGGATGGCATGGGCTTCCACGGGGGACACATATTTCATATAATTTCAGCCAAACTGAAAATTTTATTTTTGGCTCCAAATTTCAGGTCCGGACCTTACGTTCTGAGCTCAATGTGGTAAAACCTGTTACAGAGGTTTTAGCCCTCAGACTTGATTCAGGATGCATTTTTCTCACCTGGGATGGCATGGGCTTCCACGGGGGACACATATTTCATGTAATTTCAGCCAAACTGAAAATTTGATTTTTGGCTCCAAATTTCAGGTCCCGACCTTATGTTCTGAGCTCAATGTGGTAAAACCTGTTACAGAGGTTTTAGCCCTCAGACTTGATTCAGGATGCATTTTTCTCACCTGGGATGGCATGGGCTTCCACGGGGGACACATATTTCGTGTAATTTCAGCCAAACTGAAAATTTGATTTTTGGCTCCAAATTTCAGGTCCCGACCTTACGTTCTGAGCTCAATGTGGTAAAACCCGTTACAGAGGTTTTAGCACTCAGACTTGATTCAGGATGCATTTTTCTCACCTGGGATGGCATGGGCTTCCACGGGGGACACATATTTCATGTAATTTCAGCCAAACTGAAAATTTGATTTTTGGCTCCAAATTTCAGGTCCCGACCTTACGTTCTGAGGTCAATATGGTAAAACCCGTTACAGAGGTTTTAGCACTCAGACTTGATTCAGGATGCATTTTTCTCACCTGGGATGGCATGGGCTTCCACGGGGGACACATATTTCATATAATTTCAGCCAAACTGAAAATTTGATTTTTGGCTCCAAATTTCAGGTCCAGACCTTACGTTCTGAGCCCAATGTGGTAAAACCCGAAACAGAGGTTTTAGCACTCGGACTTGATTCAGGATGCATTTTTCTCACCTGGGATGGCATGGGCTACCACAGGGGACACGTATTTCATGTAATTTCAGCCAAACTGAAAATTTGATTTTTGGCTCCAAATTTCAGGTCCGGACCTTACGTTCTGAGGTCAATGTGGTAAAACCTGTTACAGAGGTTTTAGCCCTCAGACTTGATTCAGGATGCATTTTTCTCACCTGGGATGGCATGGGCTTCCACGGGGGACACATATTTCATGTAATTTCAGCCAAACTGAAAATTTGATTTTTGGCTCCAAATTTTAGGTCCCGACCTTACGTTCTGAGCTCAATGTGGTAAAACCTGTAACAGAGGTTTTAGCCCTCAGACTTGATTCAGGATGCATTTTTCTCACCTGGGATGGCATGGGCTTCCACAGGGGACACATATTTCATGTAATTTCAGCCAAACTGAAAATTTGATTTTTGGCTCCAAATTTCAGGTCCAGACCTTACGTTCTGAGCTCAATGTGGTAAAACCTGTTACAGAGGTTTTAGCCCTCAGACTTGATTCAGGATGCATTTTTCTCACCTGGGATGGCATGGGCTTCCACGGGAGACACATATTTCATGTAATTTCAGCCAAACTGAAAATTTGATTTTTGGCTCCAAATTTCAGGTCCGGACCTTACGTTCTGAGGTCAATGTGGTAAAACCTGTTACAGAGGTTTTAGCCCTCAGACTTGATTCAGGATGCATTTTTCTCACCTGGGATGGCATGGGCTTCCACGGGAGACACATATTTCATGTAATTTCAGCCAAACTGAAAATTTTATTTTTGGCTCCAAATTTCAGGTCCGGACCTTACGTTCTGAGGTCAATGTGGTAAAACCCGTTACAGAGGTTTTAGCCCTCAGACTTGATTCAGGATGCATTTTTCTCACCTGGAATGGCATGGGCTTCCACGGGGGACACATATTTCGTGTAATTTCAGCCAAACTGAAAATTTGATTTTTGGCTCCAAATTTCAGGTCCCGACCTTACGTTCTGAGCTCAATGTGGTAAAACCCGAAACAGAGGTTTTAGCACTCAGACTTGATTCAGGATGCATTTTTCTCACCTGGGATGGCATGGGCTTCCACAGGGGACACGTATTTCATGTAATTTCAGCCAAACTGAAAATTTGATTTTTTGCTCCAAATTTCAGGTCCCGACCTTACGTTCTGAGCCCAATGTGGTAAAACCCGAAACAGAGGTTTTAGCACTCAGACTTGATTCAGGATGCATTATTCTCACCTGGGATGGCATGGGCTTCCACAGGGGACACATATTTCATATAATTTCAGCCAAACTGAAAATTTTATTTTTGGCTCCAAATTTCAGGTCCCGACCTTACGTTCTGAGCTCAATGTGGTAAAACCTGTTACAGAGGTTTTAGCCCTCAGACTTGATTCAGGATGCATTTTTCTCACCTGGGATGGCATGGGCTTCCACGGGGGACACATATTTCATGTAATTTCAGCCAAACTGAAAATTTGATTTTTTGCTCCAAATTTTAGGTCCCGACCTTATGTTCTGAGCTCAATGTGGTAAAACCTGTTACAGAGGTTTTAGCCCTCAGACTTGATTCAGGATGCATTTTTCTCACCTGGGATGGCATGGGCTTCAACGGGGGACACATATTTCATGTAATTTCAGCCAAACTGAAAATTTGATTTTTGGCTCCAAATTTCAGGTCCCGACCTTACGTTCTGAGCTCAATGTGGTAAAACCTGTAACAGAGGTTTTAGCCCTCAGACTTGATTCAGGATGCATTTTTCTCACCTGGGATGGCATGGGCTTCCACAGGGGACACATATTTCATGTAATTTCAGCCAAACTGAAAATTTGATTTTTGGCTCCAAATTTCAGGTCCGGACCTTACGTTCTGAGCTCAATGTGGTAAAACCTGTTACAGAGGTTTTAGCCCTCAGACTTGATTCAGGATGCATTTTTCTCACCTGGGATGGCATGGGCTTCCACGGGGGACACATATTTCATGTAATTTCAGCCAAACTGAAAATTTGATTTTTGGCTCCAAATTTCAGGTCCGGACCTTACGTTCTGAGGTCAATGTGGTAAAACCTGTTACAGAGGTTTTAGCCCTCAGACTTGATTCAGGATGCATTTTTCTCACCTGGGATGGCATGGGCTTCCACGGGAGACACATATTTCATGTAATTTCAGCCAAACTGAAAATTTTATTTTTGGCTCCAAATTTCAGGTCCGGACCTTACGTTCTGAGGTCAATGTGGTAAAACCCGTTACAGAGGTTTTAGCCCTCAGACTTGATTCAGGATGCATTTTTCTCACCTGGAATGGCATGGGCTTCCACGGGGGACACATATTTCGTGTAATTTCAGCCAAACTGAAAATTTGATTTTTGGCTCCAAATTTCAGGTCCCGACCTTACGTTCTGAGCTCAATGTGGTAAAACCCGAAACAGAGGTTTTAGCACTCAGACTTGATTCAGGATGCATTTTTCTCACCTGGGATGGCATGGGCTTCCACAGGGGACACGTATTTCATGTAATTTCAGCCAAACTGAAAATTTGATTTTTTGCTCCAAATTTCAGGTCCCGACCTTACATTCTGAGCCCAATGTGGTAAAACCCGAAACAGAGGTTTTAGCACTCAGACTTGATTCAGGATGCATTATTCTCACCTGGGATGGCATGGGCTTCCACGGGGGACACATATTTCATATAATTTCAGCCAAACTGAAAATTTTATTTTTGGCTCCAAATTTCAGGTCCCGACCTTACGTTCTGAGCTCAATGTGGTAAAACCTGTTACAGAGGTTTTAGCCCTCAGACTTGATTCAGGATGCATTTTTCTCACCTGGGATGGCATGGGCTTCCACGGGGGACACATATTTCATGTAATTTCAGCCAAACTGAAAATTTGATTTTTTGCTCCAAATTTTAGGTCCCGACCTTATGTTCTGAGCTCAATGTGGTAAAACCTGTTACAGAGGTTTTAGCCCTCAGACTTGATTCAGGATGCATTTTTCTCACCTGGGATGGCATGGGCTTCCACGGGAGACACATATTTCATGTAATTTCAGCCAAACTGAAAATTTGATTTTTGGCTCCAAATTTCAGGTCCCGACCTTACGTTCTGAGCTCAATGTGGTAAAACCTGTTACAGAGGTTTTAGCACTCAGACTTGATTCAGGATGCATTTTTCTCACCTGGGATGGCATGGGCTTCCACGGGGGACACATATTTCATGTAATTTCAGCCAAACTGAAAATTTGATTTTTGGCTCCAAATTTCAGGTCCGGACCTTATGTTCTGAGGTCAATATGGTAAAACCCGTTACAGAGGTTTTAGCCCTCAGACTTGATTCAGGATGCATTTTTCTCACCTGGGATGGCATGGGCTTCCACAGGGGACACATATTTCATGTAATTTCAGCCAAACTGAAAATTTGATTTTTGGCTCCAAATTTCAGGTCCGGACCTTACGTTCTGAGCTCAATGTGGTAAAACCTGTTACAGAGGTTTTAGCCCTCAGACTTGATTCAGGATGCATTTTTCTCACCTGGGATGGCATGGGCTTCCACGGGGGACACATATTTCATGTAATTTCAGCCAAACTGAAAATTTGATTTTTGGCTCCAAATTTCAGGTCCGGACCTTACATTCTGAGGTCAATGTGGTAAAACCTGTTACAGAGGTTTTAGCCCTCAGACTTGATTCAGGATGCATTTTTCTCACCTGGGATGGCATGGGCTTCCACGGGAGACACATATTTCATGTAATTTCAGCCAAACTGAAAATTTTATTTTTGGCTCCAAATTTCAGGTCCCGACCTTACGTTCTGAGCTCAATGTGGTAAAACCCGTTACAGAGGTTTTAGCCCTCAGACTTGATTCAGGATGCATTTTTCTCACCTGGAATGGCATGGGCTTCCACGGGGGACACATATTTCGTGTAATTTCAGCCAAACTGAAAATTTGATTTTTGGCTCCAAATTTCAGTTCCCGACCTTACATTCTGAGCCCAATGTGGTAAAACCCGAAACAGAGGTTTTAGCACTCAGACTTGATTCAGGATGCATTATTCTCACCTGGGATGGCATGGGCTTCCACGGGGGACACATATTTCATATAATTTCAGCCAAACTGAAAATTTTATTTTTGGCTCCAAATTTCAGGTCCCGACCTTACGTTCTGAGCTCAATGTGGTAAAACCTGTTACAGAGGTTTTAGCCCTCAGACTTGATTCAGGATGCATTTTTCTCACCTGGGATGGCATGGGCTTCCACGGGGGACACATATTTCATGTAATTTCAGCCAAACTGAAAATTTGATTTTTTGCTCCAAATTTTAGGTCCCGACCTTATGTTCTGAGCTCAATGTGGTAAAACCTGTTACAGAGGTTTTAGCCCTCAGACTTGATTCAGGATGCATTTTTCTCACCTGGGATGGCATGGGCTTCCACGGGAGACACATATTTCATGTAATTTCAGCCAAACTGAAAATTTGATTTTTGGCTCCAAATTTCAGGTCCCGACCTTACGTTCTGAGCTCAATGTGGTAAAACCTGTTACAGAGGTTTTAGCCCTCAGACTTGATTCAGGATGCATTTTTCTCACCTGGGATGGCATGGGCTTCCACGGGGGACACATATTTCATGTAATTTCAGCCAAACTGAAAATTTGATTTTTGGCTCCAAATTTCAGGTCCGGACCTTATGTTCTGAGGTCAATATGGTAAAACCAGTTACAGAGGTTTTAGCCCTCAGACTTGATTCAGGATGCATTTTTCTCACCTGGGATGGCATGGGCTTCCACAGGGGACACATATTTCATGTAATTTCAGCCAAACTGAAAATTTGATTTTTGGCTCCAAATTTCAGGTCCGGACCTTACGTTCTGAGCTCAATGTGGTAAAACCTGTTACAGAGGTTTTAGCCCTCAGACTTGATTCAGGATGCATTTTTCTCACCTGGGATGGCATGGGCTTCCACGGGGGACACATATTTCATGTAATTTCAGCCAAACTGAAAATTTGATTTTTGGCTCCAAATTTCAGGTCCGGACCTTACATTCTGAGGTCAATGTGGTAAAACCTGTTACAGAGGTTTTAGCCCTCAGACTTGATTCAGGATGCATTTTTCTCACCTGGGATGGCATGGGCTTCCACGGGAGACACATATTTCATGTAATTTCAGCCAAACTGAAAATTTTATTTTTGGCTCCAAATTTCAGGTCCCGACCTTACGTTCTGAGCTCAATGTGGTAAAACCCGTTACAGAGGTTTTAGCCCTCAGACTTGATTCAGGATGCATTTTTCTCACCTGGAATGGCATGGGCTTCCACGGGGGACACATATTTCGTGTAATTTCAGCCAAACTGAAAATTTGATTTTTGGCTCCAAATTTCAGTTCCCGACCTTACGTTCTGAGCTCAATGTGGTAAAACCCGAAACAGAGGTTTTAGCACTCAGACTTGATTCAGGATGCATTTTTCTCACCTGGGATGGCATGGGCTTCCACGGGGGACACATATTTCATGTAATTTCAGCCAAACTGAAAATTTGATTTTTGGCTCCAAATTTCAGGTCCGGACCTTACATTCTGAGGTCAATGTGGTAAAACCTGTTACAGAGGTTTTAGCCCTCAGACTTGATTCAGGATGCATTATTCTCACCTGGGATGGCATGGGCTTCCACGGGAGACACATATTTCATGTAATTTCAGCCAAACTGAAAATTTTATTTTTGGCTCCAAATTTCAGGTCCGGACCTTACGTTCTGAGGTCAATGTGGTAAAACCTGTTACAGAGGTTTTAGCCCTCAGACTTGATTCAGGATGCATTTTTCTCACCTGGAATGGCATGGGCTTCCACAGGGGACACATATTTCGTGTAATTTCAGCCAAACTGAAAATTTGATTTTTGGCTCCAAATTTCAGGTCCCGACCTTACGTTCTGAGCTCAATGTGGTAAAACCCGAAACAGAGGTTTTAGCACTCAGACTTGATTCAGGATGCATTTTTCTCACCTGGGATGGCATGGGCTTCCACGGGGGACACATATTTCATGTAATTTCAGCCAAACTGAAAATTTGATTTTTTGCTCCAAATTTCAGGTCCGGA
Organism: Halichoeres trimaculatus; assembly: GCF_033239565.1. Taxonomy (NCBI): domain Eukaryota; kingdom Metazoa; phylum Chordata; class Actinopteri; order Labriformes; family Labridae; genus Halichoeres; species Halichoeres trimaculatus. The sequence continues at coordinate 369,589 of NW_027437209.1, forward strand.
CCTTATGTTCTGAGGTCAATATGGTAAAACCCGTTACAGAGGTTTTAGCACTCAGACTTGATTCAGGATGCATTTTTCTCACCTGGGATGGCATGGGCTTCCACGGGGGACACATATTTCATGTAATTTCAGCCAAACTGAAAATTTTATTTTTGGCTCCAAATTTCAGGTCCGGACCTTACGTTCTGAGCTCAATGTGGTAAAACCTGTTACAGAGGTTTTAGCACTCAGACTTGATTCAGGATGCATTTTTCTCACCTGGGATGGCATGGGCTTCCACGGGGGACACATATTTCATGTAATTTCAGCCAAACTGAAAATTTGATTTTTGGCTCCAAATTTCAGGTCCGGACCTTTCGTTCTGAGCTCAATGTGGTAAAACCTGTTACAGAGGTTTTAGCCCTCAGACTTGATTCAGGATGCATTTTTCTCACCTGGGATGGCATGGGCTTCTACGGGGGACACATATTTCATGTAATTTCAGCCAAACTGAAAATTTGATTTTTGGCTCCAAATTTCAGGTCCCGACCTTACGTTCTGAGCTCAATGTGGTAAAACCTGTAACAGAGGTTTTAGCCCTCAGACTTGATTCAGGATGCATTTTTCTCACCTGGGATGGCATGGGCTTCCACAGGGGACACATATTTCATGTAATTTCAGCCAAACTGAAAATTTGATTTTTGGCTCCAAATTTCAGGTCCGGACCTTACGTTCTGAGCTCAATGTGGTAAAACCTGTTACAGAGGTTTTAGCCCTCAGACTTGATTCAGGATGCATTTTTCTCACCTGGGATGGCATGGGCTTCCACGGGGGACACATATTTCATGTAATTTCAGCCAAACTGAAAATTTGATTTTTGGCTCCAAATTTCAGGTCCCGACCTTACGTTCTGAGTTCAATATGGTAAAACCCAAAACAGAGGTTTTAGCCCTCAGACTTGATTCAGGATGCATTTTTCTCACCTGGGATGGCATGGGCTTCCACGGGGGACACATATTTCATGTAATTTCAGCCAAACTGAAAATTTTATTTTTGGCTCCAAATTTCAGGTCCGGACCTTACGTTCTGAGCTCAATGTGGTAAAACCCGTTACAGAGGTTTTAGCACTCAGACTTGATTCAGGATGCATTTTTCTCACCTGGGATGGCATGGGCTTCCACGGGGGACACATATTTCATGTAATTTCAGCCAAACTGAAAATTTGATTTTTGGCTCCAAATTTCAGGTCCCGACCTTACGTTCTGAGCTCAATGTGGTAAAACCCGTTACAGAGGTTTTAGCCCTCAGACTTGATTCAGGATGCATTTTTCTCACCTGGGATGGCATGGGCTTCCACAGGGGACACATATTTCATGTTATTTCAGCCAAACTGAAAATTTGATTTTTTGCTCCAAATTTCAGGTCCGGACCTTACGTTCTGAGCTCAATGTGGTAAAACCCGAAACAGGGGTTTTAACACTCAGACTTGATTCAGGATGCATTTTTCTCACCTGGGATGGCATGGGCTTCCACAGGGGACACATATTTCATGTTATTTCAGCCAAACTGAAAATTTTATTTTTGGCTCCAAATTTCAGGTCCCAACCTTACGTTCTGAGCTCAATGTGGTAAAACCTGTTACAGAGGTTTTAGCCCTCAGACTTGATTCAGGATGCATTTTTCTCACCTGGGATGGCATGGGCTTCCACGGGGGACACATATTTCATGTAATTTCAGCCAAACTGAAAATTTTATTTTTGGCTCCAAATTTCAGGTCCGGACCTTACGTTCTGAGCTCAATGTGGTAAAACCTGTTACAGAGGTTTTAGCACTCAGACTTGATTCAGGATGCATTTTTCTCACCTGGGATGGCATGGGCTTCCACGGGGGACACATATTTCATGTAATTTCAGCCAAACTGAAAATTTAATTTTTGGCTCCAAATTTCAGGTCCCAACCTTACGTTCTGAGCTCAATGTGGTAAAACCCATTACAGAGGTTTTAGCACTCAGACTTGATTCAGGATGCATTTTTCTCACCTGGGATGGCATGGGCTTCCACGGGGGACACATATATCATGTTATTTCAGCCAAACTGAAAATTTGATTTTTGGCTCCAAATTTCAGGTCCGGACCTTACGTTCTGAGCCGAATGTGGTAAAACCCGAAACAGAGGTTTTAGCACTCGGACTTGATTCAGGATGCATTTTTCTCACCTGGGATGGCATGGGCTTCCACAGGGGACACGTATTTCATGTAATTTCAGCCAAACTGAAAATTTGATTTTTTGCTCCAAATTTCAGGTCCCGACCTTACGTTCTGAGCCCAATGTGGTAAAACCCGAAACAGAGGTTTTAGCACTCAGACTTGATTCAGGATGCATTATTCTCACCTGGGATGGCATGGGCTTCCACGGGGGACACATATTTCATATAATTTCAGCCAAACTGAAAATTTTATTTTTGGCTCCAAATTTCAGGTCCCGACCTTACGTTCTGAGCTCAATGTGGTAAAACCTGTTACAGAGGTTTTAGCCCTCAGACTTGATTCAGGATGCATTTTTCTCACCTGGGATGGCATGGGCTTCCACGGGGGACACATATTTCATGTAATTTCAGCCAAACTGAAAATTTGATTTTTTGCTCCAAATTTTAGGTCCCGACCTTATGTTCTGAGCTCAATGTGGTAAAACCTGTTACAGAGGTTTTAGCCCTCAGACTTGATTCAGGATGCATTTTTCTCACCTGGGATGGCATGGGCTTCTACGGGGGACACATATTTCATGTAATTTCAGCCAAACTGAAAATTTGATTTTTGGCTCCAAATTTCAGGTCCCGACCTTACGTTCTGAGCTCAATGTGGTAAAACCTGTAACAGAGGTTTTAGCCCTCAGACTTGATTCAGGATGCATTTTTCTCACCTGGGATGGCATGGGCTTCCACAGGGGACACATATTTCATGTAATTTCAGCCAAACTGAAAATTTGATTTTTGGCTCCAAATTTCAGGTCCGGACCTTACGTTCTGAGCTCAATGTGGTAAAACCTGTTACAGAGGTTTTAGCCCTCAGACTTGATTCAGGATGCATTTTTCTCACCTGGGATGGCATGGGCTTCCACGGGGGACACATATTTCATGTAATTTCAGCCAAACTGAAAATTTGATTTTTGGCTCCAAATTTCAGGTCCCGACCTTACGTTCTGAGTTCAATATGGTAAAACCCAAAACAGAGGTTTTAGCCCTCAGACTTGATTCAGGATGCATTTTTCTCACCTGGGATGGCATGGGCTTCCACGGGGGACACATATTTCATGTAATTTCAGCCAAACTGAAAATTTTATTTTTGGCTCCAAATTTCAGGTCCGGACCTTACGTTCTGAGCTCAATGTGGTAAAACCCGTTACAGAGGTTTTAGCACTCAGACTTGATTCAGGATGCATTTTTCTCACCTGGGATGGCATGGGCTTCCACGGGGGACACATATTTCATGTAATTTCAGCCAAACTGAAAATTTGATTTTTGGCTCCAAATTTCAGGTCCCGACCTTACGTTCTGAGCTCAATGTGGTAAAACCCGTTACAGAGGTTTTAGCCCTCAGACTTGATTCAGGATGCATTTTTCTCACCTGGGATGGCATGGGCTTCCACAGGGGACACATATTTCATGTTATTTCAGCCAAACTGAAAATTTGATTTTTTGCTCCAAATTTCAGGTCCGGACCTTACGTTCTGAGCTCAATGTGGTAAAACCCGAAACAGGGGTTTTAACACTCAGACTTGATTCAGGATGCATTTTTCTCACCTGGGATGGCATGGGCTTCCACGGGGGACACATATTTCATGTAATTTCAGCCAAACTGAAAATTTGATTTTTGGCTCCAAATTTCAGGTCCCAACCTTACGTTCTGAGCTCAATGTGGTAAAACCTGTTACAGAGGTTTTAGCCCTCAGACTTGATTCAGGATGCATTTTTCTCACCTGGGATGGCATGGGCTTCCACAGGGGACACATATTTCATGTAATTTCAGCCAAACTGAAAATTTGATTTTTGGCTCCAAATTTCAGGTCCGGACCTTATGTTCTGAGGTCAATATGGTAAAACCTGTTACAGAGGTTTTAGCCCTCAGACTTGATTCAGGATGCATTTTTCTCACCTGGGATGGCATGGGCTTCCACGGGGGACACATATTTCATATAATTTCAGCCAAACTGAAAATTTGATTTTTGGCTCCAAATTTCAGGTCCCGACCTTACGTTCTGAGCTCAATGTGGTAAAACCTGTTACAGAGGTTTTAGCCCTCAGACTTGATTCAGGATGCATTTTTCTCACCTGGGATGGCATGGGCTTCCACAGGGGACACATATTTCATGTTATTTCAGCCAAACTGAAAATTTTATTTTTGGCTCCAAATTTCAGGTCCCAACCTTACGTTCTGAGCTCAATGTGGTAAAACCTGTTACAGAGGTTTTAGCCCTCAGACTTGATTCAGGATGCATTTTTCTCACCTGGGATGGCATGGGCTTCCACGGGGGACACATATTTCATGTAATTTCAGCCAAACTGAAAATTTTATTTTTGGCTCCAAATTTCAGGTCCGGACCTTACGTTCTGAGCTCAATGTGGTAAAACCTGTTACAGAGGTTTTAGCACTCAGACTTGATTCAGGATGCATTTTTCTCACCTGGGATGGCATGGGCTTCCACGGGGGACACATATTTCATGTAATTTCAGCCAAACTGAAAATTTAATTTTTGGCTCCAAATTTCAGGTCCCAACCTTACGTTCTGAGCTCAATGTGGTAAAACCCATTACAGAGGTTTTAGCACTCAGACTTGATTCAGGATGCATTTTTCTCACCTGGGATGGCATGGGCTTCCACGGGGGACACATATATCATGTTATTTCAGCCAAACTGAAAATTTGATTTTTGGCTCCAAATTTCAGGTCCGGACCTTACGTTCTGAGCCGAATGTGGTAAAACCCGAAACAGAGGTTTTAGCACTCGGACTTGATTCAGGATGCATTTTTCTCACCTGGGATGGCATGGGCTTCCACAGGGGACACGTATTTCATGTAATTTCAGCCAAACTGAAAATTTGATTTTTTGCTCCAAATTTCAGGTCCCGACCTTACGTTCTGAGCCCAATGTGGTAAAACCCGAAACAGAGGTTTTAGCACTCAGACTTGATTCAGGATGCATTATTCTCACCTGGGATGGCATGGGCTTCCACGGGGGACACATATTTCATATAATTTCAGCCAAACTGAAAATTTTATTTTTGGCTCCAAATTTCAGGTCCCGACCTTACGTTCTGAGCTCAATGTGGTAAAACCTGTTACAGAGGTTTTAGCCCTCAGACTTGATTCAGGATGCATTTTTCTCACCTGGGATGGCATGGGCTTCCACGGGGGACACATATTTCATGTAATTTCAGCCAAACTGAAAATTTGATTTTTTGCTCCAAATTTTAGGTCCCGACCTTATGTTCTGAGCTCAATGTGGTAAAACCTGTTACAGAGGTTTTAGCACTCAGACTTGATTCAGGATGCATTTTTCTCACCTGGGATGGCATGGGCTTCCACGGGGGACACATATTTCATGTAATTTCAGCCAAACTGAAAATTTGATTTTTGGCTCCAAATTTCAGGTCCCGACCTTACGTTCTGAGCTCAATGTGGTAAAACCTGTAACAGAGGTTTTAGCCCTCAGACTTGATTCAGGATGCATTTTTCTCACCTGGGATGGCATGGGCTTCCACAGGGGACACATATTTCATGTAATTTCAGCCAAACTGAAAATTTGATTTTTGGCTCCAAATTTCAGGTCCGGACCTTACGTTCTGAGCTCAATGTGGTAAAACCCGTTACAGAGGTTTTAGCCCTCAGACTTGATTCAGGATGCATTTTTCTCACCTGGGATGGCATGGGCTTCCACGGGGGACACATATTTCATGAAATTTCAGCCAAACTGAAAATTTGATTTTTGGCTCCAAATTTCAGGTCCGGACCTTACGTTCTGAGCTCAATGTGGTAAAACCTGTTACAGAGGTTTTAGCCCTCAGACTTGATTCAGGATGCATTTTTCTCACCTGGGATGGCATGGGCTTCCACGGGAGACACATATTTCATGTAATTTCAGCCAAGCTGAAAATTTGATTTTTGGCTCCAAATTTCAGGTCCGGACCTTACGTTCTGAGGTCAATGTGGTAAAACCCGTTACAGAGGTTTTAGCCCTCAGACTTGATTCAGGATGCATTTTTCTCACCTGGAATGGCATGGGCTTCCACGGGGGACACATATTTCGTGTAATTTCAGCCAAACTGAAAATTTGATTTTTGGCTCCAAATTTCAGGTCCCGACCTTACGTTCTGAGCTCAATGTGGTAAAACCCGTTACAGAGGTTTTAGCACTCAGACTTGATTCAGGATGCATTTTTCTCACCTGGGATGGCATGGGCTTCCACGGGGGACACATATTTCATGTAATTTCAGCCAAACTGAAAATTTGATTTTTGGCTCCAAAGTTCAGGTCCGGACCTTATGTTCTGAGGTCAATATGGTAAAACCCGTTACAGAGGTTTTAGCACTCAGACTTGATTCAGGATGCATTTTTCTCACCTGGGATGGCATGGGCTTCCACGGGGGACACATATTTCATGTAATTTCAGCCAAGCTGAAAATTTGATTTTTGGCTCCAAATTTCAGGTCCGGACCTTACGTTCTGAGGTCAATGTGGTAAAACCTGTTACAGAGGTTTTAGCCCTCAGACTTGATTCAGGATGCATTTTTCTCACCTGGGATGGCATGGGCTTCCACGGGAGACACATATTTCATGTAATTTCAGCCAAACTGAAAATTTTATTTTTGGCTCCAAATTTCAGGTCCGGACCTTACGTTCTGAGGTCAATGTGGTAAAACCCAAAACAGAGGTTTTAGCCCTCAGACTTGATTCAGGATGCATTTTTCTCACCTGGAATGGCATGGGCTTCCACGGGGGACACATATTTCGTGTAATTTCAGCCAAACTGAAAATTTGATTTTTGGCTCCAAATTTCAGGTCCCGTCCTTACGTTCTGAGCTCAATGTGGTAAAACCCGAAACAGAGGTTTTAGCACTCAGACTTGATTCAGGATGCATTTTTCTCACCTGGGATGGCATGGGCTTCCACAGGGGACACGTATTTCATGTAATTTCAGCCAAACTGAAAATTTGATTTTTTGCTCCAAATTTCAGGTCCCGACCTTACGTTCTGAGCCCAATGTGGTAAAACCCGAAACAGAGGTTTTAGCACTCAGACTTGATTCAGGATGCATTATTCTCACCTGGGATGGCATGGGCTTCCACGGGGGACACATATTTCATATAATTTCAGCCAAACTGAAAATTTTATTTTTGGCTCCAAATTTCAGGTCCCGACCTTACGTTCTGAGCTCAATGTGGTAAAACCTGTTACAGAGGTTTTAGCCCTCAGACTTGATTCAGGATGCATTTTTCTCACCTGGGATGGCATGGGCTTCCACAGGGGACACGTGTTTCATGTTATTACAGCCAAACTGAAAATTTGATTTTTGGCTCCAAATTTCAGGTCCGGACCTTACGTTCTGAGCTCAATGTGGTAAAACCCGAAACAGAGGTTTTAGCCCTCAGACTTGATTCATGATGCATTTTTCTCACCTGGGATGGCATGGGCTTCCACGGGGGACACATATTTCATGTAATTTCAGCCAAACTGAAAATTTGATTTTTGGCTCCAAATTTCAGGTCCCGACCTTACGTTCTGAGCTCAATGTGGTAAAACCTGTTACAGAGGTTTTAGCCCTCAGACTTGATTCAGGATGCATTTTTCTCACCTGGGATGGCATGGGCTTCCACGGGGGACACATATTTCATGTAATTTCAGCCAAACTGAAAATTTGATTTTTGGCTCCAAATTTCAGGTCCCAACCTTACGTTCTGAGCTCAATGTGGTAAAACCTGTTACAGAGGTTTTAGCCCTCAGACTTGATTCAGGATGCATTTTTCTCACCTGGGATGGCATGGGCTTCCACAGGGGACACGTATTTCATGTAATTTCAGCCAAACTGAAAATTTGATTTTTTGCTCCAAATTTCAGGTCCGGACCTTACGTTCTGAGCCCAATGTGGTAAAACCCGAAACAGAGGTTTTAGCACTCAGACTTGATTCAGGATGCATTATTCTTACCTGGGATGGCATGGGCTTCCACGGGGGACACATATTTCATATAATTTCAGCCAAACTGAAAATTTTATTTTTGGCTCCAAATTTCAGGTCCCGACCTTACGTTCTGAGCTCAATGTGGTAAAACCTGTTACAGAGGTTTTAGCACTCAGACTTGATTCAGGATGAATTTTTCTCACCTGGGATGGCATGGGCTTCCACGGGGGACACATATTTCATGTAATTTCAGCCAAACTGAAAATTTGATTTTTTGCTCCAAATTTTAGGTCCCGACCTTATGTTCTGAGCTCAATGTGGTAAAACCTGTTACAGAGGTTTTAGCCCTCAGACTTGATTCAGGATGCATTTTTCTCACCTGGGATGGCATGGGCTTCCACGGGGGACACATATTTCATGTAATTTCAGCCAAACTGAAAATTTGATTTTTGGCTCCAAATTTCAGGTCCCGACCTTACGTTCTGAGCTCAATGTGGTAAAACCTGTAACAGAGGTTTTAGCCCTCAGACTTGATTCAGGATGCATTTTTCTCACCTGGGATGGCATTGGGCTTCCACAGGGGACACATATTTCATGTAATTTCAGCCAAACTGAAAATTTGATTTTTGGCTCCAAATTTCAGGTCCGGACCTTACGTTCTGAGGTCAATGTGGTAAAACCTGTTACAGAGGTTTTAGCCCTCAGACTTGATTCAGGATGCATTTTTCTCACCTGGGATGGCATGGGCTTCCACGGGGGACACATATTTCATGTAATTTCATCCAAACTGAAAATTTGATTTTTGGCTCCAAATTTCAGGTCCGGACCTTACGTTCTGAGGTCAATGTGGTAAAACCTGTTACAGAGGTTTTAGCCCTCAGACTTGATTCAGGATGCATTTTTCTCACCTGGGATGGCATGGGCTTCCACGGGAGACACATATTTCATGTAATTTCAGCCAAACTGAAAATTTAATTTTTGGCTCCAAATTTCAGGTCCGGACCTTACGTTCTGAGGTCAATGTGGTAAAACCCGTTACAGAGGTTTTAGCCCTCAGACTTGATTCAGGATGCATTTTTCTCACCTGGAATGGCATGGGCTTCCACGGGGGACACATATTTCGTGTAATTTCAGCCAAACTGAAAATTTGATTTTTGGCTCCAAATTTCAGGTCCCGACCTTACGTTCTGAGCCCAATGTGGTAAAACCCGAAACAGAGGTTTTAGCACTCGGACTTGATTCAGGATGCATTTTTCTCACCTGGGATGGCATGGGCTTCCACAGGGGACACGTATTTCATGTAATTTCAGCCAAACTGAAAATTTGATTTTTTGCTCCAAATTTCAGGTCCCGACCTTACGTTCTGAGCCCAATGTGGTAAAACCCGAAACAGAGGTTTTAGCACTCAGACTTGATTCAGGATGCATTATTCTCACCTGGGATGGCATGGGCTTCCACGGGGGACACATATTTCATATAATTTCAGCCAAACTGAAAATTTTATTTTTGGCTCCAAATTTCAGGTCCCGACCTTACGTTCTGAGCTCAATGTGGTAAAACCTGTTACAGAGGTTTTAGCCCTCAGACTTGATTCAGGATGCATTTTTCTCACCTGGGATGGCATGGGCTTCCACGGGGGACACATATTTCATGTAATTTCAGCCAAACTGAAAATTTGATTTGTTGCTCCAAATTTTAGGTCCCGACCTTATGTTCTGAGCTCAATGTGGTAAAACCTGTTACAGAGGTTTTAGCCCTCAGACTTGATTCAGGATGCATTTTTCTCACCTGGGATGGCATGGGCTTCCACGGGGGACACATATTTCATGTAATTTCAGCCAAACTGAAAATTTGATTTTTGGCTCCAAATTTCAGGTCACGACCTTACGTTCTGAGCTCAATGTGGTAAAACCTGTTACAGAGGTTTTAGCCCTCAGACTTGATTCAGGATGCATTTTTCTCACCTGGGATGGCATGGGCTTCCACGGGGGACACATATTTCATGTTATTTCAGCCAAACTGAAAATTTGATTTTTGGCTCCAAATTTCAGGTCCGGACCTTACGTTCTGAGGTCAATGTGGTAAAACCTGTTACAGAGGTTTTAGCCCTCAGACTTGATTCAGGATGCATTTTTCTCACCTGGGATGGCATGGGCTTCCACGGGAGACACATATTTCATGTAATTTCAGCCAAACTGAAAATTTGATTTTTGGCTCCAAATTTCAGGTCCGGACCTTACGTTCTGAGGTCAATGTGGTAAAACCCGTTACAGAGGTTTTAGCCCTCAGACTTGATTCAGGATGCATTTTTCTCACCTGGAATGGCATGGGCTTCCACGGGGGACACATATTTCGTGTAATTTCAGCCAAACTGAAAATTTGATTTTTGGCTCCAAATTTCAGGTCCCGACCTTACGTTCTGAGCTCAATGTGGTAAAACCCGTTACAGAGGTTTTAGCACTCAGACTTGATTCAGGATGCATTTTTCTCACCTGGGATGGCATGGGCTTCCACGGGGGACACATATTTCATGTAATTTCAGCCAAACTGAAAATTTGATTTTTGGCTCCAAATTTCAGGTCCGGACCTTATGTTCTGAGGTCAATATGGTAAAACCCGTTACAGAGGTTTTAGCACTCAGACTTGATTCAGGATGCATTTTTCTCACCTGGGATGGCATGGGCTTCCACGGGGGACACATATTTCATATAATTTCAGCCAAACTGAAAATGTGATTTTTGGCTCCAAATTTCAGGTCCGGACCTTACGTTCTGAGGTCAATGTGGTAAAACCTGTTACAGAGGTTTTAGCCCTCAGACTTGATTCAGGATGCATTTTTCTCACCTGGGATGGCATGGGCTTCCACGGGGGACACATATTTCATGTAATTTCAGCCAAACTGAAAATTTGATTTTTGGCTCCAAATTTCAGGTCCCGACCTTACGTTCTGAGCTCAATGTGGTAAAACCTGTAACAGAGGTTTTAGCCCTCAGACTTGATTCAGGATGCATTTTTCTCACCTGGGATGGCATGGGCTTCCACAGGGGACACATATTTCATGTAATTTCAGCCAAACTGAAAATTTGATTTTTGGCTCCAAATTTCAGGTCCGGACCTTACGTTCTGAGCTCAATGTGGTAAAACCTGTTACAGAGGTTTTAGCCCTCAGACTTGATTCAGGATGCATTTTTCTCACCTGGGATGGCATGGGCTTCCACGGGGGACACATATTTCATGTAATTTCAGCCAAACTGAAAATTTGATTTTTGGCTCCAAATTTCAGGTCCTGACCTTACGTTCTGAGGTCAATGTGGTAAAACCCGTTACAGAGGTTTTAGCCCTCAGACTTGATTCAGGATGCATTTTTCTCACCTGGAATGGCATGGGCTTCCACGGGGGACACATATTTCGTGTAATTTCAGCCAAACTGAAAATTTGATTTTTGGCTCCAAATTTCAGGTCCCGACCTTACGTTCTGAGCTCAATGTGGTAAATCCCGAAACAGAGGTTTTAGCACTCAGACTTGATTCAGGATGCATTTTTCTCACCTGGGATGGCATGGGCTTCCACGGGGGACACATATTTCATGTAATTTCAGCCAAACTGAAAATTTGATTTTTGGCTCCAAATTTCAGGTCCGGACCTTATGTTCTGAGGTCAATATGGTAAAACCCGTTACAGAGGTTTTAGCACTCAGACTTGATTCAGGATGCATTTTTCTCACCTGGGATGGCATGGGCTTCCACGGGGGACACATATTTCATGTAATTTCAGCCAAACTGAAAATTTGATTTTTGGCTCCAAATTTCAGGTCCGGACCTTATGTTCTGAGGTCAATATGGTAAAACCCGTTACAGAGGTTTTAGCACTCAGACTTGATTCAGGATGCATTTTTCTCACCTGGGATGGCATGGGCTTCCACGAGGGACACATATTTCATGTAATTTCAGCCAAACTGAAAATTTGGTTTTTGGCTCCAAATTTCAGGTCCGGACCTTACGTTCTGAGCTCAATGTGGTAAAACCTGTTACAGAGGTTTTAGCCCTCAGACTTGATTCAGGATGCATTTTTCTCACCTGGGATGGCATGGGCTTCCACGGGGGACACATATTTCATGTAATTTCAGCCAAACTGAAAATTTGATTTTTGGCTCCAAATTTCAGGTCCCGACCTTACGTTCTGAGCTCAATGTGGTAAAACCTGTAACAGAGGTTTTAGCCCTCAGACTTGATTCAGGATGCATTTTTCTCACCTGGGATGGCATGGGCTTCCACAGGGGACACATATTTCATGTAATTTCAGCCAAACTGAAAATTTGATTTTTGGCTCCAAATTTCAGGTCCGGACCTTACGTTCTGAGCTCAATGTGGTAAAACCTGTTACAGAGGTTTTAGCCCTCAGACTTGATTCAGGATGCATTTTTCTCACCTGGGATGGCATGGGCTTCCACGGGGGACACATATTTCATGTAATTTCAGCCAAACTGAAAATTTGATTTTTGGCTCCAAATTTCAGGTCCGGACCTTATGTTCTGAGGTCAATATGGTAAAACCCGTTACAGAGGTTTTAGCACTCAGACTTGATTCAGGATGCATTTTTCTCACCTGGGATGGCATGGGCTTCCACGGGGGACACATATTTCATGTAATTTCAGCCAAACTGAAAATTTGATTTTTGGCTCCAAATTTCAGGTCCGGACCTTACGTTCTGAGCTCAATGTGGTAAAACCTGTTACAGAGGTTTTAGCCCTCAGACTTGATTCAGGATGCATTTTTCTCACCTGGGATGGCATGGGCTTCCACGGGGGACACATATTTCATGTAATTTCAGCCAAACTGAAAATTTGATTTTTGGCTCCAAATTTCAGGTCCCGACCTTACGTTCTGAGCTCAATGTGGTAAAACCTGTAACAGAGGTTTTAGCCCTCAGACTTGATTCAGGATGCATTTTTCTCACCTGGGATGGCATGGGCTTCCACAGGGGACACATATTTCATGTTATTTCAGCCAAACTGAAAATTTGATTTTTTGCTCCAAATTTCAGGTCCGGACCTTACGTTCTGAGCTCAATGTGGTAAAACCCGAAACAGAGGTTTTAGCCCTCAGACTTGATTCAGGATGCATTTTTCTCACCTGGGATGGCATGGGCTTCCACGGGGGACACATATTTCATGTAATTTCAGCCAAACTGAAAATTTGATTTTTGGCTCCAAATTTCAGGTCCGGACCTTACGTTCTGAGGTCAATGTGGTAAAACCTGTTACAGAGGTTTTAGCCCTCAGACTTGATTCAGGATGCATTTTTCTCACCTGGGATGGCATGGGCTTCCACGGGAGACACATATTTCATGTAATTTCAGCCAAACTGAAAATTTGATTTTTGGCTCCAAATTTCAGGTCTGGACCTTACGTTCTGAGCTCAATGTGGTAAAACCCGTTACAGAGGTTTTAGCCCTCAGACTTGATTCAGGATGCATTTTTCTCACCTGGAATGGCATGGGCTTCCACGGGGGACACATATTTCGTGTAATTTCAGCCAAACTGAAAATTTGATTTTTGGCTCCAAATTTCAGGTCCCGACCTTACGTTCTGAGCTCAATGTGGTAAAACCCGTTACAGAGGTTTTAGCACTCAGACTTGATTCAGGATGCATTTTTCTCACCTGGGATGGCATGGGCTTCCACGGGAGACACATATTTCATGTAATTTCAGCCAAACTGAAAATTTGATTTTTTGCTCCAAATTTCAGGTCCGGACCTTACGTTCTGAGCCCAATGTGGTAAAACCCGAAACAGAGGTTTTAGCACTCAGACTTGATTCAGGATGCATTATTCTTACCTGGGATGGCATGGGCTTCCACGGGGGACACATATTTCGTGTAATTTCAGCCAAACTGAAAATTTGATTTTTGGCTCCAAATTTCAGGTCCCGACCTTACGTTCTGAGCTCAATGTGGTAAAACCCGTTACAGAGGTTTTAGCACTCAGACTTGATTCAGGATGCATTTTTCTCACCTGGGATGGCATGGGCTTCCACGGGGGACACATATTTCATGTAATTTCAGCCAAACTGAAAATTTGATTTTTGGCTCCAAATTTCAGGTCCGGACCTTATGTTCTGAGGTCAATATGGTAAAACCCGTTACAGAGGTTTTAGCACTCAGACTTGATTCAGGATGCATTTTTCTCACCTGGGATGGCATGGGCTTCCACGGGGGACACATATTTCATGTAATTTCAGCCAAACTGAAAATTTGATTTTTGGCTCCAAATTTCAGGTCCGGACCTTACGTTCTGAGCTCAATGTGGTAAAACCTGTTACAGAGGTTTTAGCCCTCAGACTTGATTCAGGATGCATTTTTCTCACCTGTCCCCCGTGGAAGCATGGGCTTCCACGGGGGACACATATTTCATGTAATTTCAGCCAAACTGAAAATTTGATTTTTGGCTCCAAATTTCAGGTCCGGACCTTACGTTCTGAGCTCAATGTGGTAAAACCTGTTACAGAGGTTTTAGCCCTCAGACTTGATTCAGGATGCATTTTTCTCACCTGGGATGGCATGGGCTTCCACGGGGGACACATATTTCATGTAATTTCAGCCAAACTGAAAATTTGATTTTTGGCTCCAAATTTCAGGTCCCGACCTTACGTTCTGAGCTCAATGTGGTAAAACCTGTTACAGAGGTTTTAGCCCTCAGACTTGATTCAGGATGCATTTTTCTCACCTGGGATGGCATGGGCTTCCACGGGGGACACATATTTCATGTAATTTCAGCCAAACTGAAAATTTGATTTTTGGCTCCAAATTTCAGGTCCCGACCTTACGTTCTGAGCTCAATGTGGTAAAACCTGTTACAGAGGTTTTAGCCCTCAGACTTGATTCAGGATGCATTTTTCTCACCTGGGATGGCATGGGCTTCCACGGGGGACACATATTTCATGTAATTTCAGCCAAACTGAAAATTTGATTTTTGGCTCCAAATTTCAGGTCCCGACCTTACGTTCTGAGCTCAATGTGGTAAAACCTGTTACAGAGGTTTTAGCACTCAGACTTGATTCAGGATGCATTTTTCTCACCTGGGATGGCATGGGCTTCCACGGGGGACACATATTTCATGTAATTTCAGCCAAACTGAAAATTTGATTTTTGGCTCCAAATTTCAGGTCCGGACCTTACGTTCTGAGCTCAATGTGGTAAAACCTGTTACAGAGGTTTTAGCCCTCAGACTTGATTCAGGATGCATTTTTCTCACCTGGGATGGCATGGGCTTCCACGGGGGACACATATTTCATGTAATTTCAGCCAAACTGAAAATTTGATTTTTGGCTCCAAATTTCAGGTCACGACCTTACGTTCTGAGCTCAATGTGGTAAAACCTGTTACAGAGGTTTTAGCACTCAGACTTGATTCAGGATGCATTTGTCTCACCTGGGATGGCATGGGCTTCCACGGGGGACACATATTTCATGTAATTTCAGCCAAACTGAAAATTTGATTTTTTGCTCCAAATTTCAGGTCCGGACCTTACGTTCTGAGCTCAATGTGGTAAAACCTGTTACAGAGGTTTTAGCCCTCAGACTTGATTCAGGATGCATTTTTCTCACCTGGGATGGCATGGGCTTCCACGGGGGACACATATTTCATGTAATTTCAGCCAAACTGAAAATTTGATTTTTGGCTCCAAATTTCAGGTCACGACCTTACGTTCTGAGCTCAATGTGGTAAAACCTGTTACAGAGGTTTTAGCCCTCAGACTTGATTCAGGATGCATTTTTCTCACCTGGGATGGCATGGGCTTCCACGGGGGACACATATTTCATGTAGTTTCAGCCAAACTGAAAATTTGATTTTTGGCTCCAAATTTCAGGTCCTGACCTTATGTTCTGAGTTCAATATGGTAAAACCTGTTACAGAGGTTTTAGCCCTCAGACTTGATTCAGGATGCATTTTTCTCACCTGGGATGGCATGGGCTTCCACGGGGGACACATATTTCATGTAATTTCAGCCAAACTGAAAATTTGATTTTTGGCTCCAAATTTCAGGTCCCGACCTTACGTTCTGAGCTCAATGTGGTAAAACCCGTTACAGAGGTTTTAGCCCTCAGACTTGATTCAGGATGCATTTTTCTCACCTGGGATGGCATGGGCTTCCACAGGGGACACATATTTCATGTAATTTCAGCCAAACTGAAAATTTGATTTTTGGCTCCAAATTTCAGGTCCGGACCTTACGTTCTGAGCTCAATGTGGTAAAACCCGAAACAGAGGTTTTAGCACTCAGACTTGATTCAGGATGCATTTTTCTCACCTGGGATGGCATGGGCTTCCACGGGGGACACATATTTCATGTAATTTCAGCCAAACTGAAAATTTGATTTTTGGCTCCAAATTTCAGGTCCCGACCTTACGTTCTGAGCTCAATGTGGTAAAACCCGTTACAGAGGTTTTAGCACTCAGACTTGATTCAGGATGCATTTTTCTCACCTGGGATGGCATGGGCTTCCACGTGGGATACATATTTAATGTTATTTCAGCCAAACTGAAAATTTGATTTTTTGCTCCAAATTTCAGGTCCCACCCTTACGTTCTGAGCTCAATGTGGTATAACCCGTTACAGAGGTTTTAGCCCTCAGACTTGATTCAGGATGCATTTTTCTCACCTGGAATGGCATGGGCTTCCACGGGGGACACATATTTCATGTAATTTCAGCCAAACTGAAAATTTGATTTTTGGCTCCAAATTTCAGGTCACGACCTTACGTTCTGAGCTCAATGTGGTAAAACCCGTTACAGAGGTTTTAGCACTCAGACTTGATTCAGGATGCATTTTTCTCACCTGGGATGGCATGGGCTTCCACGGGGGACACATATTTCATATAATTTCAGCCAAACTGAAAATTTGATTTTTGGCTCCAAATTTCAGGTCCCTACCTTACGTTCTGAGCTCAATGTGGTAAAACCTGTTACAGAGGTTTTAGCCCTCAGACTTGATTCAGGATGCATTTTTCTCACCTGGGATGGCATGGGCTTCCACAGGGGACACATATTTCATGTTATTTCAGCCAAACTGAAAATTTGATTTTTTGCTCCAAATTTCAGGTCCGGACCTTACGTTCTGAGCTCAATGTGGTAAAACCCGAAACAGAGGTTTTAACACTCAGACTTGATTCAGGATGCATTTTTCTCACCTGGGATGGCATGGGCTTCCACGGGGGACACATATTTCATGTAATTTCAGCCAAACTGAAAATTTGATTTTTGGCTCCAAATTTCAGGTCCCAACCTTACGTTCTGAGCTCAATGTGGTAAAACCTGTTACAGAGGTTTTAGCCCTCAGACTTGATTCAGGATGCATTTTTCTCACCTGGGATGGCATGGGCTTCCACAGGGGACACATATTTCATGTAATTTCAGCCAAACTGAAAATTTGATTTTTGGCTCCAAATTTCAGGTCCGGACCTTATGTTCTGAGGTCAATATGGTAAAACCTGTTACCGAGGTTTTAGCCGTCAGACTTGATTCAGGATGCATTTTTCTCACCTGGGATGGCATGGGCTTCCACGGGGGACACATATTTCATATAATTTCAGCCAAACTGAAAATTTGATTTTTGGCTCCAAATTTCAGGTCCCGACCTTACGTTCTGAGCTCAATGTGGTAAAACCTGTTACAGAGGTTTTAGCCCTCAGACTTGATTCAGGATGCATTTTTCTCACCTGGGATGGCATGGGCTTCCACAGGGGACACATATTTCATGTTATTTCAGCCAAACTGAAAATTTGATTTTTGGCTCCAAATTTCAGGTCCCAACCTTACGTTCTGAGCTCAATGTGGTAAAACCTGTTACAGAGGTTTTAGCCCTCAGACTTGATTCAGGATGCATTTTTCTCACCTGGAATGGCATGGGCTTCCACGGGGGACACATATTTCGTGTAATTTCAGCCAAACTGAAAATTTGATTTTTGGCTCCAAATTTCAGTTCCCGGACCTTACGTTCTGAGCTCAATGTGGTAAAACCTGTTACAGAGGTTTTAGCACTCAGACTTGATTCAGGATGCATTTTTCTCACCTGGGATGGCATGGGCTTCCACGGGGGACACATATTTCATGTAATTTCAGCCAAACTGAAAATTTAATTTTTGGCTCCAAATTTCAGGTCCCAACCTTACGTTCTGAGCTCAATGTGGTAAAACCCATTACAGAGGTTTTAGCACTCAGACTTGATTCAGGATGCATTTTTCTCACCTGGGATGGCATGGGCTTCCACGGGGGACACATATATCATGTTATTTCAGCCAAACTGAAAATTTGATTTTTGGCTCCAAATTTCAGGTCCGGACCTTACGTTCTGAGCCCAATGTGGTAAAACCCGAAACAGAGGTTTTAGCACTCGGACTTGATTCAGGATGCATTTTTCTCACCTGGGATGGCATGGGCTTCCACAGGGGACACGTATTTCATGTAATTTCAGCCAAACTGAAAATTTTATTTTTTGCTCCAAATTTCAGGTCCCGACCTTACGTTCTGAGCCCAATGTGGTAAAACCCGAAACAGAGGTTTTAGCACTCAGACTTGATTCAGGATGCATTATTCTCACCTGGGATGGCATGGGCTTCCACGGGGGACACATATTTCATATAATTTCAGCCAAACTGAAAATTTTATTTTTGGCTCCAAATTTCAGGTCCGGACCTTACGTTCTGAGCTCAATGTGGTAAAACCTGTTACAGAGGTTTTAGCCCTCAGACTTGATTCAGGATGCATTTTTCTCACCTGGGATGGCATGGGCTTCCACGGGGGACACATATTTCATGTAATTTCAGCCAAACTGAAAATTTTATTTTTGGCTCCAAATTTCAGGTCCGGACCTTACGTTCTGAGCTCAATGTGGTAAAACCTGTTACAGAGGTTTTAGCACTCAGACTTGTTTCAGGATGCATTTTTCTCACCTGGGATGGCATGGGCTTCCACGGGGGACACATATTTCATGTAATTTCAGCCAAACTGAAAATTTAATTTTTGGCTCCAAATTTCAGGTCCCAACCTTACGTTCTGAGCTCAATGTGGTAAAACCCATTACAGAGGTTTTAGCACTCAGACTTGATTCAGGATGCATTTTTCTCACCTGGGATGGCATGGGCTTCCACAGGGGACACATATATCATGTTATTTCAGCCAAACTGAAAATTTGATTTTTGGCTCCAAATTTCAGGTCCGGACCTTACGTTCTGAGCCCAATGTGGTAAAACCCGAAACAGAGGTTTTAGCACTCGGACTTGATTCAGGATGCATTTTTCTCACCTGGGATGGCATGGGCTTCCACAGGGGACACGTATTTCATGTAATTTCAGCCAAACTGAAAATTTGATTTTTTGCTCCAAATTTCAGGTCCCGACCTTACGTTCTGAGCCCAATGTGGTAAAACCCGAAACAGAGGTTTTAGCACTCAGACTTGATTCAGGATGCATTATTCTCACCTGGGATGGCATGGGCTTCCACGGGGGACACATATTTCATATAATTTCAGCCAAACTGAAAATTTTATTTTTGGCTCCAAATTTCAGGTCCGGACCTTACGTTCTGAGCTCAATGTGGTAAAACCTGTTACAGAGGTTTTAGCCCTCAGACTTGATTCAGGATGCATTTTTCTCACCTGGGATGGCATGGGCTTCCACGGGGGACACATATTTCATGTAATTTCAGCCAAACTGAAAATTTGATTTTTGGCTCCAAATTTCAGGTCCCGACCTTATGTTCTGAGCTCAATGTGGTAAAACCTGTTACAGAGGTTTTAGCCCTCAGACTTGATTCAGGATGCATTTTTCTCACCTGGGATGGCATGGGCTTCCACGGGGGACACATATTTCGTGTAATTTCAGCCAAACTGAAAATTTGATTTTTTGCTCCAAATTTCAGGTCCCGACCTTACGTTCTGAGCTCAATGTGGTAAAACCCGTTACAGAGGTTTTAGCACTCAGACTTGATTCAGGATGCATTTTTCTCACCTGGGATGGCATGGGCTTCCACGGGGGACACATATTTCATGTAATTTCAGCCAAACTGAAAATTTGATTTTTGGCTCCAAATTTCAGGTCCCGACCTTACGTTCTGAGGTCAATATGGTAAAACCCGTTACAGAGGTTTTAGCACTCAGACTTGATTCAGGATGCATTTTTCTCACCTGGGATGGCATGGGCTTCCACGGGGGACACATATTTCATATAATTTCAGCCAAACTGAAAATTTGATTTTTGGCTCCAAATTTCAGGTCCGGACCTTACGTTCTGAGGTCAATGTGGTAAAACCTGTTACAGAGGTTTTAGCCCTCAGACTTGATTCAGGATGCATTTTTCTCACCTGGGATGGCATGGGCTTCCACGGGGGACACATATTTCATGTAATTTCAGCCAAACTGAAAATTTGATTTTTGGCTCCAAATTTCAGGTCCCGACCTTACGTTCTGAGCTCAATGTGGTAAAACCTGTAACAGAGGTTTTAGCCCTCAGACTTGATTCAGGATGCATTTTTCTCACCTGGGATGGCATGGGCTTCCACAGGGGACACATATTTCATGTAATTTCAGCCAAACTGAAAATTTGATTTTTGGCTCCAAATTTCAGGTCCAGACCTTACGTTCTGAGCTCAATGTGGTAAAACCTGTTACAGAGGTTTTAGCCCTCAGACTTGATTCAGGATGCATTTTTCTCACCTGGGATGGCATGGGCTTCCACGGGGGACACATATTTCATGTAATTTCAGCCAAACTGAAAATTTGATTTTTGGCTCCAAATTTCAGGTCCGGACCTTACGTTCTGAGGTCAATGTGGTAAAACCTGTTACAGAGGTTTTAGCCCTCAGACTTGATTCAGGATGCATTTTTCTCACCTGGGATGGCATGGGCTTCCACGGGAGACACATATTTCATGTAATTTCAGCCAAACTGAAAATTTTATTTTTGGCTCCAAATTTCAGGTCCGGACCTTACGTTCTGAGGTCAATGTGGTAAAACCCGTTACAGAGGTTTTAGCCCTCAGACTTGATTCAGGATGCATTTTTCTCACCTGGAATGGCATGGGCTTCCACGGGGGACACATATTTCGTGTAATTTCAGCCAAACTGAAAATTTGATTTTTGGCTCCAAATTTCAGGTCCCGACCTTACGTTCTGAGCTCAATGTGGTAAAACCCGAAACAGAGGTTTTAGCACTCAGACTTGATTCAGGATGCATTTTTCTCACCTGGGATGGCATGGGCTTCCACAGGGGACACGTATTTCATGTAATTTCAGCCAAACTGAAAATTTGATTTTTTGCTCCAAATTTCAGGTCCCGACCTTACGTTCTGAGCCCAATGTGGTAAAACCCGAAACAGAGGTTTTAGCACTCAGACTTGATTCAGGATGCATTATTCTCACCTGGGATGGCATGGGCTTCCACAGGGGACACATATTTCATATAATTTCAGCCAAACTGAAAATTTTATTTTTGGCTCCAAATTTCAGGTCCCGACCTTACGTTCTGAGCTCAATGTGGTAAAACCTGTCACAGAGGTTTTAGCCCTCAGACTTGATTCAGGATGCATTTTTCTCACCTGGGATGGCATGGGCTTCCACGGGGGACACATATTTCATGTAATTTCAGCCAAACTGAAAATTTGATTTTTTGCTCCAAATTTTAGGTCCCGACCTTATGTTCTGAGCTCAATGTGGTAAAACCTGTTACAGAGGTTTTAGCCCTCAGACTTGATTCAGGATGCATTTTTCTCACCTGGGATGGCATGGGCTTCAACGGGGGACACATATTTCATGTAATTTCAGCCAAACTGAAAATTTGATTTTTGGCTCCAAATTTCAGGTCCCGACCTTACGTTCTGAGCTCAATGTGGTAAAACCTGTAACAGAGGTTTTAGCCCTCAGACTTGATTCAGGATGCATTTTTCTCACCTGGGATGGCATGGGCTTCCACAGGGGACACATATTTCATGTAATTTCAGCCAAACTGAAAATTTGATTTTTGGCTCCAAATTTCAGGTCCGGACCTTACGTTCTGAGCTCAATGTGGTAAAACCTGTTACAGAGGTGTTAGCCCTCAGACTTGATTCAGGATGCATTTTTCTCACCTGGGATGGCATGGGCTTCCACGGGGGACACATATTTCATGTAATTTCAGCCAAACTGAAAATTTGATTTTTGGCTCCAAATTTCAGGTCCGGACCTTACGTTCTGAGGTCAATGTGGTAAAACCTGTTACAGAGGTTTTAGCCCTCAGACTTGATTCAGGATGCATTTTTCTCACCTGGGATGGCATGGGCTTCCACGGGAGACACATATTTCATGTAATTTCAGCCAAACTGAAAATTTTATTTTTGGCTCCAAATTTCAGGTCCGGACCTTACGTTCTGAGGTCAATGTGGTAAAACCCGTTACAGAGGTTTTAGCCCTCAGACTTGATTCAGGATGCATTTTTCTCACCTGGAATGGCATGGGCTTCCACGGGGGACACATATTTCGTGTAATTTCAGCCAAACTGAAAATTTGATTTTTGGCTCCAAATTTCAGGTCCCGACCTTACGTTCTGAGCTCAATGTGGTAAAACCCGAAACAGAGGTTTTAGCACTCAGACTTGATTCAGGATGCATTTTTCTCACCTGGGATGGCATGGGCTTCCACAGGGGACACGTATTTCATGTAATTTCAGCCAAACTGAAAATTTGATTTTTTGCTCCAAATTTCAGGTCCCGACCTTACGTTCTGAGCCCAATGTGGTAAAACCCGAAACAGAGGTTTTAGCACTCAGACTTGATTCAGGATGCATTATTCTCACCTGGGATGGCATGGGCTTCCACGGGGGACACATATTTCATATAATTTCAGCCAAACTGAAAATTTTATTTTTGGCTCCAAATTTCAGGTCCCGACCTTACGTTCTGAGCTCAATGTGGTAAAACCTGTTACAGAGGTTTTAGCCCTCAGACTTGATTCAGGATGCATTTTTCTCACCTGGGATGGCATGGGCTTCCACGGGGGACACATATTTCGTGTAATTTCAGCCAAACTGAAAATTTGATTTTTGGCTCCAAATTTCAGGTCCCGACCTTACGTTCTGAGCTCAATGTGGTAAAACCTGTAACAGAGGTTTTAGCCCTCAGACTTGATTCAGGATGCATTTTTCTCACCTGGGATGGCATGGGCTTCCACAGGGGACACATATTTCATGTAATTTCAGCCAAACTGAAAATTTGATTTTTGGCTCCAAATTTCAGGTCCGGACCTTACGTTCTGAGCTCAATGTGGTAAAACCTGTTACAGAGGTTTTAGCCCTCAGACTTGATTCAGGATGCATTTTTCTCACCTGGGATGGCATGGGCTTCCACGGGGGACACATATTTCATGTAATTTCAGCCAAACTGAAAATTTGATTTTTGGCTCCAAATTTCAGGTCCGGACCTTACATTCTGAGGTCAATGTGGTAAAACCTGTTACAGAGGTTTTAGCCCTCAGACTTGATTCAGGATGCATTTTTCTCACCTGGGATGGCATGGGCTTCCACGGGAGACACATATTTCATGTAATTTCAGCCAAACTGAAAATTTTATTTTTGGCTCCAAATTTCAGGTCCCGACCTTACGTTCTGAGCTCAATGTGGTAAAACCCGTTACACAGGTTTTAGCCCTCAGACTTGATTCAGGATGCATTTTTCTCACCTGGAATGGCATGGGCTTCCACGGGGGACACATATTTCGTGTAATTTCAGCCAAACTGAAAATTTGATTTTTGGCTCCAAATTTCAGTTCCCGACCTTACGTTCTGAGCTCAATGTGGTAAAACCCGAAACAGAGGTTTTAGCACTCAGACTTGATTCAGGATGCATTTTTCTCACCTGGGATGGCATGGGCTTCCACGGGGGACACATATTTCATGTAATTTCAGCCAAACTGAAAATTTGATTTTTGGCTCCAAATTTCAGGTCCGGACCTTACATTCTGAGGTCAATGTGGTAAAACCTGTTACAGAGGTTTTAGCCCTCAGACTTGATTCAGGATGCATTTTTCTCACCTGGGATGGCATGGGCTTCCACGGGAGACACATATTTCATGTAATTTCAGCCAAACTGAAAATTTTATTTTTGGCTCCAAATTTCAGGTCCGGACCTTACGTTCTGAGGTCAATGTGGTAAAACCCGTTACAGAGGTTTTAGCCCTCAGACTTGATTCAGGATGCATTTTTCTCACCTGGAATGGCATGGGCTTCCACGGGGGACACATATTTCGTGTAATTTCAGCCAAACTGAAAATTTGATTTTTGGCTCCAAATTTCAGGTCCCGACCTTACGTTCTGAGCTCAATGTGGTAAAACCCGAAACAGAGGTTTTAGCACTCAGACTTGATTCAGGATGCATTTTTCTCACCTGGGATGGCATGGGCTTCCACGGGGGACACATATTTCATGTAATTTCAGCCAAACTGAAAATTTGATTTTTTGCTCCAAATTTCAGGTCCGGACCTTATGTTCTGAGGTCAATATGGTAAAACCCGTTACAGAGGTTTTAGCACTCAGACTTGATTCAGGATGCATTTTTCTCACCTGGGATGGCATGGGCTTCCACGGGGGACACATATTTCATGTAATTTCAGCCAAACTGAAAATTTTATTTTTGGCTCCAAATTTCAGGTCCGGACCTTACGTTCTGAGCTCAATGTGGTAAAACCTGTTACAGAGGTTTTAGCACTCAGACTTGATTCAGGATGCATTTTTCTCACCTGGGATGGCATGGGCTTCCACGGGGGACACATATTTCATGTAATTTCAGCCAAACTGAAAATTTGATTTTTGGCTCCAAATTTCAGGTCCGGACCTTACGTTCTGAGCTCAATGTGGTAAAACCTGTTACAGAGGTTTTAGCCCTCAGACTTGATTCAGGATGCATTTTTCTCACCTGGGATGGCATGGGCTTCCACGGGGGACACATATTTCATGTAATTTCAGCCAAACTGAAAATTTGATTTTTGGCTCCAAATTTCAGGTCCCGACCTTACGTTCTGAGCTCAATGTGGTAAAACCTGTAACAGAGGTTTTAGCCCTCAGACTTGATTCAGGATGCATTTTTCTCACCTGGGATGGCATGGGCTTCCACAGGGGACACATATTTCATGTAATTTCAGCCAAACTGAAAATTTGATTTTTGGCTCCAAATTTCAGGTCCGGACCTTACGTTCTGAGCTCAATGTGGTAAAACCTGTTACAGAGGTTTTAGCCCTCAGACTTGATTCAGGATGCATTTTTCTCACCTGGGATGGCATGGGCTTCCACGGGGGACACATATTTCATGTAATTTCAGCCAAACTGAAAATTTGATTTTTGGCTCCAAATTTCAGGTCCCGACCTTACGTTCTGAGCTCAATGTGGTAAAACCTGTTACAGAGGTTTTAGCCCTCAGACTTGATTCAGGATGCATTTTTCTCACCTGGGATGGCATGGGCTTCCACGGGAGACACATATTTCATGTAATTTCAGCCAAACTGAAAATTTGATTTTTGGCTCCAAATTTCAGGTCCGGACCTTACGTTCTGAGCTCAATGTGGTAAAACCTGTTACAGAGGTTTTAGCCCTCAGACTTGATTCAGGATGCATTTTTCTCACCTGGGATGGCATGGGCTTCCACGGGGGACACAGATTTCATGTAATTTCAGCCAAACTGAAAATTTGATTTTTGGCTCCAAATTTCAGGTCCGGACCTTACGTTCTGAGGTCAATGTGGTAAAACCTGTTACAGAGGTTTTAGCCCTCAGACTTGATTCAGGATGCATTTTTCTCACCTGGGATGGCATGGGCTTCCACGGGGGACACATATTTCATGTAATTTCAGCCAAACTGAAAATTTTATTTTTGGCTCCAAATTTCTGGTCCGGACCTTACGTTCTGAGCTCAATGTGGTAAAACCTGTTACAGAGGTTTTAGCCCTCAGACTTGATTCAGGATGCATTTTTCTCACCTGGGATGGCATGGGCTTCCACGGGGGACACATATTTCATGTAATTTCAGCCAAACTGAAAATTTGATTTTTGGCTCCAAATTTCAGGTCCCGACCTTACGTTCTGAGCTCAATGTGGTAAAACCTGTTACAGAGGTTTTAGCCCTCAGACTTGATTCAGGATGCATTTTTCTCACCTGGGATGGCATGGGCTTCCACGGGGGACACATATTTCATGTAATTTCAGCCAAACTGAAAATTTGATTTTTTGCTCCAAATTTCAGGTCCGGACCTTACGTTCTGAGCTCAATGTGGTAAAACCTGTTACAGAGGTTTTAGCACTCAGACTTGATTCAGGATGCATTTGTCTCACCTGGGATGGCATGGGCTTCCACAGGGGACACGTATTTCATGTAATTTCAGCCAAACTGAAAATTTGATTTTTTGCTCCAAATTTCAGGTCCGGACCTTACGTTCTGAGCTCAATGTGGTAAAACCCGAAACAGAGGTTTTAGCCCTCAGACTTGATTCAGGATGCATTTTTCTCACCTGGGATGGCATGGGCTTCCACGGGGGACACATATTTCATGTAATTTCAGCCAAACTGAAAATTTGATTTTTGGCTCCAAATTTCAGGTCCCGACCTTACGTTCTGAGCTCAATGTGGTAAAACCTGTTACAGAGGTTTTAGCCCTCAGACTTGATTCAGGATGCATTTTTCTCACCTGGGATGGCATGGGCTTCCACGGGGGACACATATTTCATGTAATTTCAGCCAAACTGAAAATTTGATTTTTGGCTCCAAATTTCAGGTCCTGACCTTATGTTCTGAGTTCAATATGGTAAAACCTGTTACAGAGGTTTTAGCCCTTCAGACTTGATTCAGGATGCATTTTTCTCACCTGGGATGGCATGGGCTTCCACGGGGGACACATATTTCATGTAATTTCAGCCAAACTGAAAATTTGATTTTTGGCTCCAAATTTCAGGTCCCGACCTTACGTTCTGAGCTCAATGTGGTAAAACCCGTTACAGAGGTTTTAGCCCTCAGACTTGATTCAGGATGCATTTTTCTCACCTGGGATGGCATGGGCTTCCACAGGGGACACATATTTAATGTTATTTCAGCCAAACTGAAAATTTGATTTTTTGCTCCAAATTTCAGGTCCGGACCTTACGTTCTGAGCTCAATGTGGTAAAACCCGAAACAGAGGTTTTAGCACTCAGACTTGATTCAGGATGCATTTTTCTCACCTGGGATGGCATGGGCTTCCACGGGGGACACATATTTCATGTAATTTCAGCCAAACTGAAAATTTGATTTTTGGCTCCAAATTTCAGGTCCCGACCTTACGTTCTGAGCTCAATGTGGTAAAACCCGTTACAGAGGTTTTAGCACTCAGACTTGATTCAGGATGCATTTTTCTCACCTGGGATGGCATGGGCTTCCACATGGGATACATATTTAATGTTATTTCAGCCAAACTGAAAATTTGATTTTTTGCTCCAAATTTCAGGTCCCACCCTTACGTTCTGAGCTCAATGTGGTAAAACCCGTTACAGAGGTTTTAGCCCTCAGACTTGATTCAGGATGCATTTTTCTCACCTGGAATGGCATGGGCTTCCACGGGGGACACATATTTCATGTAATTTCAGCCAAACTGAAAATTTGATTTTTGGCTCCAAATTTCAGGTCCCGACCTTACGTTCTGAGCTCAATGTGGTAAAACCCGTTACAGAGGTTTTAGCACTCAGACTTGATTCAGGATGCATTTTTCTCACCTGGGATGGCATGGGCTTCCACGGGGGACACATATTTCATGTAATTTCAGCCAAACTGAAAATTTGATTTTTGGCTCCAAATTTCAGGTCCCGACCTTACGTTCTGAGGTCAATGTGGTAAAACCTGTTACAGAGGTTTTAGCCCTCAGACTTGATTCAGGATGCATTTTTCTCACCTGGGATGGCATGGGCTTCCACGGGGGACACATATTTCATGTAATTTCAGCCAAACTGAAAATTTAATTTTTTGGCTCCAAATTTCAGGTCCAGACCTTACGTTCTGAGCTCAATGTGGTAAAACCCGAAACAGAGGTTTTAGCCCTCAGACTTGATTCAGGATGCATTTTTCTCACCTGGGATGGCATGGGCTTCCACGGGGGACACATATTTCATGTAATTTCAGCCAAACTGAAAATTTGATTTTTTGCTCCAAATTTCAGGTCCGGACCTTACGTTCTGAGCTCAATGTGGTAAAACCCGAAACAGAGGTTTTAGCCCTCAGACTTGATTCAGGATGCATTTTTCTCACCTGGGATGGCATGGGCTTCCACGGGGGACACATATTTCATGTTATTTCAGCCAAACTGAAAATTTGATTTTTGGCTCCAAATTTCAGGTCCCGACCTTACGTTCTGAGCTCAATGTGGTAAAACCTGTTACAGAGGTTTTAGCACTCAGACTTGATTCAGGATGCATTTTTCTCACCTGGGATGGCATGGGCTTCCACAGGGGACACGTATTTCATGTTATTACAGCCAAACTGAAAATTTGATTTTTTGCTCCAAATTTCAGGTCCCGACCTTACGTTCTGAGCTCAATGTGGTAAAACCCGAAACAGAGGTTTTAGCCCTCAGACTTGATTCAGGATGCATTTTTCTCACCTGGGATGGCATGGGCTTCCACGGGGGACACATATTTCATGTAATTTCAGCCAAACTGAAAATTTGATTTTTGGCTCCAAATTTCAGGTCCCGACCTTACGTTCTGAGCTCAATGTGGTAAAACCCGTTACAGAGGTTTTAGCCCTCAGACTTGATTCAGGATGCATTTTTCTCACCTGGGATGGCATGGGCTTCCACAGGGGACACATATTTCATGTTATTTCAGCCAAACTGAAAATTTGATTTTTTGCTCCAAATTTCAGGTCCGGACCTTACGTTCTGAGCTCAATGTGGTAAAACCCGAAACAGAGGTTTTAACACTCAGACTTGATTCAGGATGCATTTTTCTCACCTGGGATGGCATGGGCTTCCACGGGAGACACATATTTCATGTAATTTCAGCCAAACTGAAAATTTGATTTTTGGCTCCAAATTTCAGGTCCGGACCTTACGTTCTGAGGTCAATGTGGTAAAACCCGTTACAGAGGTTTTAGCCCTCAGACTTGATTCAGGATGCATTTTTCTCACCTGGAATGGCATGGGCTTCCACGGGGGACACATATTTCGTGTAATTTCAGCCAAACTGAAAATTTGATTTTTGGCTCCAAATTTCAGGTCCGGACCTTACGTTCTGAGGTCAATGTGGTAAAACCCGTTACAGAGGTTTTAGCACTCAGACTTGATTCAGGATGCATTTTTCTCACCTGGGATGGCATGGGCTTCCACGGGGGACACATATTTCATGTAATTTCAGCCAAACTGAAAATTTGATTTTTGGCTCCAAATTTCAGGTCCGGACCTTACGTTCTGAGCTCAATGTGGTAAAACCTGTTACAGAGGTTTTAGCCCTCAGACTTGATTCAGGATGCATTTTTCTCACCTGGGATGGCATGGGCTTCCACGGGGGACACATATTTCATGTAATTTCAGCCAAACTGAAAATTTGATTTTTGGCTCCAAATTTCAGGTCCCGACCTTACGTTCTGAGCTCAATGTGGTAAAACCTGTTACAGAGGTTTTAGCCCTCAGACTTGATTCAGGATGCATTTTTCTCACCTGGGATGGCATGGGCTTCCACGGGGGACACATATTTCATGTTATTTCAGCCAAACTGAAAATTTGATTTTTGGCTCCAAATTTCTGGTCCCGACCATAGTTCTGAGTTCAATATGGTAAAACCAAAAACAGAGGTTTTAGCCCTCAGACTTGATTCAGGATGCATTTTTCTCACCTGGGATGGCATGGGCTTCCACGGGGGACACATATTTCATGTAATTTCAGCCAAACTGAAAATTTGATTTTTGGCTCCAAATTTCAGGTCCGGACCTTTCGTTCTGAGCTCAATGTGGTAAAACCTGTTACAGAGGTTTTAGCCCTCAGACTTGATTCAGGATGCATTTTTCTCACCTGGGATGGCATGGGCTTCCAAGGGGGACACATATTTCATGTAATTTCAGCCAAACTGAAAATTTGATTTTTTGCTCCAAATTTCAGGTCCGGACCCTACGTTCTGAACTCAATGTGGTAAAACCCGTTACAGAGGTTTTAGCACTCAGACTTGATTCAGGATGCATTTTTCTCACCTGGGATGGCATGGGCTTCCACGTGGGACACATATTTCATGTTATTTCAGCCAAACTGAAAATTTGATTTTTTGCTCCAAATTTCAGGTCCCGACCTTACGTTCTGAGCTCAATGTGGTAAAACCCGTTACAGAGGTTTTAGCACTCAGACTTGATTCAGGATGCATTTTTCTCACCTGGGATGGCATGGGCTTCCACTTGGGACACATATTTAATGTTATTTCAGCCAAACTGAAAATTTGATTTTTGGCTCCAAATTTCAGGTCCCGACCTTACGTTCTAAGTTCAATATGGTAAAACCCAAAACAGAGGTTTTAGCCCTCAGACTTGATTCAGGATGCATTTTTCTCACCTGGGATGGCATGGGCTTCCACGGGGGACACATATTTCATGTAATTTCAGCCAAACTGAAAATTTGATTTTTGGCTCCAAATTTCAGGTCCCGACCTTACGTTCTGAGCTCAATGTGGTAAAACCTGTTACAGAGGTTTTAGCCCTCAGACTTGATTCAGGATGCATTTTTCTCACCTGGGATGGCATGGGCTTCCACGGGGGACACATATTTCATGTAATTTCAGCCAAACTGAAAATTTGATTTTTGGCTCCAAATTTCAGGTCCCAACCTTACGTTCTGAGCTCAATGTGGTAAAACCTGTTACAGAGGTTTTAGCCCTCAGACTTGATTCAGGATGCATTTTTCTCACCTGGGATGGCATGGGCTTCCACAGGGGACACATATTTCATGTAATTTCAGCCAAACTGAAAATTTGATTTTTGGCTCCAAATTTCAGGTCCGGACCTTACATTCTGAGCTCAATGTGGTAAAACCTGTTACAGAGGTTTTAGCCCTCAGACTTGATTCAGGATGCATTTTTCTCACCTGGGATGGCATGGGCTTCCACGGGGGACACATATTTCATGTAATTTCAGCCAAACTGAAAATTTGATTTTTGGCTCCAAATTTCAGGTCCCGACCTTACGTTCTGAGCTCAATGTGGTAAAACCTGTTACAGAGGTTTTAGCCCTCAGACTTGATTCAGGATGCATTTTTCTCACCTGGGATGGCATGGGCTTCCACAGGGGACACATATTTCATGTTATTTCAGCCAAACTGAAAATTTGATTTTTGGCTCCAAATTTCAGGTCCCAACCTTACGTTCTGAGCTCAATGTGGTAAAACCTGTTACAGAGGTTTTAGCCCTCAGACTTGATTCAGGATGCATTTTTCTCACCTGGGATGGCATGGGCTTCCACGGGGGACACATATTTCATGTAATTTCAGCCAAACTGAAAATTTGATTTTTGGCTCCAAATTTCAGGTCCGGACCTTACGTTCTGAGCTCAATGTGGTAAAACCTGTTACAGAGGTTTTAGCACTCAGACTTGATTCAGGATGCATTTTTCTCACCTGGGATGGCATGGGCTTCCACGGGGGACACATATTTCATGTAATTTCAGCCAAACTGAAAATTTAATTTTTGGCTCCAAATTTCAGGTCCGGACCTTACGTTCTGAGCTCAATGTGGTAAAACCCGTTACAGAGGTTTTAGCACTCAGACTTGATTCAGGATGCATTTTTCTCACCTGGGATGGCATGGGCTTCCACGGGGGACACATATATCATGTTATTTCAGCCAAACTGAAAATTTGATTTTTTGCTCCAAATTTCAGGTCCGGACCTTACGTTCTGAGCCCAATGTGGTAAAACCCGAAACAGAGGTTTTAGCACTCGGACTTGATTCAGGATGCATTTTTCTCACCTGGGATGGCATGGGCTTCCACAGGGGACACGTATTTCATGTAATTTCAGCCAAACTGAAAATTTGATTTTTTGCTCCAAATTTCAGGTCCCGACCTTACGTTCTGAGCCCAATGTGGTAAAACCCGAAACAGAGGTTTTAGCACTCAGACTTGATTCAGGATGCATTATTCTCACCTGGGATGGCATGGGCTTCCACGGGGGACACATATTTCATATAATTTCAGCCAAACTGAAAATTTTATTTTTGGCTCCAAATTTCAGGTCCCGACCTTACGTTCTGAGCTCAATGTGGTAAAACCTGTTACAGAGGTTTTAGCCCTCAGACTTGATTCAGGATGCATTTTTCTCACCTGGGATGGCATGGGCTTCCACGGGGGACACATATTTCATGTAATTTCAGCCAAACTGAAAATTTGATTTGTTGCTCCAAATTTTAGGTCCCGACCTTATGTTCTGAGCTCAATGTGGTAAAACCTGTTACAGAGGTTTTAGCCCTCAGACTTGATTCAGGATGCATTTTTCTCACCTGGGATGGCATGGGCTTCCACGGGGGACACATATTTCATGTAATTTCAGCCAAACTGAAAATTTGATTTTTGGCTCCAAATTTCAGGTCACGACCTTACGTTCTGAGCTCAATGTGGTAAAACCTGTTACAGAGGTTTTAGCCCTCAGACTTGATTCAGGATGCATTTTTCTCACCTGGGATGGCATGGGCTTCCACGGGGGACACATATTTCATGTAATTTCAGCCAAACTGAAAATTTGATTTTTGGCTCCAAATTTCAGGTCCGGACCTTACGTTCTGAGGTCAATGTGGTAAAACCTGTTACAGAGGTTTTAGCCCTCAGACTTGATTCAGGATGCATTTTTCTCACCTGGGATGGCATGGGCTTCCACGGGAGACACATATTTCATGTAATTTCAGCCAAACTGAAAATTTGATTTTTGGCTCCAAATTTCAGGTCCGGACCTTACGTTCTGAGGTCAATGTGGTAAAACCCGTTACAGAGGTTTTAGCACTCAGACTTGATTCAGGATGCATTTTTCTCACCTGGGATGGCATGGGCTTCCACGGGGGACACATATTTCATGTAATTTCAGCCAAACTGAAAATTTGGTTTTTGGCTCCAAATTTCAGGTCCGGACCTTACGTTCTGAGCTCAATGTGGTAAAACCTGTTACAGAGGTTTTAGCCCTCAGACTTGATTCAGGATGCATTTTTCTCACCTGGGATGGCATGGGCTTCCACGGGGGACACATATTTCATGTAATTTCAGCCAAACTGAAAATTTGATTTTTGGCTCCAAATTTCAGGTCCCGACCTTACGTTCTGAGCTCAATGTGGTAAAACCTGTAACAGAGGTTTTAGCCCTCAGACTTGATTCAGGATGCATTTTTCTCACCTGG
This sequence comes from Halichoeres trimaculatus, assembly GCF_033239565.1. Lineage (NCBI taxonomy): Eukaryota > Metazoa > Chordata > Actinopteri > Labriformes > Labridae > Halichoeres > Halichoeres trimaculatus. The sequence goes on from NW_027437209.1 coordinate 403,125, forward strand.
GATGGCATGGGCTTCCACAGGGGACACATATTTCATGTAATTTCAGCCAAACTGAAAATTTGATTTTTGGCTCCAAATTTCAGGTCCGGACCTTACGTTCTGAGCTCAATGTGGTAAAACCTGTTACAGAGGTTTTAGCCCTCAGACTTGATTCAGGATGCATTTTTCTCACCTGGGATGGCATGGGCTTCCACGGGGGACACATATTTCATGTAATTTCAGCCAAACTGAAAATTTGATTTTTGGCTCCAAATTTCAGGTCCGGACCTTATGTTCTGAGGTCAATATGGTAAAACCCGTTACAGAGGTTTTAGCACTCAGACTTGATTCAGGATGCATTTTTCTCACCTGGGATGGCATGGGCTTCCACGGGGGACACATATTTCATGTAATTTCAGCCAAACTGAAAATTTGATTTTTGGCTCCAAATTTCAGGTCCGGACCTTACGTTCTGAGCTCAATGTGGTAAAACCTGTTACAGAGGTTTTAGCCCTCAGACTTGATTCAGGATGCATTTTTCTCACCTGGGATGGCATGGGCTTCCACGGGGGACACATATTTCATGTAATTTCAGCCAAACTGAAAATTTGATTTTTGGCTCCAAATTTCAGGTCCCGACCTTACGTTCTGAGCTCAATGTGGTAAAACCTGTAACAGAGGTTTTAGCCCTCAGACTTGATTCAGGATGCATTTTTCTCACCTGGGATGGCATGGGCTTCCACAGGGGACACATATTTCATGTTATTTCAGCCAAACTGAAAATTTGATTTTTTGCTCCAAATTTCAGGTCTGGACCTTACGTTCTGAGCTCAATGTGGTAAAACCCGTTACAGAGGTTTTAGCCCTCAGACTTGATTCAGGATGCATTTTTCTCACCTGGAATGGCATGGGCTTCCACGGGGGACACATATTTCGTGTAATTTCAGCCAAACTGAAAATTTGATTTTTGGCTCCAAATTTCAGGTCCCGACCTTACGTTCTGAGCTCAATGTGGTAAAACCCGTTACAGAGGTTTTAGCACTCAGACTTGATTCAGGATGCATTTTTCTCACCTGGGATGGCATGGGCTTCCACGGGGGACACATATTTCATGTAATTTCAGCCAAACTGAAAATTTGATTTTTGGCTCCAAATTTCAGGTCCGGACCTTATGTTCTGAGGTCAATATGGTAAAACCCGTTACAGAGGTTTTAGCACTCAGACTTGATTCAGGATGCATTTTTCTCACCTGGGATGGCATGGGCTTCCACGGGGGACACATATTTCATGTAATTTCAGCCAAACTGAAAATTTGATTTTTGGCTCCAAATTTCAGGTCCGGACCTTACGTTCTGAGCTCAATGTGGTAAAACCTGTTACAGAGGTTTTAGCCCTCAGACTTGATTCAGGATGCATTTTTCTCACCTGTCCCCCGTGGAAGCATGGGCTTCCACGGGGGACACATATTTCATGTAATTTCAGCCAAACTGAAAATTTGATTTTTGGCTCCAAATTTCAGGTCCGGACCTTACGTTCTGAGCTCAATGTGGTAAAACCTGTTACAGAGGTTTTAGCCCTCAGACTTGATTCAGGATGCATTTTTCTCACCTGGGATGGCATGGGCTTCCACGGGGGACACATATTTCATGTAATTTCAGCCAAACTGAAAATTTTATTTTTGGCTCCAAATTTCAGGTCCCGACCTTACGTTCTGAGCTCAATGTGGTAAAACCTGTTACAGAGGTTTTAGCCCTCAGACTTGATTCAGGATGCATTTTTCTCACCTGGGATGGCATGGGCTTCCACGGGGGACACATATTTCATGTAATTTCAGCCAAACTGAAAATTTTATTTTTGGCTCCAAATTTCAGGTCCGGACCTTACGTTCTGAGCTCAATGTGGTAAAACCTGTTACAGAGGTTTTAGCACTCAGACTTGATTCAGGATGCATTTTTCTCACCTGGGATGGCATGGGCTTCCACGGGGGACACATATTTCATGTAATTTCAGCCAAACTGAAAATTCAATTTTTGGCTCCAAATTTCAGGTCCCAACCTTACGTTCTGAGCTCAATGTGGTAAAACCCATTACAGAGGTTTTAGCACTCAGACTTGATTCAGGATGCATTTTTCTCACCTGGGATGGCATGGGCTTCCACGGGGGACACATATATCATGTTATTTCAGCCAAACTGAAAATTTGATTTTTGGCTCCAAATTTCAGGTCCGGACCTTACGTTCTGAGCCCAATGTGGTAAAACCCGAAACAGAGGTTTTAGCACTCGGACTTGATTCAGGATGCATTTTTCTCACCTGGGATGGCATGGGCTTCCACAGGGGACACGTATTTCATGTAATTTCAGCCAAACTGAAAATTTGATTTTTTGCTCCAAATTTCAGGTCCCGACCTTACGTTCTGAGCCCAATGTGGTAAAACCCGAAACAGAGGTTTTAGCACTCAGACTTGATTCAGGATGCATTATTCTCACCTGGGATGGCATGGGCTTCCACGGGGGACACATATTTCATATAATTTCAGCCAAACTGAAAATTTTATTTTTGGCTCCAAATTTCAGGTCCGGACCTTACGTTCTGAGCTCAATGTGGTAAAACCTGTTACAGAGGTTTTAGCCCTCAGACTTGATTCAGGATGCATTTTTCTCACCTGGGATGGCATGGGCTTCCACGGGGGACACATATTTCATGTAATTTCAGCCAAACTGAAAATTTGATTTTTGGCTCCAAATTTCAGGTCCCGACCTTATGTTCTGAGCTCAATGTGGTAAAACCTGTTACAGAGGTTTTAGCCCTCAGACTTGATTCAGGATGCATTTTTCTCACCTGGGATGGCATGGGCTTCCACGGGGGACACATATTTCGTGTAATTTCAGCCAAACTGAAAATTTGATTTTTGGCTCCAAATTTCAGGTCCCGACCTTACGTTCTGAGCTCAATGTGGTAAAACCCGTTACAGAGGTTTTAGCACTCAGACTTGATTCAGGATGCATTTTTCTCACCTGGGATGGCATGGGCTTCCACGGGGGACACATATTTCATGTAATTTCAGCCAAACTGAAAATTTGATTTTTGGCTCCAAATTTCAGGTCCCGACCTTACGTTCTGAGGTCAATATGGTAAAACCCGTTACAGAGGTTTTAGCACTCAGACTTGATTCAGGATGCATTTTTCTCACCTGGGATGGCATGGGCTTCCACGGGGGACACATATTTCATATAATTTCAGCCAAACTGAAAATTTGATTTTTGGCTCCAAATTTCAGGTCCGGACCTTACGTTCTGAGGTCAATGTGGTAAAACCTGTTACAGAGGTTTTAGCCCTCAGACTTGATTCAGGATGCATTTTTCTCACCTGGGATGGCATGGGCTTCCACGGGGGACACATATTTCATGTAATTTCAGCCAAACTGAAAATTTGATTTTTGGCTCCAAATTTCAGGTCCCGACCTTACGTTCTGAGCTCAATGTGGTAAAACCTGTAACAGAGGTTTTAGCCCTCAGACTTGATTCAGGATGCATTTTTCTCACCTGGGATGGCATGGGCTTCCACAGGGGACACATATTTCATGTAATTTCAGCCAAACTGAAAATTTGATTTTTGGCTCCAAATTTCAGGTCCAGACCTTACGTTCTGAGCTCAATGTGGTAAAACCTGTTACAGAGGTTTTAGCCCTCAGACTTGATTCAGGATGCATTTTTCTCACCTGGGATGGCATGGGCTTCCACGGGGGACACATATTTCATGTAATTTCAGCCAAACTGAAAATTTGATTTTTGGCTCCAAATTTCAGGTCCGGACCTTACGTTCTGAGGTCAATGTGGTAAAACCTGTTACAGAGGTTTTAGCCCTCAGACTTGATTCAGGATGCATTTTTCTCACCTGGGATGGCATGGGCTTCCACGGGAGACACATATTTCATGTAATTTCAGCCAAACTGAAAATTTTATTTTTGGCTCCAAATTTCAGGTCCGGACCTTACGTTCTGAGGTCAATGTGGTAAAACCCGTTACAGAGGTTTTAGCCCTCAGACTTGATTCAGGATGCATTTTTCTCACCTGGAATGGCATGGGCTTCCACGGGGGACACATATTTCGTGTAATTTCAGCCAAACTGAAAATTTGATTTTTGGCTCCAAATTTCAGGTCCCGACCTTACGTTCTGAGCTCAATGTGGTAAAACCCGAAACAGAGGTTTTAGCACTCAGACTTGATTCAGGATGCATTTTTCTCACCTGGGATGGCATGGGCTTCCACAGGGGACACGTATTTCATGTAATTTCAGCCAAACTGAAAATTTGATTTTTTGCTCCAAATTTCAGGTCCCGACCTTACGTTCTGAGCCCAATGTGGTAAAACCCGAAACAGAGGTTTTAGCACTCAGACTTGATTCAGGATGCATTATTCTCACCTGGGATGGCATGGGCTTCCACGGGGGACACATATTTCATATAATTTCAGCCAAACTGAAAATTTTATTTTTGGCTCCAAATTTCAGGTCCCGACCTTACGTTCTGAGCTCAATGTGGTAAAACCTGTTACAGAGGTTTTAGCCCTCAGACTTGATTCAGGATGCATTTTTCTCACCTGGGATGGCATGGGCTTCCACGGGGGACACATATTTCATGTAATTTCAGCCAAACTGAAAATTTGATTTTTTGCTCCAAATTTTAGGTCCCGACCTTATGTTCTGAGCTCAATGTGGTAAAACCTGTTACAGAGGTTTTAGCCCTCAGACTTGATTCAGGATGCATTTTTCTCACCTGGGATGGCATGGGCTTCCACGGGGGACACATATTTCATGTAATTTCAGCCAAACTGAAAATTTGATTTTTGGCTCCAAATTTCAGGTCCCGACCTTACGTTCTGAGCTCAATGTGGTAAAACCCGTTACAGAGGTTTTAGCACTCAGACTTGATTCAGGATGCATTTTTCTCACCTGGGATGGCATGGGCTTCCACGGGGGACACATATTTCATGTAATTTCAGCCAAACTGAAAATTTGATTTTTGGCTCCAAATTTCAGGTCCGGACCTTATGTTCTGAGGTCAATATGGTAAAACCCGTTACAGAGGTTTTAGCACTCAGACTTGATTCAGGATGCATTTTTCTCACCTGGGATGGCATGGGCTTCCACGGGGGACACATATTTCATGTAATTTCAGCCAAGCTGAAAATTTGATTTTTGGCTCCAAATTTCAGGTCCGGACCTTACGTTCTGAGGTCAATGTGGTAAAACCTGTTACAGAGGTTTTAGCCCTCAGACTTGATTCAGGATGCATTTTTCTCACCTGGGATGGCATGGGCTTCCACGGGGGACACATATTTCATGTAATTTCAGCCAAACTGAAAATTTGATTTTTGGCTCCAAATTTCAGGTCCCGACCTTACGTTCTGAGCTCAATGTGGTAAAACCTGTAACAGAGGTTTTAGCCCTCAGACTTGATTCAGGATGCATTTTTCTCACCTGGGATGGCATGGGCTTCCACAGGGGACACATATTTCATGTAATTTCAGCCAAACTGAAAATTTGATTTTTGGCTCCAAATTTCAGGTCCGGACCTTACGTTCTGAGGTCAATGTGGTAAAACCTGTTACAGAGGTTTTAGCCCTCAGACTTGATTCAGGATGCATTTTTCTCACCTGGGATGGCATGGGCTTCCACGGGGGACACATATTTCATGTAATTTCAGCCAAACTGAAAATTTGATTTTTGGCTCCAAATTTCAGGTCCGGACCTTACATTCTGAGGTCAATGTGGTAAAACCTGTTACAGAGGTTTTAGCCCTCAGACTTGATTCAGGATGCATTTTTCTCACCTGGGATGGCATGGGCTTCCACGGGAGACACATATTTCATGTAATTTCAGCCAAACTGAAAATTTTATTTTTGGCTCCAAATTTCAGGTCCCAACCTTACGTTCTGAGCTCAATGTGGTAAAACCCGTTACAGAGGTTTTAGCCCTCAGACTTGATTCAGGATGCATTTTTCTCACCTGGAATGGCATGGGCTTCCACGGGGGACACATATTTCGTGTAATTTCAGCCAAACTGAAAATTTGATTTTTGGCTCCAAATTTCAGTTCCCGACCTTACGTTCTGAGCTCAATGTGGTAAAACCCGAAACAGAGGTTTTAGCACTCAGACTTGATTCAGGATGCATTTTTCTCACCTGGGATGGCATGGGCTTCCACGGGGGACACATATTTCATGTAATTTCAGCCAAACTGAAAATTTGATTTTTGGCTCCAAATTTCAGGTCCGGACCTTACATTCTGAGGTCAATGTGGTAAAACCTGTTACAGAGGTTTTAGCCCTCAGACTTGATTCAGGATGCATTTTTCTCACCTGGGATGGCATGGGCTTCCACGGGAGACACATATTTCATGTAATTTCAGCCAAACTGAAAATTTTATTTTTGGCTCCAAATTTCAGGTCCGGACCTTACGTTCTGAGGTCAATGTGGTAAAACCCGTTACAGAGGTTTTAGCCCTCAGACTTGATTCAGGATGCATTTTTCTCACCTGGAATGGCATGGGCTTCCACAGGGGACACATATTTCGTGTAATTTCAGCCAAACTGAAAATTTGATTTTTGGCTCCAAATTTCAGGTCCCGACCTTACGTTCTGAGCTCAATGTGGTAAAACCCGAAACAGAGGTTTTAGCACTCAGACTTGATTCAGGATGCATTTTTCTCACCTGGGATGGCATGGGCTTCCACGGGGGACACATATTTCATGTAATTTCAGCCAAACTGAAAATTTGATTTTTTGCTCCAAATTTCAGGTCCGGACCTTATGTTCTGAGGTCAATATGGTAAAACCCGTTACAGAGGTTTTAGCACTCAGACTTGATTCAGGATGCATTTTTCTCACCTGGGATGGCATGGGCTTCCACGGGGGACACATATTTCATGTAATTTCAGCCAAACTGAAAATTTTATTTTTGGCTCCAAATTTCAGGTCCGGACCTTACGTTCTGAGCTCAATGTGGTAAAACCTGTTACAGAGGTTTTAGCACTCAGACTTGATTCAGGATGCATTTTTCTCACCTGGGATGGCATGGGCTTCCACGGGGGACACATATTTCATGTAATTTCAGCCAAACTGAAAATTTGATTTTTGGCTCCAAATTTCAGGTCCGGACCTTACGTTCTGAGCTCAATGTGGTAAAACCTGTTACAGAGGTTTTAGCCCTCAGACTTGATTCAGGATGCATTTTTCTCACCTGGGATGGCATGGGCTTCCACGGGGGACACATATTTCATGTAATTTCAGCCAAACTGAAAATTTGATTTTTGGCTCCAAATTTCAGGTCCTGACCTTACGTTCTGAGCTCAATGTGGTAAAACCTGTAACAGAGGTTTTAGCCCTCAGACTTGATTCAGGATGCATTTTTCTCACCTGGGATGGCATGGGCTTCCACAGGGGACACATATTTCATGTAATTTCAGCCAAACTGAAAATTTGATTTTTGGCTCCAAATTTCAGGTCCGGACCTTACGTTCTGAGCTCAATGTGGTAAAACCTGTTACAGAGGTTTTAGCCCTCAGACTTGATTCAGGATGCATTTTTCTCACCTGGGATGGCATGGGCTTCCACGGGGGACACATATTTCATGTAATTTCAGCCAAACTGAAAATTTGATTTTTGGCTCCAAATTTCAGGTCCCGACCTTACGTTCTGAGCTCAATGTGGTAAAACCCGTTACAGAGGTTTTAGCCCTCAGACTTGATTCAGGATGCATTTTTCTCACCTGGGATGGCATGGGCTTCCACAGGGGACACATATTTCATGTAATTTCAGCCAAACTGAAAATTTGATTTTTTGCTCCAAATTTCAGGTCCGGACCTTACGTTCTGAGCTCAATGTGGTAAAACCCGAAACAGAGGTTTTAGCACTCAGACTTGATTCAGGATGCATTTTTCTCACCTGGGATGGCATGGGCTTCCACGGGGGACACATATTTCATGTAATTTCAGCCAAACTGAAAATTTGATTTTTGGCTCCAAATTTCAGGTCCCGACCTTACGTTCTGAGCTCAATGTGGTAAAACCCGTTACAGAGGTTTTAGCACTCAGACTTGATTCAGGATGCATTTTTCTCACCTGGGATGGCATGGGCTTCCACATGGGATACATATTTAATGTTATTTCAGCCAAACTGAAAATTTGATTTTTTGCTCCAAATTTCAGGTCCCACCCTTACGTTCTGAGCTCAATGTGGTAAAACCCGTTACAGAGGTTTTAGCCCTCAGACTTGATTCAGGATGCATTTTTCTCACCTGGAATGGCATGGGCTTCCACGGGGGACACATATTTCATGTAATTTCAGCCAAACTGAAAATTTGATTTTTGGCTCCAAATTTCAGGTCCCGACCTTACGTTCTGAGCTCAATGTGGTAAAACCCGTTACAGAGGTTTTAGCACTCAGACTTGATTCAGGATGCATTTTTCTCACCTGGGATGGCATGGGCTTCCACGGGGGACACATATTTCATGTAATTTCAGCCAAACTGAAAATTTGATTTTTGGCTCCAAATTTCAGGTCCCGACCTTACGTTCTGAGGTCAATGTGGTAAAACCTGTTACAGAGGTTTTAGCCCTCAGACTTGATTCAGGATGCATTTTTCTCACCTGGGATGGCATGGGCTTCCACGGGGGACACATATTTCATGTAATTTCAGCCAAACTGAAAATTTAATTTTTTGGCTCCAAATTTCAGGTCCAGACCTTACGTTCTGAGCTCAATGTGGTAAAACCCGTTACAGGGGTTTTAGCCCTCAGACTTGATTCAGGATGCATTTTTCTCACCTGGGATGGCATGGGCTTCCACGGGGGACACATATTTCATGTAATTTCAGCCAAACTGAAAATTTGATTTTTTGCTCCAAATTTCAGGTCCGGACCTTACGTTCTGAGCTCAATGTGGTAAAACCCGAAACAGAGGTTTTAGCCCTCAGACTTGATTCAGGATGCATTTTTCTCACCTGGGATGGCATGGGCTTCCACGGGGGACACATATTTCATGTTATTTAAGCCAAACTGAAAATTTGATTTTTGGCTCCAAATTTCAGGTCCCGACCTTACGTTCTGAGCTCAATGTGGTAAAACCCAAAACAGAGGTTTTAGCCCTCAGACTTGATTCAGGATGCATTTTTCTCACCTGGGATGGCATGGGCTTCCACAGGGGACACGTATTTCATGTTATTACAGCCAAACTGAAAATTTGATTTTTTGCTCCAAATTTCAGGTCCCGACCTTACGTTCTGAGCTCAATGTGGTAAAACCCGAAACAGAGGTTTTAGCCCTCAGACTTGATTCAGGATGCATTTTTCTCACCTGGGATGGCATGGGCTTCCACGGGGGACACATATTTCATGTAATTTCAGCCAAACTGAAAATTTGATTTTTGGCTCCAAATTTCAGGTCCCGACCTTACGTTCTGAGCTCAATGTGGTAAAACCCGTTACAGAGGTTTTAGCCCTCAGACTTGATTCAGGATGCATTTTTCTCACCTGGGATGGCATGGGCTTCCACAGGGGACACATATTTCATGTTATTTCAGCCAAACTGAAAATTTGATTTTTTGCTCCAAATTTCAGGTCCGGACCTTACGTTCTGAGCTCAATGTGGTAAAACCCGAAACAGAGGTTTTAACACTCAGACTTGATTCAGGATGCATTTTTCTCACCTGGGATGGCATGGGCTTCCACGGGAGACACATATTTCATGTAATTTCAGCCAAACTGAAAATTTGATTTTTGGCTCCAAATTTCAGGTCCGGACCTTACGTTCTGAGGTCAATGTGGTAAAACCCGTTACAGAGGTTTTAGCCCTCAGACTTGATTCAGGATGCATTTTTCTCACCTGGAATGGCATGGGCTTCCACGGGGGACACATATTTCGTGTAATTTCAGCCAAACTGAAAATTTGATTTTTGGCTCCAAATTTCAGGTCCCGACCTTACGTTCTGAGCTCAATGTGGTAAAACCCGTTACAGAGGTTTTAGCACTCAGACTTGATTCAGGATGCATTTTTCTCACCTGGGATGGCATGGGCTTCCACGGGGGACACATATTTCATGTAATTTCAGCCAAACTGAAAATTTGATTTTTGGCTCCAAATTTCAGGTCCGGACCTTATGTTCTGAGGTCAATATGGTAAAACCCGTTACAGAGGTTTTAGCACTCAGACTTGATTCAGGATGCATTTTTCTCACCTGGGATGGCATGGGCTTCCACGGGGGACACATATTTCATGTAATTTCAGCCAAACTGAAAATTTGATTTTTGGCTCCAAATTTCAGGTCCGGACCTTACGTTCTGAGGTCAATGTGGTAAAACCTGTTACAGAGGTTTTAGCCCTCAGACTTGATTCAGGATGCATTTTTCTCACCTGGGATGGCATGGGCTTCCACGGGGGACACATATTTCATGTAATTTCAGCCAAACTGAAAATTTGATTTTTGGCTCCAAATTTCAGGTCCCGACCTTACGTTCTGAGCTCAATGTGGTAAAACCTGTAACAGAGGTTTTAGCCCTCAGACTTGATTCAGGATGCATTTTTCTCACCTGGGATGGCATGGGCTTCCACAGGGGACACATATTTCATGTAATTTCAGCCAAACTGAAAATTTGATTTTTGGCTCCAAATTTCAGGTCCGGACCTTACGTTCTGAGCTCAATGTGGTAAAACCTGTTACAGAGGTTTTAGCCCTCAGACTTGATTCAGGATGCATTTTTCTCACCTGGGATGGCATGGGCTTCCACGGGGGACACATATTTCATGTAATTTCAGCCAAACTGAAAATTTGATTTTTGGCTCCAAATTTCAGGTCCCGACCTTACGTTCTGAGCTCAATGTGGTAAAACCTGTTACAGAGGTTTTAGCCCTCAGACTTGATTCAGGATGCATTTTTCTCACCTGGGATGGCATGGGCTTCCACGGGGGACACATATTTCATGTAATTTCAGCCAAACTGAAAATTTGATTTTTGGCTCCAAATTTCAGGTCCCAGACCTTATGTCATGAGGTCAATATGGTAAAACCCAAAACAGAGGTTTTAGCCCTCAGACTTGATTCAGGATGCATTTTTCTCACCTGGGATGGCATGGGCTTCCACGGGGGACCCATATTTCATGTAATTTCAGCCAAACTGAAAATTTGATTTTTTGCTCCAAATTTCAGGTCCGGACCTTACGTTCTTTGGTCAATGTGGTAAAACCCGTTACAGAGGTTTTAGCACTCAGACTTGATTCAGGATGCATTTTTCTCACCTGGGATGGCATGGGCTTCCACAGGGGACACGTATTTCATGTAATTTCAGCCAAACTGAAAATTTGATTTTTTGCTCCAAATTTCAGGTCCCGACCTTACGTTCTGAGCTCAATGTGGTGAAACCTGTTACAGAGGTTTTAGCCCTCAGACTTGATTCATGATGCATTTTTCTCACCTGGGATGGCATGGGCTTCCACGGGGGACACATATTTCATGTTATTTCAGCCAAACTGAAAATTTGATTTTTGGCTCCAAATTTCAGGTCCCGACCTTACGGTCTTTGGTCAATGTGGTAAAACCTGTTACAGAGGTTTTAGCCCTCAGACTTGATTCAGGATGCATTTTTCTCACCTGGGATGGCATGGGCTTCCACAGGGGACACGTATTTCATGTTATTACAGCCAAACTGAAAATTTGATTTTTTGCTCCAAATTTCAGGTCCCGACCTTACGTTCTGAGCTCAATGTGGTAAAACCCGAAACAGAGGTTTTAGCCCTCAGACTTGATTCAGGATGCATTTTTCTCACCTGGGATGGCATGGGCTTCCACGGGGGACACATATTTCATGTAATTTCAGCCAAACTGAAAATTTGATTTTTGGCTCCAAATTTCAGGTCCCGACCTTAAGTTCTGAGCTCAATGTGGTAAAACTTGTTACAGAGGTTTTAGCCCTCAGACTTGATTCAGGATGCATTTTTCTCACCTGGGATGGCATGGGCTTCCTCGGGGGACACATATTTCATGTAATTTCAGCCAAACTGAAAATTTGATTTTTGGCTCCAAATTTCAGGTCCGGACCTTATGTTCTGAGTTCAATATGGTAAAACCTGTTACAGAGGTTTTAGCCCTCAGACTTGATTCAGGATGCATTTTTCTCACCTGGGATGGCATGGGCTTCCACGGGGGACACATATTTCATAAAATTTCAGCCAAACTGAAAATTTGATTTTTGGCTCCAAATTTGAGGTCCGGACCTTACGTTCTGAGGTCAATCTGGTAAAACCTGTTACAGAGGTTTTAGCCCTCAGACTTGATTCAGGATGCATTTTTCTCACCTGGGATGGCATGGGCTTCCACGGGGGACACATATTTCATGTAATTTCAGCCAAACTGAAAATTTGATTTTTGGCTCCAAATTTCAGGTCCCGACCTTACGTTCTGAGCTCAATGTGGTAAAACCCGTTACAGAGGTTTTAGCACTCAGACTTGATTCAGGATGCATTTTTCTCACCTGGAATGGCATGGGCTTCCACGGGGGACACATATTTCATGTAATTTCAGCCAAACTGAAAATTTGATTTTTGGCTCCAAATTTCAGGTCCCGACCTTATGTGCTGAGCTCAATGTGGTAAAACCTGTTACAGAGGTTTTAGCCCTCAGACTTGATTCAGGATGCATTTTTCTCACCTGGGATGGCATGGGCTTCCACGGGGGACACATATTTCATGTAATTTCAGCCAAACTGAAAATTTGATTTTTGGCTCCAAATTTCAGGTCCGGACCTTATGTCATGAGGTCAATATGGTAAAACCCAAAACAGAGGTTTTAGCCCTCAGACTTGATTCAGGATGCATTTTTCTCACCTGGGATGGCATGGGCTTCCACGGGGGACAAATATTTCATGTAATTTCAGCCAAACTGAAAATTTGATTTTTGGCTCCAAATTTCAGGTCCGGACCTTACGTTCTGAGCTCAATGTGGTAAAACCTGTTACAGAAGTTTTAGCCCTCAGACTTGATTCAGGATGCATTTTTCTCACCTGGGATGGCATGGGCTTCCACGGGGGACAAATATTTCATGTAATTTCAGCCAAACTGAAAATTTGATTTTTTGCTCCAAATTTCAGGTCCGGACCTTACGTTCTGAGCTCAATGTGGTAAAACCTGTTACAGAGGTTTTAGCACTCAGACTTGATTCAGGATGCATTTTTCTCACCTGGGATGGCATGGGCTTCCACGGGGGACACATATTTCATGTAAATTCAGCCAAACTGAAAATTTGATTTTTTGGCTCCAAATTTCAGGTCCCGACCTTACGTTCTGAGCTCAATGTGGTAAAACCCGAAACAGAGGTTTTAGCCCTCAGACTTGATTCAGGATGCATTTTTCTCACCTGGGATGGCATGGGCTTCTAGGGGGACACATATTTCATGTAATTTCAGCCAAACTGAAAATTTGATTTTTGGCTCCAAATTTCAGGTCCCGACCTTACGTTCTGAGCTCAATGTGGTAAAACCCGTTACAGAGGTTTTAGCACTCAGACTTGATTCAGGATGCATTTTTCTCACCTGGGATGGCATGGGCTTCCACGGGGGACACATATTTCATGTAATTTCAGCCAAACTGAAAATTTGATTTTTGGCTCCAAATTTCAGGTCCCGACCTTACGTTCTGAGCTCAATGTGGTAAAACCCGTTACAGAGGTTTTAGCCCTCAGACTTGATTCAGGATGCATTTTTCTCACCTGGGATGGCATGGGCTTCCACGGGGGACACATATTTCATGTAATTTCAGCCAAACTGAAAATTTGATTTTTGGCTCCAAATTTCAGGTCCCGACCTTACGTTCTGAGCTCAATGTGGTAAAACCTGTTACAGAGGTTTTAGCCCTCAGACTTGATTCAGGATGCATTTTTCTCACCTGGGATGGCATGGGCTTCCACGGGGGACACATATTTCATGTAATTTCAGCCAAACTGAAAATTTGATTTTTGGCTCCAAATTTCAGGTCCGGACCTTATGTCATGAGGTCAATATGGTAAAACCCAAAACAGAGGTTTTAGCCCTCAGACTTGATTCAGGATGCATTTTTCTCACCTGGGATGGCATGGGCTTCCACGGGGGACCCATATTTCATGTAATTTCAGCCAAACTGAAAATTTGATTTTTTGCTCCAAATTTCAGGTCCGGACCTTACGTTCTTTGGTCAATGTGGTAAAACCCGTTACAGAGGTTTTAGCACTCAGACTTGATTCAGGATGCATTTTTCTCACCTGGGATGGCATGGGCTTCCACAGGGGACACGTATTTCATGTAATTTCAGCCAAACTGAAAATTTGATTTTTTGCTCCAAATTTCAGGTCCCGACCTTACGTTCTGAGCTCAATGTGGTGAAACCTGTTACAGAGGTTTTAGCCCTCAGACTTGATTCATGATGCATTTTTCTCACCTGGGATGGCATGGGCTTCCACGGGGGACACATATTTCATGTTATTTCAGCCAAACTGAAAATTTGATTTTTGGCTCCAAATTTCAGGTCCCGACCTTACGTTCTTTGGTCAATGTGGTAAAACCCAAAACAGAGGTTTTAGCCCTCAGACTTGATTCAGGATGCATTTTTCTCACCTGGGATGGCATGGGCTACCACAGGGGACACGTATTTCATGTTATTACAGCCAAACTGAAAATTTGATTTTTTGCTCCAAATTTCAGGTCCCGACCTTACGTTCTGAGCTCAATGTGGTAAAACCCGAAACAGAGGTTTTAGCCCTCAGACTTGATTCAGGATGCATTTTTCTCACCTGGGATGGCATGGGCTTCCACGGGGGACACATATTTCATGTAATTTCAGCCAAACTGAAAATTTGATTTTTGGCTCCAAATTTCAGGTCCCGACCTTAAGTTCTGAGCTCAATGTGGTAAAACTTGTTACAGAGGTTTTAGCCCTCAGACTTGATTCAGGATGCATTTTTGTCACCTGGGATGGCATGGGCTTCCACGGGGGACACATATTTCATGTAATTTCAGCCAAACTGAAAATTTGATTTTTGGCTCCAAATTTCAGGTCCCGACCTTATGTTCTGAGTTCAATATGGTAAAACCTGTTACAGAGGTTTTAGCCCTCAGACTTGATTCAGGATGCATTTTTCTCACCTGGGATGGCATGGGCTTCCACGGGGGACACATATTTCATGTAATTTCAGCCAAACTGAAAATTTGATTTTTTGCTCCAAATTTCAGGTCCGGACCTTACGTTCTGAGCTCAATGTGGTAAAACCCGTTACAGAGGTTTTAGCCCTCAGACTTGATTCAGGATGCATTTTTCTCACCTGGGATGGCATGGGCTTCCACGGGGGACACATATTTCATGTAATTTCAGCCAAACTGAAAATTTGATTTTTGGCTCCAAATTTCAGGTCCCGACCTTACGTTCTGAGCTCAATGTGGTAAAACCCGTTACAGAGGTTTTAGCACTCAGACTTGATTCAGGATGCATTTTTCTCACCTGGAATGGCATGGGCTTCCACGGGGGACACATATTTCATGTTATTTCAGCCAAACTGAAAATTTGATTTTTGGCTCCAAATTTCAGGTCCCGACCTTATGTGCTGAGCTCAATGTGGTAAAACCTGTTACAGAGGTTTTAGCCCTCAGACTTGATTCAGGATGCATTTTTCTCACCTGGGATGGCATGGGCTTCCACGGGGGACACATATTTCATGTAATTTCAGCCAAACTGAAAATTTGATTTTTGGCTCCAAATTTCAGGTCCCGACCTTACGTTCTGAGCTCAATGTGGTAAAACCTGTTACAGAGGTTTTAGCCCTCAGACTTGATTCAGGATGCATTTTTCTCACCTGGGATGGCATGGGCTTCCACGGGGGACCCATATTTCATGTAATTTCAGCCAAACTGAAAATTTGATTTTTTGCTCCAAATTTCAGGTCCGGACCTTACGTTCTTTGGTCAATGTGGTAAAACCCGTTACAGAGGTTTTAGCACTCAGACTTGATTCAGGATGCATTTTTCTCACCTGGGATGGCATGGGCTTCCACAGGGGACACGTATTTCATGTAATTTCAGCCAAACTGAAAATTTGATTTTTTGCTCCAAATTTCAGGTCCCGACCTTACGTTCTGAGCTCAATGTGGTGAAACCTGTTACAGAGGTTTTAGCCCTCAGACTTGATTCATGATGCATTTTTCTCACCTGGGATGGCATGGGCTTCCACGGGGGACACATATTTCATGTTATTTCAGCCAAACTGAAAATTTGATTTTTGGCTCCAAATTTCAGGTCCCGACCTTACGTTCTTTGGTCAATGTGGTAAAACCCAAAACAGAGGTTTTAGCCCTCAGACTTGATTCAGGATGCATTTTTCTCACCTGGGATGGCATGGGCTACCACAGGGGACACATATTTCATGTAATTTCAGCCAAACTGAAAATTTGATTTTTTGCTCCAAATTTCAGGTCCCGACCTTACGTTCTGAGCTCAATGTGGTAAAACCCGAAACAGAGGTTTTAGCCCTCAGACTTGATTCAGGATGCATTTTTCTCACCTGGGATGGCATGGGCTTCCACGGGGGACACATATTTCATGTAATTTCAGCCAAACTGAAAATTTGATTTTTGGCTCCAAATTTCAGGTCCCGACCTTAAGTTCTGAGCTCAATGTGGTAAAACTTGTTACAGAGGTTTTAGCCCTCAGACTTGATTCAGGATGCATTTTTGTCACCTGGGATGGCATGGGCTTCCACGGGGGACACATATTTCATGTAATTTCAGCCAAACTGAAAATTTGATTTTTGGCTCCAAATTTCAGGTCCCGACCTTATGTTCTGAGTTCAATATGGTAAAACCTGTTACAGAGGTTTTAGCCCTCAGACTTGATTCAGGATGCATTTTTCTCACCTGGGATGGCATGGGCTTCCACGGGGGACACATATTTCATGTAATTTCAGCCAAACTGAAAATTTGATTTTTTGCTCCAAATTTCAGGTCCGGACCTTACGTTCTGAGCTCAATGTGGTAAAACCTGTTACAGAGGTTTTAGCCCTCAGACTTGATTCAGGATGCATTTTTCTCACCTGGGATGGCATGGGCTTCCACGGGGGACACATATTTCATGTAATTTCAGCCAAACTGAAAATTTGATTTTTGGCTCCAAATTTCAGGTCCCGACCTTACGTTCTGAGCTCAATGTGGTAAAACCCGTTACAGAGGTTTTAGCACTCAGACTTGATTCAGGATGCATTTTTCTCACCTGGAATGGCATGGGCTTCCACGGGGGACACATATTTCATGTAATTTCAGCCAAACTGAAAATTTGATTTTTGGCTCCAAATTTCAGGTCCCGACCTTATGTGCTGAGCTCAATGTGGTAAAACCTGTTACAGAGGTTTTAGCCCTCAGACTTGATTCAGGATGCATTTTTCTCACCTGGGATGGCATGGGCTTCCACGGGGGACACATATTTCATGTAATTTCAGCCAAACTGAAAATTTGATTTTTGGCTCTAAATTTCAGGTCCGGACCTTATGTCATGAGGTCAATATGGTAAAACCCAAAACAGAGGTTTTAGCCCTCAGACTTGATTCAGGATGCATTTTTCTCACCTGGGATGGCATGGGCTTCCACAGGGGACACGTATTTCATGTTATTACAGCCAAACTGAAAATTTGATTTTTTGCTCCAAATTTCAGGTCCCGACCTTACGTTCTGAGCTCAATGTGGTAAAACCCGAAACAGAGGTTTTAGCCCTCAGACTTGATTCAGGATGCATTTTTCTCACCTGGGATGGCATGGGCTTCCACGGGGGACACATATTTCATGTAATTTCAGCCAAACTGAAAATTTGATTTTTGGCTCCAAATTTCAGGTCCCGACCTTAAGTTCTGAGCTCAATGTGGTAAAACTTGTTACAGAGGTTTTAGCCCTCAGACTTGATTCAGGATGCATTTTTCTCACCTGGGATGGCATGGGCTTCCACGGGGGACACATATTTCATGTAATTTCAGCCAAACTGAAAATTTGATTTTTGGCTCCAAATTTCAGGTCCCGACCTTATAGTCTGAGTTCAATATGGTAAAACCTGTTACAGAGGTTTTAGCCCTCAGACTTGATTCAGGATGCATTTTTCTCACCTGGGATGGCATGGGCTTCCACGGGGGACACATATTTCATGTAATTTCAGCCAAACTGAAAATTTGATTTTTTGCTCCAAATTTCAGGTCCCGACCTTACGTTCTGAGCTCAATGTGGTAAAACCCGTTACAGAGGTTTTAGCCCTCAGACTTGATTCAGGATGCATTTTTCTCACCTGGGATGGCATGGGCTTCCACGGGGGACACATATTTCATGTAATTTCAGCCAAACTGAAAATTTGATTTTTGGCTCCAAATTTCAGGTCCCGACCTTACGTTCTGAGCTCAATGTGGTAAAACCCGTTACAGAGGTTTTAGCACTCAGACTTGATTCAGGATGCATTTTTCTCACCTGGAATGGCATGGGCTTCCACGGGGGACACATATTTCATGTAATTTCAGCCAAACTGAAAATTTGATTTTTGGCTCCAAATTTCAGGTCCCGACCTTATGTGCTGAGCTCAATGTGGTAAAACCTGTTACAGAGGTTTTAGCCCTCAGACTTGATTCAGGATGCATTTTTCTCACCTGGGATGGCATGGGCTTCCACGGGGGACACATATTTCATGTAATTTCAGCCAAACTGAAAATTTGATTTTTGGCTCCAAATTTCAGGTCCGGACCTTATGTCATGAGGTCAATATGGTAAAACCCAAAACAGAGGTTTTAGCCCTCAGACTTGATTCAGGATGCATTTTTCTCACCTGGGATGGCATGGGCTTCCACGGGGGACACATATTTCATGTAATTTCAGCCAAACTGAAAATTTGATTTTTTGCTCCAAATTTCAGGTCCGGACCTTACGTTCTGAGCTCAATGTGGTAAAACCTGTTACAGAGGTTTTAGCACTCAGACTTGATTCAGGATGCATTTTTCTCACCTGGGATGGCATGGGCTTCCACGGGGGACACATATTTCATGTAAATTCAGCCAAACTGAAAATTTGATTTTTTCGCTCCAAATTTCAGGTCCCGACCTTACGTTCTGAGCTCAATGTGGTAAAACCCGAAACAGAGGTTTTAGCCCTCAGACTTGATTCAGGATGCATTTTTCTCACCTGGGATGGCATGGGCTTCCACGGGGGACACATATTTCATGTAATTTCAGCCAAACTGAAAATTTGATTTTTGGCTCCAAATTTCAGGTCCCGACCTTACGTTCTGAGCTCAATGTGGTAAAACCCGTTACAGAGGTTTTAGCACTCAGACTTGATTCAGGATGCATTTTTCTCACCTGGGATGGCATGGGCTTCCACGGGGGACACATATTTCATGTAATTTCAGCCAAACTGAAAATTTGATTTTTGGCTCCAAATTTCAGGTCCCGACCTTACGTTCTGAGCTCAATGTGGTAAAACCCGTTACAGAGGTTTTAGCACTCAGACTTGATTCAGGATGCATTTTTCTCACCTGGGATGGCATGGGCTTCCACGGGGGACACATATTTCATGTAATTTCAGCCAAACTGAAAATTTGATTTTTGGCTCCAAATTTCAGGTCCCGACCTTACGTTCTGAGCTCAATGTGGTAAAACCTGTTACAGAGGTTTTAGCCCTCAGACTTGATTCAGGATGCATTTTTCTCACCTGGGATGGCATGGGCTTCCACGGGGGACACATATTTCATGTAATTTCAGCCAAACTGAAAATTTGATTTTTGGCTCCAAATTTCAGGTCCGGACCTTATGTCATGAGGTCAATATGGTAAAACCCAAAACAGAGGTTTTAGCCCTCAGACTTGATTCAGGATGCATTTTTCTCACCTGGGATGGCATGGGCTTCCACGGGGGACCCATATTTCATGTAATTTCAGCCAAACTGAAAATTTGATTTTTTGCTCCAAATTTCAGGTCCGGACCTTACGTTCTTTGGTCAATGTGGTAAAACCCGTTACAGAGGTTTTAGCACTCAGACTTGATTCAGGATGCATTTTTCTCACCTGGGATGGCATGGGCTTCCACAGGGGACACGTATTTCATGTAATTTCAGCCAAACTGAAAATTTGATTTTTTGCTCCAAATTTCAGGTCCCGACCTTACGTTCTGAGCTCAATGTGGTGAAACCTGTTACAGAGGTTTTAGCCCTCAGACTTGATTCATGATGCATTTTTCTCACCTGGGATGGCATGGGCTTCCACGGGGGACACATATTTCATGTTATTTCAGCCAAACTGAAAATTTGATTTTTGGCTCCAAATTTCAGGTCCCGACCTTACGTTCTTTGGTCAATGTGGTAAAACCCAAAACAGAGGTTTTAGCCCTCAGACTTGATTCAGGATGCATTTTTCTCACCTGGGATGGCATGGGCTACCACAGGGGACACGTATTTCATGTTATTACAGCCAAACTGAAAATTTGATTTTTTGCTCCAAATTTCAGGTCCCGACCTTACGTTCTGAGCTCAATGTGGTAAAACCCGAAACAGAGGTTTTAGCCCTCAGACTTGATTCAGGATGCATTTTTCTCACCTGGGATGGCATGGGCTTCCACGGGGGACACATATTTCATGTAATTTCAGCCAAACTGAAAATTTGATTTTTGGCTCCAAATTTCAGGTCCCGACCTTAAGTTCTGAGCTCAATGTGGTAAAACTTGTTACAGAGGTTTTAGCCCTCAGACTTGATTCAGGATGCATTTTTGTCACCTGGGATGGCATGGGCTTCCACGGGGGACACATATTTCATGTAATTTCAGCCAAACTGAAAATTTGATTTTTGGCTCCAAATTTCAGGTCCCGACCTTATGTTCTGAGTTCAATATGGTAAAACCTGTTACAGAGGTTTTAGCCCTCAGACTTGATTCAGGATGCATTTTTCTCACCTGGGATGGCATGGGCTTCCACGGGGGACACATATTTCATGTAATTTCAGCCAAACTGAAAATTTGATTTTTTGCTCCAAATTTCAGGTCCGGACCTTACGTTCTGAGCTCAATGTGGTAAAACCCGTTACAGAGGTTTTAGCCCTCAGACTTGATTCAGGATGCATTTTTCTCACCTGGGATGGCATGGGCTTCCACGGGGGACACATATTTCATGTAATTTCAGCCAAACTGAAAATTTGATTTTTGGCTCCAAATTTCAGGTCCCGACCTTACGTTCTGAGCTCAATGTGGTAAAACCCGTTACAGAGGTTTTAGCACTCAGACTTGATTCAGGATGCATTTTTCTCACCTGGAATGGCATGGGCTTCCACGGGGGACACATATTTCATGTTATTTCAGCCAAACTGAAAATTTGATTTTTGGCTCCAAATTTCAGGTCCCGACCTTATGTGCTGAGCTCAATGTGGTAAAACCTGTTACAGAGGTTTTAGCCCTCAGACTTGATTCAGGATGCATTTTTCTCACCTGGGATGGCATGGGCTTCCACGGGGGACACATATTTCATGTAATTTCAGCCAAACTGAAAATTTGATTTTTGGCTCCAAATTTCAGGTCCGGACCTTACGTTCTGAGCTCAATGTGGTAAAACCTGTTACAGAGGTTTTAGCACTCAGACTTGATTCAGGATGCATTTTTCTCACCTGGGATGGCATGGGCTTCCACGGGGGACACATATTTCATGTAAATTCAGCCAAACTGAAAATTTGATTTTTTGGCTCCAAATTTCAGGTCCCGACCTTACGTTCTGAGCTCAATGTGGTAAAACCCGAAACAGAGGTTTTAGCCCTCAGACTTGATTCAGGATGCATTTTTCTCACCTGGGATGGCATGGGCTTCTAGGGGGACACATATTTCATGTAATTTCAGCCAAACTGAAAATTTGATTTTTGGCTCCAAATTTCAGGTCCCGACCTTACGTTCTGAGCTCAATGTGGTAAAACCCGTTACAGAGGTTTTAGCACTCAGACTTGATTCAGGATGCATTTTTCTCACCTGGGATGGCATGGGCTTCCACGGGGGACACATATTTCATGTAATTTCAGCCAAACTGAAAATTTGATTTTTGGCTCCAAATTTCAGGTCCCGACCTTACGTTCTGAGCTCAATGTGGTAAAACCCGTTACAGAGGTTTTAGCACTCAGACTTGATTCAGGATGCATTTTTCTCACCTGGGATGGCATGGGCTTCCACGGGGGACACATATTTCATGTAATTTCAGCCAAACTGAAAATTTGATTTTTGGCTCCAAATTTCAGGTCCCGACCTTACGTTCTGAGCTCAATGTGGTAAAACCTGTTACAGAGGTTTTAGCCCTCAGACTTGATTCAGGATGCATTTTTCTCACCTGGGATGGCATGGGCTTCCACGGGGGACACATATTTCATGTAATTTCAGCCAAACTGAAAATTTGATTTTTGGCTCCAAATTTCAGGTCCGGACCTTATGTCATGAGGTCAATATGGTAAAACCCAAAACAGAGGTTTTAGCCCTCAGACTTGATTCAGGATGCATTTTTCTCACCTGGGATGGCATGGGCTTCCACGGGGGACCCATATTTCATGTAATTTCAGCCAAACTGAAAATTTGATTTTTTGCTCCAAATTTCAGGTCCGGACCTTACGTTCTTTGGTCAATGTGGTAAAACCCGTTACAGAGGTTTTAGCACTCAGACTTGATTCAGGATGCATTTTTCTCACCTGGGATGGCATGGGCTTCCACAGGGGACACGTATTTCATGTAATTTCAGCCAAACTGAAAATTTGATTTTTTGCTCCAAATTTCAGGTCCCGACCTTACGTTCTGAGCTCAATGTGGTGAAACCTGTTACAGAGGTTTTAGCCCTCAGACTTGATTCATGATGCATTTTTCTCACCTGGGATGGCATGGGCTTCCACGGGGGACACATATTTCATGTTATTTCAGCCAAACTGAAAATTTGATTTTTGGCTCCAAATTTCAGGTCCCGACCTTACGTTCTTTGGTCAATGTGGTAAAACCCAAAACAGAGGTTTTAGCCCTCAGACTTGATTCAGGATGCATTTTTCTCACCTGGGATGGCATGGGCTACCACAGGGGACACATATTTCATGTAATTTCAGCCAAACTGAAAATTTGATTTTTTGCTCCAAATTTCAGGTCCCGACCTTACGTTCTGAGCTCAATGTGGTAAAACCCGAAACAGAGGTTTTAGCCCTCAGACTTGATTCAGGATGCATTTTTCTCACCTGGGATGGCATGGGCTTCCACGGGGGACACATATTTCATGTAATTTCAGCCAAACTGAAAATTTGATTTTTGGCTCCAAATTTCAGGTCCCGACCTTAAGTTCTGAGCTCAATGTGGTAAAACTTGTTACAGAGGTTTTAGCCCTCAGACTTGATTCAGGATGCATTTTTGTCACCTGGGATGGCATGGGCTTCCACGGGGGACACATATTTCATGTAATTTCAGCCAAACTGAAAATTTGATTTTTGGCTCCAAATTTCAGGTCCCGACCTTATGTTCTGAGTTCAATATGGTAAAACCTGTTACAGAGGTTTTAGCCCTCAGACTTGATTCAGGATGCATTTTTCTCACCTGGGATGGCATGGGCTTCCACGGGGGACACATATTTCATGTAATTTCAGCCAAACTGAAAATTTGATTTTTTGCTCCAAATTTCAGGTCCGGACCTTACGTTCTGAGCTCAATGTGGTAAAACCTGTTACAGAGGTTTTAGCCCTCAGACTTGATTCAGGATGCATTTTTCTCACCTGGGATGGCATGGGCTTCCACGGGGGACACATATTTCATGTAATTTCAGCCAAACTGAAAATTTGATTTTTGGCTCCAAATTTCAGGTCCCGACCTTACGTTCTGAGCTCAATGTGGTAAAACCCGTTACAGAGGTTTTAGCACTCAGACTTGATTCAGGATGCATTTTTCTCACCTGGAATGGCATGGGCTTCCACGGGGGACACATATTTCATGTAATTTCAGCCAAACTGAAAATTTGATTTTTGGCTCCAAATTTCAGGTCCCGACCTTATGTGCTGAGCTCAATGTGGTAAAACCTGTTACAGAGGTTTTAGCCCTCAGACTTGATTCAGGATGCATTTTTCTCACCTGGGATGGCATGGGCTTCCACGGGGGACACATATTTCATGTAATTTCAGCCAAACTGAAAATTTGATTTTTGGCTCTAAATTTCAGGTCCGGACCTTATGTCATGAGGTCAATATGGTAAAACCCAAAACAGAGGTTTTAGCCCTCAGACTTGATTCAGGATGCATTTTTCTCACCTGGGATGGCATGGGCTTCCACAGGGGACACGTATTTCATGTTATTACAGCCAAACTGAAAATTTGATTTTTTGCTCCAAATTTCAGGTCCCGACCTTACGTTCTGAGCTCAATGTGGTAAAACCCGAAACAGAGGTTTTAGCCCTCAGACTTGATTCAGGATGCATTTTTCTCACCTGGGATGGCATGGGCTTCCACGGGGGACACATATTTCATGTAATTTCAGCCAAACTGAAAATTTGATTTTTGGCTCCAAATTTCAGGTCCCGACCTTAAGTTCTGAGCTCAATGTGGTAAAACTTGTTACAGAGGTTTTAGCCCTCAGACTTGATTCAGGATGCATTTTTCTCACCTGGGATGGCATGGGCTTCCACGGGGGACACATATTTCATGTAATTTCAGCCAAACTGAAAATTTGATTTTTGGCTCCAAATTTCAGGTCCCGACCTTATAGTCTGAGTTCAATATGGTAAAACCTGTTACAGAGGTTTTAGCCCTCAGACTTGATTCAGGATGCATTTTTCTCACCTGGGATGGCATGGGCTTCCACGGGGGACACATATTTCATGTAATTTCAGCCAAACTGAAAATTTGATTTTTTGCTCCAAATTTCAGGTCCCGACCTTACGTTCTGAGCTCAATGTGGTAAAACCCGTTACAGAGGTTTTAGCCCTCAGACTTGATTCAGGATGCATTTTTCTCACCTGGGATGGCATGGGCTTCCACGGGGGACACATATTTCATGTAATTTCAGCCAAACTGAAAATTTGATTTTTGGCTCCAAATTTCAGGTCCCGACCTTACGTTCTGAGCTCAATGTGGTAAAACCCGTTACAGAGGTTTTAGCACTCAGACTTGATTCAGGATGCATTTTTCTCACCTGGAATGGCATGGGCTTCCACGGGGGACACATATTTCATGTAATTTCAGCCAAACTGAAAATTTGATTTTTGGCTCCAAATTTCAGGTCCCGACCTTATGTGCTGAGCTCAATGTGGTAAAACCTGTTACAGAGGTTTTAGCCCTCAGACTTGATTCAGGATGCATTTTTCTCACCTGGGATGGCATGGGCTTCCACGGGGGACACATATTTCATGTAATTTCAGCCAAACTGAAAATTTGATTTTTGGCTCCAAATTTCAGGTCCGGACCTTATGTCATGAGGTCAATATGGTAAAACCCAAAACAGAGGTTTTAGCCCTCAGACTTGATTCAGGATGCATTTTTCTCACCTGGGATGGCATGGGCTTCCACGGGGGACACATATTTCATGTAATTTCAGCCAAACTGAAAATTTGATTTTTGGCTCCAAATTTCAGGTCCGGACCTTACGTTCTGAGCTCAATGTGGTAAAACCTGTTACAGAAGTTTTAGCCCTCAGACTTGATTCAGGATGCATTTTTCTCACCTGGGATGGCATGGGCTTCCACGGGGGACACATATTTCATGTAATTTCAGCCAAACTGAAAATTTGATTTTTTGCTCCAAATTTCAGGTCCGGACCTTACGTTCTGAGCTCAATGTGGTAAAACCTGTTACAGAGGTTTTAGCACTCAGACTTGATTCAGGATGCATTTTTCTCACCTGGGATGGCATGGGCTTCCACGGGGGACACATATTTCATGTAAATTCAGCCAAACTGAAAATTTGATTTTTTCGCTCCAAATTTCAGGTCCCGACCTTACGTTCTGAGCTCAATGTGGTAAAACCCGAAACAGAGGTTTTAGCCCTCAGACTTGATTCAGGATGCATTTTTCTCACCTGGGATGGCATGGGCTTCCACGGGGGACACATATTTCATGTAATTTCAGCCAAACTGAAAATTTGATTTTTGGCTCCAAATTTCAGGTCCCGACCTTACGTTCTGAGCTCAATGTGGTAAAACCCGTTACAGAGGTTTTAGCACTCAGACTTGATTCAGGATGCATTTTTCTCACCTGGGATGGCATGGGCTTCCACGGGGGACACATATTTCATGTAATTTCAGCCAAACTGAAAATTTGATTTTTGGCTCCAAATTTCAGGTCCCGACCTTACGTTCTGAGCTCAATGTGGTAAAACCCGTTACAGAGGTTTTAGCACTCAGACTTGATTCAGGATGCATTTTTCTCACCTGGGATGGCATGGGCTTCCACGGGGGACACATATTTCATGTAATTTCAGCCAAACTGAAAATTTGATTTTTGGCTCCAAATTTCAGGTCCCGACCTTACGTTCTGAGCTCAATGTGGTAAAACCTGTTACAGAGGTTTTAGCCCTCAGACTTGATTCAGGATGCATTTTTCTCACCTGGGATGGCATGGGCTTCCACGGGGGACACATATTTCATGTAATTTCAGCCAAACTGAAAATTTGATTTTTGGCTCCAAATTTCAGGTCCGGACCTTATGTCATGAGGTCAATATGGTAAAACCCAAAACAGAGGTTTTAGCCCTCAGACTTGATTCAGGATGCATTTTTCTCACCTGGGATGGCATGGGCTTCCACGGGGGACCCATATTTCATGTAATTTCAGCCAAACTGAAAATTTGATTTTTTGCTCCAAATTTCAGGTCCGGACCTTACGTTCTTTGGTCAATGTGGTAAAACCCGTTACAGAGGTTTTAGCACTCAGACTTGATTCAGGATGCATTTTTCTCACCTGGGATGGCATGGGCTTCCACAGGGGACACGTATTTCATGTAATTTCAGCCAAACTGAAAATTTGATTTTTTGCTCCAAATTTCAGGTCCCGACCTTACGTTCTGAGCTCAATGTGGTGAAACCTGTTACAAAAGTTTTTTACCCCTCAGACTTGATTCATGATGCATTTTTCTCACCTGGGATGGCATGGGCTTCCACGGGGGACACATATTTCATGTTATTTCAGCCAAACTGAAAATTTGATTTTTGGCTCCAAATTTCAGGTCCCGACCTTACGTTCTTTGGTCAATGTGGTAAAACCCAAAACAGAGGTTTTAGCCCTCAGACTTGATTCAGGATGCATTTTTTTCACCTGGGATGGCATGGGCTTCCACAGGGGACACGTATTTCATGTTATTACAGCCAAACTGAAAATTTGATTTTTGGCTCCAAATTTCAGGTCCCGACCTTACGTTCTGAGCTCAATGTGGTAAAACCTATTACAGAGGTTTTAGCCCTCAGACTTGATTCATGATGCATTTTTCTCACCTGGGATGGCATGGGCTTCCACGGGGGACACATATTTCATGTAATTTCAGCCAAACTGAAAATTTGATTTTTGGCTCCAAATTTCAGGTCCCGACCTTAAGTTCTGAGCTCAATGTGGTAAAACTTGTTACAGAGGTTTTAGCCCTCAGACTTGATTCAGGATGCATTTTTCTCACCTGGGATGGCATGGGCTTCCACGGGGGACACATATTCCATGTAATTTCAGCCAAACTGAAAATTTGATTTTTGGCTCCAAATTTCAGGTCCCGACCTTATGTTCTGAGTTCAATATGGTAAAACCTGTTACAGAGGTTTTAGCCCTCAGACTTGATTCAGGATGCATTTTTCTCACCTGGGATGGCATGGGCTTCCACGGGGGACACATATTTCATAAAATTTCAGCCAAACTGAAAATTTGATTTTTGGCTCCAAATTTGAGGTCCGGACCTTACGTTCTGAGGTCAATCTGGTAAAACCTGTTACAGAGGTTTTAGCCCTCAGACTTGATTCAGGATGCATTTTTCTCACCTGGGATGGCATGGGCTTCCACAGGGGACACATATTTCATGTAATTTCAGCCAAACTGAAAATTTGATTTTTGGCTCCAAATTTCAGGTCCGGACCTTACGTTCTGAGCTCAATGTGGTAAAACCTGTTACAGAGGTTTTAGCCCTCAGACTTGATTCAGGATGCATTTTTCTCACCTGGGATGGCATGGGCTTCCACGGGGGACACATATTTCATGTAATTTCAGCCAAACTGAAAATTTGATTTTTGGCTCCAAATTTCAGGTCCCGACCTTACGTTCTGAGCTCAATGTGGTAAAACCTGTTACAGAGGTTTTAGCCCTCAGACTTGATTCAGGATGCATTTTTCTCACCTGGGATGGCATGGGCTTCCACGGGGGACACATATTTCATGTAATTTCAGCCAAACTGAAAATTTGATTTTTGGCTCCAAATTTCAGGTCCGGACCTTACGTTCTGAGGTCAATGTGGTAAAACCTGTTACAGAGGTTTTAGCCCTCAGACTTGATTCAGGATGCATTTTTCTCACCTGGGATGGCATGGGCTTCCACGGGGGACACATATTTCATGTAATTTCAGCCAAACTGAAAATTTTATTTTTGGCTCCAAATTTCTGGTCCGGACCTTACGTTCTGAGCTCAATGTGGTAAAACCTGTTACAGAGGTTTTAGCCCTCAGACTTGATTCAGGATGCATTTTTCTCACCTGGGATGGCATGGGCTTCCACGGGGGACACATATTTCATGTAATTTCAGCCAAACTGAAAATTTGATTTTTGGCTCCAAATTTCAGGTCCCGACCTTACGTTCTGAGCTCAATGTGGTAAAACCTGTTACAGAGGTTTTAGCCCTCAGACTTGATTCAGGATGCATTTTTCTCACCTGGGATGGCATGGGCTTCCACGGGGGACACATATTTCATATAATTTCAGCCAAACTGAAAATTTGATTTTTTGCTCCAAATTTCAGGTCCGGACCTTACGTTCTGAGCTCAATGTGGTAAAACCTGTTACAGAGGTTTTAGCACTCAGACTTGATTCAGGATGCATTTGTCTCACCTGGGATGGCATGGGCTTCCACAGGGGACACGTATTTCATGTAATTTCAGCCAAACTGAAAATTTGATTTTTTGCTCCAAATTTCAGGTCCGGACCTTACGTTCTGAGCTCAATGTGGTAAAACCCGAAACAGAGGTTTTAGCCCTCAGACTTGATTCAGGATGCATTTTTCTCACCTGGGATGGCATGGGCTTCCACGGGGGACACATATTTCATGTAATTTCAGCCAAACTGAAAATTTGATTTTTGGCTCCAAATTTCAGGTCCCGACCTTACGTTCTGAGCTCAATGTGGTAAAACCTGTTACAGAGGTTTTAGCCCTCAGACTTGATTCAGGATGCATTTTTCTCACCTGGGATGGCATGGGCTTCCACGGGGGACACATATTTCATGTAATTTCAGCCAAACTGAAAATTTGATTTTTGGCTCCAAATTTCAGGTCCTGACCTTATGTTCTGAGTTCAATATGGTAAAACCTGTTACAGAGGTTTTAGCCCTTCAGACTTGATTCAGGATGCATTTTTCTCACCTGGGATGGCATGGGCTTCCACGGGGGACACATATTTCATGTAATTTCAGCCAAACTGAAAATTTGATTTTTGGCTCCAAATTTCAGGTCCCGACCTTACGTTCTGAGCTCAATGTGGTAAAACCCGTTACAGAGGTTTTAGCCCTCAGACTTGATTCAGGATGCATTTTTCTCACCTGGGATGGCATGGGCTTCCACAGGGGACACATATTTAATGTTATTTCAGCCAAACTGAAAATTTGATTTTTTGCTCCAAATTTCAGGTCCGGACCTTACGTTCTGAGCTCAATGTGGTAAAACCCGAAACAGAGGTTTTAGCACTCAGACTTGATTCAGGATGCATTTTTCTCACCTGGGATGGCATGGGCTTCCACGGGGGACACATATTTCATGTAATTTCAGCCAAACTGAAAATTTGATTTTTGGCTCCAAATTTCAGGTCCCGACCTTACGTTCTGAGCTCAATGTGGTAAAACCCGTTACAGAGGTTTTAGCACTCAGACTTGATTCAGGATGCATTTTTCTCACCTGGGATGGCATGGGCTTCCACATGGGATACATATTTAATGTTATTTCAGCCAAACTGAAAATTTGATTTTTTGCTCCAAATTTCAGGTCCCACCCTTACGTTCTGAGCTCAATGTGGTAAAACCCGTTACAGAGGTTTTAGCCCTCAGACTTGATTCAGGATGCATTTTTCTCACCTGGAATGGCATGGGCTTCCACGGGGGACACATATTTCATGTAATTTCAGCCAAACTGAAAATTTGATTTTTGGCTCCAAATTTCAGGTCCGGACCTTACGTTCTGAGCTCAATGTGGTAAAACCCGTTACAGAGGTTTTAGCACTCAGACTTGATTCAGGATGCATTTTTCTCACCTGGGATGGCATGGGCTTCCACGGGGGACACATATTTCATGTAATTTCAGCCAAACTGAAAATTTGATTTTTGGCTCCAAATTTCAGGTCCCGACCTTACGTTCTGAGGTCAATGTGGTAAAACCTGTTACAGAGGTTTTAGCCCTCAGACTTGATTCAGGATGCATTTTTCTCACCTGGGATGGCATGGGCTTCCACGGGGGACACATATTTCATGTAATTTCAGCCAAACTGAAAATTTAATTTTTTGGCTCCAAATTTCAGGTCCAGACCTTACGTTCTGAGCTCAATGTGGTAAAACCCGTTACAGGGGTTTTAGCCCTCAGACTTGATTCAGGATGCATTTTTCTCACCTGGGATGGCATGGGCTTCCACGGGGGACACATATTTCATGTAATTTCAGCCAAACTGAAAATTTGATTTTTTGCTCCAAATTTCAGGTCCGGACCTTACGTTCTGAGCTCAATGTGGTAAAACCCGAAACAGAGGTTTTAGCCCTCAGACTTGATTCAGGATGCATTTTTCTCACCTGGGATGGCATGGGCTTCCACGGGGGACACATATTTCATGTTATTTCAGCCAAACTGAAAATTTGATTTTTGGCTCCAAATTTCAGGTCCCGACCTTACGTTCTGAGCTCAATGTGGTAAAACCCAAAACAGAGGTTTTAGCCCTCAGACTTGATTCAGGATGCATTTTTCTCACCTGGGATGGCATGGGCTTCCACAGGGGACACGTATTTCATGTTATTACAGCCAAACTGAAAATTTGATTTTTTGCTCCAAATTTCAGGTCCCGACCTTACGTTCTGAGCTCAATGTGGTAAAACCCGAAACAGAGGTTTTAGCCCTCAGACTTGATTCAGGATGCATTTTTCTCACCTGGGATGGCATGGGCTTCCACGGGGGACACATATTTCATGTAATTTCAGCCAAACTGAAAATTTGATTTTTGGCTCCAAATTTCAGGTCCCGACCTTACGTTCTGAGCTCAATGTGGTAAAACCCGTTACAGAGGTTTTAGCCCTCAGACTTGATTCAGGATGCATTTTTCTCACCTGGGATGGCATGGGCTTCCACAGGGGACACATATTTCATGTTATTTCAGCCAAACTGAAAATTTGATTTTTTGCTCCAAATTTCAGGTCCGGACCTTACGTTCTGAGCTCAATGTGGTAAAACCCGAAACAGAGGTTTTAACACTCAGACTTGATTCAGGATGCATTTTTCTCACCTGGGATGGCATGGGCTTCCACGGGAGACACATATTTCATGTAATTTCAGCCAAACTGAAAATTTGATTTTTGGCTCCAAATTTCAGGTCCGGACCTTACGTTCTGAGGTCAATGTGGTAAAACCCGTTACAGAGGTTTTAGCCCTCAGACTTGATTCAGGATGCATTTTTCTCACCTGGAATGGCATGGGCTTCCACGGGGGACACATATTTCGTGTAATTTCAGCCAAACTGAAAATTTGATTTTTGGCTCCAAATTTCAGGTCCCGACCTTACGTTCTGAGCTCAATGTGGTAAAACCCGTTACAGAGGTTTTAGCACTCAGACTTGATTCAGGATGCATTTTTCTCACCTGGGATGGCATGGGCTTCCACGGGGGACACATATTTCATGTAATTTCAGCCAAACTGAAAATTTGATTTTTGGCTCCAAATTTCAGGTCCGGACCTTATGTTCTGAGGTCAATATGGTAAAACCCGTTACAGAGGTTTTAGCACTCAGACTTGATTCAGGATGCATTTTTCTCACCTGGGATGGCATGGGCTTCCACGGGGGACACATATTTCATGTAATTTCAGCCAAACTGAAAATTTGATTTTTGGCTCCAAATTTCAGGTCCGGACCTTACGTTCTGAGGTCAATGTGGTAAAACCTGTTACAGAGGTTTTAGCCCTCAGACTTGATTCAGGATGCATTTTTCTCACCTGGGATGGCATGGGCTTCCACGGGGGACACATATTTCATGTAATTTCAGCCAAACTGAAAATTTGATTTTTGGCTCCAAATTTCAGGTCCCGACCTTACGTTCTGAGCTCAATGTGGTAAAACCTGTAACAGAGGTTTTAGCCCTCAGACTTGATTCAGGATGCATTTTTCTCACCTGGGATGGCATGGGCTTCCACAGGGGACACATATTTCATGTAATTTCAGCCAAACTGAAAATTTGATTTTTGGCTCCAAATTTCAGGTCCAGACCTTACGTTCTGAGCTCAATGTGGTAAAACCTGTTACAGAGGTTTTAGCCCTCAGACTTGATTCAGGATGCATTTTTCTCACCTGGGATGGCATGGGCTTCCACGGGGGACACATATTTCATGTAATTTCAGCCAAACTGAAAATTTGATTTTTGGCTCCAAATTTCAGGTCCCGACCTTACGTTCTGAGCTCAATGTGGTAAAACCTGTTACAGAGGTTTTAGCCCTCAGACTTGATTCAGGATGCATTTTTCTCACCTGGGATGGCATGGGCTTCCACGGGGGACACATATTTCATGTAATTTCAGCCAAACTGAAAATTTGATTTTTGGCTCCAAATTTCAGGTCCCAGACCTTATGTCATGAGGTC
Organism: Halichoeres trimaculatus; assembly: GCF_033239565.1. NCBI lineage: Eukaryota > Metazoa > Chordata > Actinopteri > Labriformes > Labridae > Halichoeres > Halichoeres trimaculatus. The sequence continues at coordinate 436,160 of NW_027437209.1, forward strand.
AATATGGTAAAACCCAAAACAGAGGTTTTAGCCCTCAGACTTGATTCAGGATGCATTTTTCTCACCTGGGATGGCATGGGCTTCCACGGGGGACCCATATTTCATGTAATTTCAGCCAAACTGAAAATTTGATTTTTTGCTCCAAATTTCAGGTCCGGACCTTACGTTCTTTGGTCAATGTGGTAAAACCCGTTACAGAGGTTTTAGCACTCAGACTTGATTCAGGATGCATTTTTCTCACCTGGGATGGCATGGGCTTCCACAGGGGACACGTATTTCATGTAATTTCAGCCAAACTGAAAATTTGATTTTTTGCTCCAAATTTCAGGTCCCGACCTTACGTTCTGAGCTCAATGTGGTGAAACCTGTTACAGAGGTTTTAGCCCTCAGACTTGATTCATGATGCATTTTTCTCACCTGGGATGGCATGGGCTTCCACGGGGGACACATATTTCATGTTATTTCAGCCAAACTGAAAATTTGATTTTTGGCTCCAAATTTCAGGTCCCGACCTTACGTTCTTTGGTCAATGTGGTAAAACCTGTTACAGAGGTTTTAGCCCTCAGACTTGATTCAGGATGCATTTTTCTCACCTGGGATGGCATGGGCTTCCACAGGGGACACGTATTTCATGTTATTACAGCCAAACTGAAAATTTGATTTTTTGCTCCAAATTTCAGGTCCCGACCTTACGTTCTGAGCTCAATGTGGTAAAACCCGAAACAGAGGTTTTAGCCCTCAGACTTGATTCAGGATGCATTTTTCTCACCTGGGATGGCATGGGCTTCCACGGGGGACACATATTTCATGTAATTTCAGCCAAACTGAAAATTTGATTTTTGGCTCCAAATTTCAGGTCCCGACCTTAAGTTCTGAGCTCAATGTGGTAAAACTTGTTACAGAGGTTTTAGCCCTCAGACTTGATTCAGGATGCATTTTTCTCACCTGGGATGGCATGGGCTTCCACGGGGGACACATATTTCATGTAATTTCAGCCAAACTGAAATTTGATTTTTGGCTCCAAATTTCAGGTCCCGACCTTATGTTCTGAGTTCAATATGGTAAAACCTGTTACAGAGGTTTTAGCCCTCAGACTTGATTCAGGATGCATTTTTCTCACCTGGGATGGCATGGGCTTCCACGGGGGACACATATTTCATGTAATTTCAGCCAAACTGAAAATTTGATTTTTTGCTCCAAATTTCAGGTCCGGACCTTACGTTCTGAGCTCAATGTGGTAAAACCCGTTACAGAGGTTTTAGCCCTCAGACTTGATTCAGGATGCATTTTTCTCACCTGGGATGGCATGGGCTTCCACGGGGGACACATATTTCATGTAATTTCAGCCAAACTGAAAATTTGATTTTTGGCTCCAAATTTCAGGTCCCGACCTTACGTTCTGAGCTCAATGTGGTAAAACCCGTTACAGAGGTTTTAGCACTCAGACTTGATTCAGGATGCATTTTTCTCACCTGGAATGGCATGGGCTTCCACGGGGGACACATATTTCATGTAATTTCAGCCAAACTGAAAATTTGATTTTTGGCTCCAAATTTCAGGTCCCGACCTTATGTGCTGAGCTCAATGTGGTAAAACCTGTTACAGAGGTTTTAGCCCTCAGACTTGATTCAGGATGCATTTTTCTCACCTGGGATGGCATGGGCTTCCACGGGGGACACATATTTCATGTAATTTCAGCCAAACTGAAAATTTGATTTTTGGCTCCAAATTTCAGGTCCGGACCTTATGTCATGAGGTCAATATGGTAAAACCCAAAACAGAGGTTTTAGCCCTCAGACTTGATTCAGGATGCATTTTTCTCACCTGGGATGGCATGGGCTTCCACGGGGGACAAATATTTCATGTAATTTCAGCCAAACTGAAAATTTGATTTTTGGCTCCAAATTTCAGGTCCGGACCTTACGTTCTGAGCTCAATGTGGTAAAACCTGTTACAGAAGTTTTAGCCCTCAGACTTGATTCAGGATGCATTTTTCTCACCTGGGATGGCATGGGCTTCCACGGGGGACACATATTTCATGTAATTTCAGCCAAACTGAAAATTTGATTTTTTGCTCCAAATTTCAGGTCCGGACCTTACGTTCTGAGCTCAATGTGGTAAAACCTGTTACAGAGGTTTTAGCACTCAGACTTGATTCAGGATGCATTTTTCTCACCTGGGATGGCATGGGCTTCCACGGGGGACACATATTTCATGTAAATTCAGCCAAACTGAAAATTTGATTTTTTGGCTCCAAATTTCAGGTCCCGACCTTACGTTCTGAGCTCAATGTGGTAAAACCCGAAACAGAGGTTTTAGCCCTCAGACTTGATTCAGGATGCATTTTTCTCACCTGGGATGGCATGGGCTTCTAGGGGGACACATATTTCATGTAATTTCAGCCAAACTGAAAATTTGATTTTTGGCTCCAAATTTCAGGTCCCGACCTTACGTTCTGAGCTCAATGTGGTAAAACCCGTTACAGAGGTTTTAGCACTCAGACTTGATTCAGGATGCATTTTTCTCACCTGGGATGGCATGGGCTTCCACGGGGGACACATATTTCATGTAATTTCAGCCAAACTGAAAATTTGATTTTTGGCTCCAAATTTCAGGTCCCGACCTTACGTTCTGAGCTCAATGTGGTAAAACCCGTTACAGAGGTTTTAGCACTCAGACTTGATTCAGGATGCATTTTTCTCACCTGGGATGGCATGGGCTTCCACGGGGGACACATATTTCATGTAATTTCAGCCAAACTGAAAATTTGATTTTTGGCTCCAAATTTCAGGTCCCGACCTTACGTTCTGAGCTCAATGTGGTAAAACCTGTTACAGAGGTTTTAGCCCTCAGACTTGATTCAGGATGCATTTTTCTCACCTGGGATGGCATGGGCTTCCACGGGGGACACATATTTCATGTAATTTCAGCCAAACTGAAAATTTGATTTTTGGCTCCAAATTTCAGGTCCGGACCTTATGTCATGAGGTCAATATGGTAAAACCCAAAACAGAGGTTTTAGCCCTCAGACTTGATTCAGGATGCATTTTTCTCACCTGGGATGGCATGGGCTTCCACGGGGGACCCATATTTCATGTAATTTCAGCCAAACTGAAAATTTGATTTTTTGCTCCAAATTTCAGGTCCGGACCTTACGTTCTTTGGTCAATGTGGTAAAACCCGTTACAGAGGTTTTAGCACTCAGACTTGATTCAGGATGCATTTTTCTCACCTGGGATGGCATGGGCTTCCACAGGGGACACGTATTTCATGTAATTTCAGCCAAACTGAAAATTTGATTTTTTGCTCCAAATTTCAGGTCCCGACCTTACGTTCTGAGCTCAATGTGGTGAAACCTGTTACAGAGGTTTTAGCCCTCAGACTTGATTCATGATGCATTTTTCTCACCTGGGATGGCATGGGCTTCCACGGGGGACACATATTTCATGTTATTTCAGCCAAACTGAAAATTTGATTTTTGGCTCCAAATTTCAGGTCCCGACCTTACGTTCTTTGGTCAATGTGGTAAAACCCAAAACAGAGGTTTTAGCCCTCAGACTTGATTCAGGATGCATTTTTCTCACCTGGGATGGCATGGGCTACCACAGGGGACACGTATTTCAAGTTATTACAGCCAAACTGAAAATTTGATTTTTTGCTCCAAATTTCAGGTCCCGACCTTACGTTCTGAGCTCAATGTGGTAAAACCCGAAACAGAGGTTTTAGCCCTCAGACTTGATTCAGGATGCATTTTTCTCACCTGGGATGGCATGGGCTTCCACGGGGGACACATATTTCATGTAATTTCAGCCAAACTGAAAATTTGATTTTTGGCTCCAAATTTCAGGTCCCGACCTTAAGTTCTGAGCTCAATGTGGTAAAACTTGTTACAGAGGTTTTAGCCCTCAGACCTGATTCAGGATGCATTTTTGTCACCTGGGATGGCATGGGCTTCCACGGGGGACACATATTTCATGTAATTTCAGCCAAACTGAAAATTTGATTTTTGGCTCCAAATTTCAGGTCCCGACCTTATGTTCTGAGTTCAATATGGTAAAACCTGTTACAGAGGTTTTAGCCCTCAGACTTGATTCAGGATGCATTTTTCTCACCTGGGATGGCATGGGCTTCCACGGGGGACACATATTTCATGTAATTTCAGCCAAACTGAAAATTTGATTTTTTGCTCCAAATTTCAGGTCCGGACCTTACGTTCTGAGCTCAATGTGGTAAAACCCGTTACAGAGGTTTTAGCCCTCAGACTTGATTCAGGATGCATTTTTCTCACCTGGGATGGCATGGGCTTCCACGGGGGACACATATTTCATGTAATTTCAGCCAAACTGAAAATTTGATTTTTGGCTCCAAATTTCAGGTCCCGACCTTACGTTCTGAGCTCAATGTGGTAAAACCCGTTACAGAGGTTTTAGCCCTCAGACTTGATTCAGGATGCATTTTTCTCACCTGGGATGGCATGGGCTTCCACGGGGGACACATATTTCATGTAATTTCAGCCAAACTGAAAATTTGATTTTTTGCTCCAAATTTCAGGTCCGGACCTTACGTTCTGAGCTCAATGTGGTAAAACCTGTTACAGAGGTTTTAGCACTCAGACTTGATTCAGGATGCATTTTTCTCACCTGGGATGGCATGGGCTTCCACGGGGGACACATATTTCATGTAAATTCAGCCAAACTGAAAATTTGATTTTTTGGCTCCAAATTTCAGGTCCCGACCTTACGTTCTGAGCTCAATGTGGTAAAACCCGAAACAGAGGTTTTAGCCCTCAGACTTGATTCAGGATGCATTTTTCTCACCTGGGATGGCATGGGCTTCTAGGGGGACACATATTTCATGTAATTTCAGCCAAACTGAAAATTTGATTTTTGGCTCCAAATTTCAGGTCCCGACCTTACGTTCTGAGCTCAATGTGGTAAAACCCGTTACAGAGGTTTTAGCACTCAGACTTGATTCAGGATGCATTTTTCTCACCTGGGATGGCATGGGCTTCCACGGGGGACACATATTTCATGTAATTTCAGCCAAACTGAAAATTTGATTTTTGGCTCCAAATTTCAGGTCCCGACCTTACGTTCTGAGCTCAATGTGGTAAAACCCGTTACAGAGGTTTTAGCACTCAGACTTGATTCAGGATGCATTTTTCTCACCTGGGATGGCATGGGCTTCCACGGGGGACACATATTTCATGTAATTTCAGCCAAACTGAAAATTTGATTTTTGGCTCCAAATTTCAGGTCCCGACCTTACGTTCTGAGCTCAATGTGGTAAAACCTGTTACAGAGGTTTTAGCCCTCAGACTTGATTCAGGATGCATTTTTCTCACCTGGGATGGCATGGGCTTCCACGGGGGACACATATTTCATGTAATTTCAGCCAAACTGAAAATTTGATTTTTGGCTCCAAATTTCAGGTCCGGACCTTATGTCATGAGGTCAATATGGTAAAACCCAAAACAGAGGTTTTAGCCCTCAGACTTGATTCAGGATGCATTTTTCTCACCTGGGATGGCATGGGCTTCCACGGGGGACCCATATTTCATGTAATTTCAGCCAAACTGAAAATTTGATTTTTTGCTCCAAATTTCAGGTCCGGACCTTACGTTCTTTGGTCAATGTGGTAAAACCCGTTACAGAGGTTTTAGCACTCAGACTTGATTCAGGATGCATTTTTCTCACCTGGGATGGCATGGGCTTCCACAGGGGACACGTATTTCATGTAATTTCAGCCAAACTGAAAATTTGATTTTTTGCTCCAAATTTCAGGTCCCGACCTTACGTTCTGAGCTCAATGTGGTGAAACCTGTTACAGAGGTTTTAGCCCTCAGACTTGATTCATGATGCATTTTTCTCACCTGGGATGGCATGGGCTTCCACGGGGGACACATATTTCATGTTATTTCAGCCAAACTGAAAATTTGATTTTTGGCTCCAAATTTCAGGTCCCGACCTTACGTTCTTTGGTCAATGTGGTAAAACCCAAAACAGAGGTTTTAGCCCTCAGACTTGATTCAGGATGCATTTTTCTCACCTGGGATGGCATGGGCTACCACAGGGGACACGTATTTCATGTTATTACAGCCAAACTGAAAATTTGATTTTTTGCTCCAAATTTCAGGTCCCGACCTTACGTTCTGAGCTCAATGTGGTAAAACCCGAAACAGAGGTTTTAGCCCTCAGACTTGATTCAGGATGCATTTTTCTCACCTGGGATGGCATGGGCTTCCACGGGGGACACATATTTCATGTAATTTCAGCCAAACTGAAAATTTGATTTTTGGCTCCAAATTTCAGGTCCCGACCTTAAGTTCTGAGCTCAATGTGGTAAAACTTGTTACAGAGGTTTTAGCCCTCAGACTTGATTCAGGATGCATTTTTGTCACCTGGGATGGCATGGGCTTCCACGGGGGACACATATTTCATGTAATTTCAGCCAAACTGAAAATTTGATTTTTGGCTCCAAATTTCAGGTCCCGACCTTATGTTCTGAGTTCAATATGGTAAAACCTGTTACAGAGGTTTTAGCCCTCAGACTTGATTCAGGATGCATTTTTCTCACCTGGGATGGCATGGGCTTCCACGGGGGACACATATTTCATGTAATTTCAGCCAAACTGAAAATTTGATTTTTTGCTCCAAATTTCAGGTCCGGACCTTACGTTCTGAGCTCAATGTGGTAAAACCCGTTACAGAGGTTTTAGCCCTCAGACTTGATTCAGGATGCATTTTTCTCACCTGGGATGGCATGGGCTTCCACGGGGGACACATATTTCATGTAATTTCAGCCAAACTGAAAATTTGATTTTTGGCTCCAAATTTCAGGTCCCGACCTTACGTTCTGAGCTCAATGTGGTAAAACCCGTTACAGAGGTTTTAGCACTCAGACTTGATTCAGGATGCATTTTTCTCACCTGGAATGGCATGGGCTTCCACGGGGGACACATATTTCATGTAATTTCAGCCAAACTGAAAATTTGATTTTTGGCTCCAAATTTCAGGTCCCGACCTTATGTGCTGAGCTCAATGTGGTAAAACCTGTTACAGAGGTTTTAGCCCTCAGACTTGATTCAGGATGCATTTTTCTCACCTGGGATGGCATGGGCTTCCACGGGGGACACATATTTCATGTAATTTCAGCCAAACTGAAAATTTGATTTTTGGCTCCAAATTTCAGGTCCGGACCTTACGTTCTGAGCTCAATGTGGTAAAACCTGTTACAGAGGTTTTAGCACTCAGACTTGATTCAGGATGCATTTTTCTCACCTGGGATGGCATGGGCTTCCACGGGGGACACATATTTCATGTAAATTCAGCCAAACTGAAAATTTGATTTTTTGGCTCCAAATTTCAGGTCCCGACCTTACGTTCTGAGCTCAATGTGGTAAAACCCGAAACAGAGGTTTTAGCCCTCAGACTTGATTCAGGATGCATTTTTCTCACCTGGGATGGCATGGGCTTCTAGGGGGACACATATTTCATGTAATTTCAGCCAAACTGAAAATTTGATTTTTGGCTCCAAATTTCAGGTCCCGACCTTACGTTCTGAGCTCAATGTGGTAAAACCCGTTACAGAGGTTTTAGCACTCAGACTTGATTCAGGATGCATTTTTCTCACCTGGGATGGCATGGGCTTCCACGGGGGACACATATTTCATGTAATTTCAGCCAAACTGAAAATTTGATTTTTGGCTCCAAATTTCAGGTCCCGACCTTACGTTCTGAGCTCAATGTGGTAAAACCCGTTACAGAGGTTTTAGCACTCAGACTTGATTCAGGATGCATTTTTCTCACCTGGGATGGCATGGGCTTCCACGGGGGACACATATTTCATGTAATTTCAGCCAAACTGAAAATTTGATTTTTGGCTCCAAATTTCAGGTCCCGACCTTACGTTCTGAGCTCAATGTGGTAAAACCTGTTACAGAGGTTTTAGCCCTCAGACTTGATTCAGGATGCATTTTTCTCACCTGGGATGGCATGGGCTTCCACGGGGGACACATATTTCATGTAATTTCAGCCAAACTGAAAATTTGATTTTTGGCTCCAAATTTCAGGTCCGGACCTTATGTCATGAGGTCAATATGGTAAAACCCAAAACAGAGGTTTTAGCCCTCAGACTTGATTCAGGATGCATTTTTCTCACCTGGGATGGCATGGGCTTCCACGGGGGACCCATATTTCATGTAATTTCAGCCAAACTGAAAATTTGATTTTTTGCTCCAAATTTCAGGTCCCGACCTTACGTTCTTTGGTCAATGTGGTAAAACCCGTTACAGAGGTTTTAGCACTCAGACTTGATTCAGGATGCATTTTTCTCACCTGGGATGGCATGGGCTTCCACAGGGGACACGTATTTCATGTAATTTCAGCCAAACTGAAAATTTGATTTTTTGCTCCAAATTTCAGGTCCCGACCTTACGTTCTGAGCTCAATGTGGTGAAACCTGTTACAGAGGTTTTAGCCCTCAGACTTGATTCATGATGCATTTTTCTCACCTGGGATGGCATGGGCTACCACAGGGGACACATATTTCATGTTATTACAGCCAAACTGAAAATTTGATTTTTTGCTCCAAATTTCAGGTCCCGACCTTACGTTCTGAGCTCAATGTGGTAAAACCCGAAACAGAGGTTTTAGCCCTCAGACTTGATTCAGGATGCATTTTTCTCACCTGGGATGGCATGGGCTTCCACGGGGGACACATATTTCATGTAATTTCAGCCAAACTGAAAATTTGATTTTTGGCTCCAAATTTCAGGTCCCGACCTTAAGTTCTGAGCTCAATGTGGTAAAACTTGTTACAGAGGTTTTAGCCCTCAGACTTGATTCAGGATGCATTTTTGTCACCTGGGATGGCATGGGCTTCCACGGGGGACACATATTTCATGTAATTTCAGCCAAACTGAAAATTTGATTTTTGGCTCCAAATTTCAGGTCCCGACCTTACGTTCTGAGCTCAATGTGGTAAAACCCGTTACAGAGGTTTTAGCACTCAGACTTGATTCAGGATGCATTTTTCTCACCTGGGATGGCATGGGCTTCCACGGGGGACACATATTTCATGTAATTTCAGCCAAACTGAAAATTTGATTTTTGGCTCCAAATTTCAGGTCCCGACCTTACGTTCTGAGCTCAATGTGGTAAAACCTGTTACAGAGGTTTTAGCCCTCAGACTTGATTCAGGATGCATTTTTCTCACCTGGGATGGCATGGGCTTCCACGGGGGACACATATTTCATGTAATTTCAGCCAAACTGAAAATTTGATTTTTGGCTCCAAATTTCAGGTCCGGACCTTATGTCATGAGGTCAATATGGTAAAACCCAAAACAGAGGTTTTAGCCCTCAGACTTGATTCAGGATGCATTTTTCTCACCTGGGATGGCATGGGCTTCCACGGGGGACCCATATTTCATGTAATTTCAGCCAAACTGAAAATTTGATTTTTTGCTCCAAATTTCAGGTCCGGACCTTACGTTCTTTGGTCAATGTGGTAAAACCCGTTACAGAGGTTTTAGCACTCAGACTTGATTCAGGATGCATTTTTCTCACCTGGGATGGCATGGGCTTCCACAGGGGACACGTATTTCATGTAATTTCAGCCAAACTGAAAATTTGATTTTTTGCTCCAAATTTCAGGTCCCGACCTTACGTTCTGAGCTCAATGTGGTGAAACCTGTTACAGAGGTTTTAGCCCTCAGACTTGATTCATGATGCATTTTTCTCACCTGGGATGGCATGGGCTTCCACGGGGGACACATATTTCATGTTATTTCAGCCAAACTGAAAATTTGATTTTTGGCTCCAAATTTCAGGTCCCGACCTTACGTTCTTTGGTCAATGTGGTAAAACCCAAAACAGAGGTTTTAGCCCTCAGACTTGATTCAGGATGCATTTTTCTCACCTGGGATGGCATGGGCTACCACAGGGGACACATATTTCATGTTATTACAGCCAAACTGAAAATTTGATTTTTTGCTCCAAATTTCAGGTCCCGACCTTACGTTCTGAGCTCAATGTGGTAAAACCCGAAACAGAGGTTTTAGCCCTCAGACTTGATTCAGGATGCATTTTTCTCACCTGGGATGGCATGGGCTTCCACGGGGGACACATATTTCATGTAATTTCAGCCAAACTGAAAATTTGATTTTTGGCTCCAAATTTCAGGTCCCGACCTTAAGTTCTGAGCTCAATGTGGTAAAACTTGTTACAGAGGTTTTAGCCCTCAGACTTGATTCAGGATGCATTTTTGTCACCTGGGATGGCATGGGCTTCCACGGGGGACACATATTTCATGTAATTTCAGCCAAACTGAAAATTTGATTTTTGGCTCCAAATTTCAGGTCCCGACCTTATGTTCTGAGTTCAATATGGTAAAACCTGTTACAGAGGTTTTAGCCCTCAGACTTGATTCAGGATGCATTTTTCTCACCTGGGATGGCATGGGCTTCCACGGGGGACACATATTTCATGTAATTTCAGCCAAACTGAAAATTTGATTTTTTGCTCCAAATTTCAGGTCCGGACCTTACGTTCTGAGCTCAATGTGGTAAAACCCGTTACAGAGGTTTTAGCCCTCAGACTTGATTCAGGATGCATTTTTCTCACCTGGGATGGCATGGGCTTCCACGGGGGACACATATTTCATGTAATTTCAGCCAAACTGAAAATTTGATTTTTGGCTCCAAATTTCAGGTCCCGACCTTACGTTCTGAGCTCAATGTGGTAAAACCCGTTACAGAGGTTTTAGCCCTCAGACTTGATTCAGGATGCATTTTTCTCACCTGGAATGGCATGGGCTTCCACGGGGGACACATATTTCATGTAATTTCAGCCAAACTGAAAATTTGATTTTTGGCTCCAAATTTCAGGTCCCGACCTTATGTGCTGAGCTCAATGTGGTAAAACCTGTTACAGAGGTTTTAGCCCTCAGACTTGATTCAGGATGCATTTTTCTCACCTGGGATGGCATGGGCTTCCACGGGGGACACATATTTCATGTAATTTCAGCCAAACTGAAAATTTGATTTTTGGCTCTAAATTTCAGGTCCGGACCTTATGTCATGAGGTCAATATGGTAAAACCCAAAACAGAGGTTTTAGCCCTCAGACTTGATTCAGGATGCATTTTTTCTCACCTGGGATGGCATGGGCTTCCACAGGGGACACGTATTTCATGTTATTACAGCCAAACTGAAAATTTGATTTTTTGCTCCAAATTTCAGGTCCCGACCTTACGTTCTGAGCTCAATGTGGTAAAACCCGAAACAGAGGTTTTAGCCCTCAGACTTGATTCAGGATGCATTTTTCTCACCTGGGATGGCATGGGCTTCCACGGGGGACACATATTTCATGTAATTTCAGCCAAACTGAAAATTTGATTTTTGGCTCCAAATTTCAGGTCCCGACCTTAAGTTCTGAGCTCAATGTGGTAAAACTTGTTACAGAGGTTTTAGCCCTCAGACTTGATTCAGGATGCATTTTTCTCACCTGGGATGGCATGGGCTTCCACGGGGGACACATATTTCATGTAATTTCAGCCAAACTGAAAATTTGATTTTTGGCTCCAAATTTCAGGTCCCGACCTTATGTTCTGAGTTCAATATGGTAAAACCTGTTACAGAGGTTTTAGCCCTCAGACTTGATTCAGGATGCATTTTTCTCACCTGGGATGGCATGGGCTTCCACGGGGGACACATATTTCATGTAATTTCAGCCAAACTGAAAATTTGATTTTTTGCTCCAAATTTCAGGTCCCGACCTTACGTTCTGAGCTCAATGTGGTAAAACCCGTTACAGAGGTTTTAGCCCTCAGACTTGATTCAGGATGCATTTTTCTCACCTGGGATGGCATGGGCTTCCACGGGGGACACATATTTCATGTAATTTCAGCCAAACTGAAAATTTGATTTTTGGCTCCAAATTTCAGGTCCCGACCTTACGTTCTGAGCTCAATGTGGTAAAACCCGTTACAGAGGTTTTAGCACTCAGACTTGATTCAGGATGCATTTTTCTCACCTGGAATGGCATGGGCTTCCACGGGGGACACATATTTCATGTAATTTCAGCCAAACTGAAAATTTGATTTTTGGCTCCAAATTTCAGGTCCCGACCTTATGTGCTGAGCTCAATGTGGTAAAACCTGTTACAGAGGTTTTAGCCCTCAGACTTGATTCAGGATGCATTTTTCTCACCTGGGATGGCATGGGCTTCCACGGGGGACACATATTTCATGTAATTTCAGCCAAACTGAAAATTTGATTTTTGGCTCCAAATTTCAGGTCCGGACCTTATGTCATGAGGTCAATATGGTAAAACCCAAAACAGAGGTTTTAGCCCTCAGACTTGATTCAGGATGCATTTTTCTCACCTGGGATGGCATGGGCTTCCACGGGGGACACATATTTCATGTAATTTCAGCCAAACTGAAAATTTGATTTTTGGCTCCAAATTTCAGGTCCGGACCTTACGTTCTGAGCTCAATGTGGTAAAACCTGTTACAGAAGTTTTAGCCCTCAGACTTGATTCAGGATGCATTTTTCTCACCTGGGATGGCATGGGCTTCCACGGGGGACACATATTTCATGTAATTTCAGCCAAACTGAAAATTTGATTTTTTGCTCCAAATTTCAGGTCCGGACCTTACGTTCTGAGCTCAATGTGGTAAAACCTGTTACAGAGGTTTTAGCACTCAGACTTGATTCAGGATGCATTTTTCTCACCTGGGATGGCATGGGCTTCCACGGGGGACACATATTTCATGTAAATTCAGCCAAACTGAAAATTTGATTTTTTCGCTCCAAATTTCAGGTCCCGACCTTACGTTCTGAGCTCAATGTGGTAAAACCCGAAACAGAGGTTTTAGCCCTCAGACTTGATTCAGGATGCATTTTTCTCACCTGGGATGGCATGGGCTTCCACGGGGGACACATATTTCATGTAATTTCAGCCAAACTGAAAATTTGATTTTTTGCTCCAAATTTCAGGTCCCGACCTTACGTTCTGAGCTCAATGTGGTAAAACCCGTTACAGAGGTTTTAGCCCTCAGACTTGATTCAGGATGCATTTTTCTCACCTGGGATGGCATGGGCTTCCACGGGGGACACATATTTCATGTAATTTCAGCCAAACTGAAAATTTGATTTTTGGCTCCAAATTTCAGGTCCCGACCTTACGTTCTGAGCTCAATGTGGTAAAACCCGTTACAGAGGTTTTAGCACTCAGACTTGATTCAGGATGCATTTTTCTCACCTGGAATGGCATGGGCTTCCACGGGGGACACATATTTCATGTAATTTCAGCCAAACTGAAAATTTGATTTTTGGCTCCAAATTTCAGGTCCCGACCTTATGTGCTGAGCTCAATGTGGTAAAACCTGTTACAGAGGTTTTAGCCCTCAGACTTGATTCAGGATGCATTTTTCTCACCTGGGATGGCATGGGCTTCCACGGGGGACACATATTTCATGTAATTTCAGCCAAACTGAAAATTTGATTTTTGGCTCCAAATTTCAGGTCCGGACCTTATGTCATGAGGTCAATATGGTAAAACCCAAAACAGAGGTTTTAGCCCTCAGACTTGATTCAGGATGCATTTTTCTCACCTGGGATGGCATGGGCTTCCACGGGGGACACATATTTCATGTAATTTCAGCCAAACTGAAAATTTGATTTTTGGCTCCAAATTTCAGGTCCGGACCTTACGTTCTGAGCTCAATGTGGTAAAACCTGTTACAGAAGTTTTAGCCCTCAGACTTGATTCAGGATGCATTTTTCTCACCTGGGATGGCATGGGCTTCCACGGGGGACACATATTTCATGTAATTTCAGCCAAACTGAAAATTTGATTTTTTGCTCCAAATTTCAGGTCCGGACCTTACGTTCTGAGCTCAATGTGGTAAAACCTGTTACAGAGGTTTTAGCACTCAGACTTGATTCAGGATGCATTTTTCTCACCTGGGATGGCATGGGCTTCCACGGGGGACACATATTTCATGTAAATTCAGCCAAACTGAAAATTTGATTTTTTCGCTCCAAATTTCAGGTCCCGACCTTACGTTCTGAGCTCAATGTGGTAAAACCCGAAACAGAGGTTTTAGCCCTCAGACTTGATTCAGGATGCATTTTTCTCACCTGGGATGGCATGGGCTTCCACGGGGGACACATATTTCATGTAATTTCAGCCAAACTGAAAATTTGATTTTTGGCTCCAAATTTCAGGTCCCGACCTTACGTTCTGAGCTCAATGTGGTAAAACCCGTTACAGAGGTTTTAGCACTCAGACTTGATTCAGGATGCATTTTTCTCACCTGGGATGGCATGGGCTTCCACGGGGGACACATATTTCATGTAATTTCAGCCAAACTGAAAATTTGATTTTTGGCTCCAAATTTCAGGTCCCGACCTTACGTTCTGAGCTCAATGTGGTAAAACCCGTTACAGAGGTTTTAGCACTCAGACTTGATTCAGGATGCATTTTTCTCACCTGGGATGGCATGGGCTTCCACGGGGGACACATATTTCATGTAATTTCAGCCAAACTGAAAATTTGATTTTTGGCTCCAAATTTCAGGTCCCGACCTTACGTTCTGAGCTCAATGTGGTAAAACCTGTTACAGAGGTTTTAGCCCTCAGACTTGATTCAGGATGCATTTTTCTCACCTGGGATGGCATGGGCTTCCACGGGGGACACATATTTCATGTAATTTCAGCCAAACTGAAAATTTGATTTTTGGCTCCAAATTTCAGGTCCGGACCTTATGTCATGAGGTCAATATGGTAAAACCCAAAACAGAGGTTTTAGCCCTCAGACTTGATTCAGGATGCATTTTTCTCACCTGGGATGGCATGGGCTTCCACGGGGGACCCATATTTCATGTAATTTCAGCCAAACTGAAAATTTGATTTTTTGCTCCAAATTTCAGGTCCGGACCTTACGTTCTTTGGTCAATGTGGTAAAACCCGTTACAGAGGTTTTAGCACTCAGACTTGATTCAGGATGCATTTTTCTCACCTGGGATGGCATGGGCTTCCACAGGGGACACGTATTTCATGTAATTTCAGCCAAACTGAAAATTTGATTTTTTGCTCCAAATTTCAGGTCCCGACCTTACGTTCTGAGCTCAATGTGGTGAAACCTGTTACAGAGGTTTTAGCCCTCAGACTTGATTCATGATGCATTTTTCTCACCTGGGATGGCATGGGCTTCCACGGGGGACACATATTTCATGTTATTTCAGCCAAACTGAAAATTTGATTTTTGGCTCCAAATTTCAGGTCCCGACCTTACGTTCTTTGGTCAATGTGGTAAAACCCAAAACAGAGGTTTTAGCCCTCAGACTTGATTCAGGATGCATTTTTCTCACCTGGGATGGCATGGGCTTCCACAGGGGACACATATTTCATGTTATTACAGCCAAACTGAAAATTTGATTTTTTGCTCCAAATTTCAGGTCCCGACCTTACGTTCTGAGCTCAATGTGGTAAAACCTATTACAGAGGTTTTAGCCCTCAGACTTGATTCATGATGCATTTTTCTCACCTGGGATGGCATGGGCTTCCACGGGGGACACATATTTCATGTAATTTCAGCCAAACTGAAAATTTGATTTTTGGCTCCAAATTTCAGGTCCCGACCTTAAGTTCTGAGCTCAATGTGGTAAAACTTGTTACAGAGGTTTTAGCCCTCAGACTTGATTCAGGATGCATTTTTCTCACCTGGGATGGCATGGGCTTCCACGGGGGACACATATTCCATGTAATTTCAGCCAAACTGAAAATTTGATTTTTGGCTCCAAATTTCAGGTCCCGACCTTATGTTCTGAGTTCAATATGGTAAAACCTGTTACAGAGGTTTTAGCCCTCAGACTTGATTCAGGATGCATTTTTCTCACCTGGGATGGCATGGGCTTCCACGGGGGACACATATTTCATAAAATTTCAGCCAAACTGAAAATTTGATTTTTGGCTCCAAATTTGAGGTCCGGACCTTACGTTCTGAGGTCAATCTGGTAAAACCTGTTACAGAGGTTTTAGCCCTCAGACTTGATTCAGGATGCATTTTTCTCACCTGGGATGGCATTGGCTTCCATGGGGGACACATATTTCATGTAATTTCAGCCAAACTGAAAATTTGATTTTTGGCTCCAAATTTCAGGTCCCGACCTTACATTCTGAGCTCAATGTGGTAAAACCTGTTACAGAGGTTTTAGCCCTCAGACTTGATTCAGGATGCATTTTTCTCACCTGGGATGGCATGGGCTTCCACGGGGGACACATATTTCATGTAATTTCAGCCAAACTGAAAATTTGATTTTTGGCTCCAAATTTCAGGTCCCGACCATACGTTCTGAGTTCAATATGGTAAAACCCAAAACAGAGGTTTTAGCCCTCAGACTTGATTCAGGATGCATTTTTCTCACCTGGGATGGCATGGGCTTCCACGGGGGACACATATTTCATGTAATTTCAGCCAAACTGAAAATTTGATTTTTTGCTCCAAATTTCAGGTCCCGACCTTACGTTCTGAGTTCAATATGGTAAAACCCAAAACAGAGGTTTTAGCCCTCAGACTTGATTCAGGATGCATTTTTCTCACCTGGGATGGCATGGGCTTCCACAGGGGACACGTATTTCATGTTATTACAGCCAAACTGAAAATTTGATTTTTTGCTCCAAATTTCAGGTCCCGACCTTACGTTCTGAGCTCAATGTGGTAAAACCCGAAACAGAGGTTTTAGCCCTCAGACTTGATTCATGATGCATTTTTCTCACCTGGGATGGCATGGGCTTCCACGGGGGACACATATTTCATGTTATTTCAGCCAAACTGAAAATTTGATTTTTGGCTCCAAATTTCAGGTCCCGACCTTACGTTCTGAGCTCAATGTGGTAAAACCTGTTACAGAGGTTTTAGCCCTCAGACTTGATTCAGGATGCATTTTTCTCACCTGGGATGGCATGGGCTTCCACAGGGGACACGTATTTCATGTTATTACAGCCAAACTGAAAATTTGATTTTTGGCTCCAAATTTCAGGTCCGGACCTTGCGTTCTGAGCTCAATGTGGTAAAACCTGTTACAGAGGTTTTAGCCCTCAGACTTGATTCAGGATGCATTTTTCTCACCTGGGATGGCATGGGCTTCCACAGGGGACACATATTTCATGTTATTTCAGCCAAACTGAAAATTTGATTTTTTGCTCCAAATTTCAGGTCCCGACCTTACGTTCTGAGCTCAATGTGGTAAAACCCGTTACAGAGGTTTTAGCCCTCAGACTTGATTCAGGATGCATTTTTCTCACCTGGGATGGCATGGGCTTCCACGGGGGACACTTATTTCATGTAATTTCAGCCAAACTGAAAATTTAATTTTTTGGCTCCAAATTTCAGGTCCCGACCTTACGTTCTGAGCTCAATGTGGTAAAACCCGTTACAGGGGTTTTAGCCCTCAGACTTGATTCAGGATGCATTTTTCTCACCTGGGATGGCATGGGCTTCCACGGGGGACACATATTTCATGTAATTTCAGCCAAACTGAAAATTTGATTTTTGGCTCCAAATTTCAGGTCCGGACCTTATGTCATGAGGTCAATATGGTAAAACCCAAAACAGAGGTTTTAGCCCTCAGACTTGATTCAGGATGCATTTTTCTCACCTGGGATGGCATGGGCTTCCACGGGGGACCCATATTTCATGTAATTTCAGCCAAACTGAAAATTTGATTTTTTGCTCCAAATTTCAGGTCCCGACCTTACGTTCTTTGGTCAATGTGGTAAAACCCGTTACAGAGGTTTTAGCACTCAGACTTGATTCAGGATGCATTTTTCTCACCTGGGATGGCATGGGCTTCCACAGGGGACACGTATTTCATGTAATTTCAGCCAAACTGAAAATTTGATTTTTTGCTCCAAATTTCAGGTCCCGACCTTACGTTCTGAGCTCAATGTGGTGAAACCTGTTACAGAGGTTTTAGCCCTCAGACTTGATTCATGATGCATTTTTCTCACCTGGGATGGCATGGGCTTCCACGGGGGACACATATTTCATGTTATTTCAGCCAAACTGAAAATTTGATTTTTGGCTCCAAATTTCAGGTCCCGACCTTACGTTCTTTGGTCAATGTGGTAAAACCCAAAACAGAGGTTTTAGCCCTCAGACTTGATTCAGGATGCATTTTTCTCACCTGGGATGGCATGGGCTACCACAGGGGACACATATTTCATGTTATTACAGCCAAACTGAAAATTTGATTTTTGGCTCCAAATTTCAGGTCCCGACCTTACGTTCTGAGCTCAATGTGGTAAAACCCGAAACAGAGGTTTTAGCCCTCAGACTTGATTCAGGATGCATTTTTCTCACCTGGGATGGCATGGGCTTCCACGGGGGACACATATTTCATGTAATTTCAGCCAAACTGAAAATTTGATTTTTGGCTCCAAATTTCAGGTCCCGACCTTAAGTTCTGAGCTCAATGTGGTAAAACTTGTTACAGAGGTTTTAGCCCTCAGACTTGATTCAGGATGCATTTTTCTCACCTGGGATGGCATGGGCTTCCACGGGGGACACATATTTCATGTAATTTCAGCCAAACTGAAAATTTGATTTTTGGCTCCAAATTTCAGGTCCCGACCTTATGTGCTGAGCTCAATGTGGTAAAACCTGTTACAGAGGTTTTAGCCCTCAGACTTGATTCAGGATGCATTTTTCTCACCTGGGATGGCATGGGCTTCCACGGGGGACACATATTTCATGTAATTTCAGCCAAACTGAAAATTTGATTTTTGGCTCTAAATTTCAGGTCCGGACCTTATGTCATGAGGTCAATATGGTAAAACCCAAAACAGAGGTTTTAGCCCTCAGACTTGATTCAGGATGCATTTTTTCTCACCTGGGATGGCATGGGCTTCCACAGGGGACACGTATTTCATGTTATTACAGCCAAACTGAAAATTTGATTTTTTGCTCCAAATTTCAGGTCCCGACCTTACGTTCTGAGCTCAATGTGGTAAAACCCGAAACAGAGGTTTTAGCCCTCAGACTTGATTCAGGATGCATTTTTCTCACCTGGGATGGCATGGGCTTCCACGGGGGACACATATTTCATGTAATTTCAGCCAAACTGAAAATTTGATTTTTGGCTCCAAATTTCAGGTCCCGACCTTAAGTTCTGAGCTCAATGTGGTAAAACTTGTTACAGAGGTTTTAGCCCTCAGACTTGATTCAGGATGCATTTTTCTCACCTGGGATGGCATGGGCTTCCACGGGGGACACATATTTCATGTAATTTCAGCCAAACTGAAAATTTGATTTTTGGCTCCAAATTTCAGGTCCCGACCTTATGTTCTGAGTTCAATATGGTAAAACCTGTTACAGAGGTTTTAGCCCTCAGACTTGATTCAGGATGCATTTTTCTCACCTGGGATGGCATGGGCTTCCACGGGGGACACATATTTCATGTAATTTCAGCCAAACTGAAAATTTGATTTTTTGCTCCAAATTTCAGGTCCCGACCTTACGTTCTGAGCTCAATGTGGTAAAACCCGTTACAGAGGTTTTAGCCCTCAGACTTGATTCAGGATGCATTTTTCTCACCTGGGATGGCATGGGCTTCCACGGGGGACACATATTTCATGTAATTTCAGCCAAACTGAAAATTTGATTTTTGGCTCCAAATTTCAGGTCCCGACCTTACGTTCTGAGCTCAATGTGGTAAAACCCGTTACAGAGGTTTTAGCACTCAGACTTGATTCAGGATGCATTTTTCTCACCTGGAATGGCATGGGCTTCCACGGGGGACACATATTTCATGTAATTTCAGCCAAACTGAAAATTTGATTTTTGGCTCCAAATTTCAGGTCCCGACCTTATGTGCTGAGCTCAATGTGGTAAAACCTGTTACAGAGGTTTTAGCCCTCAGACTTGATTCAGGATGCATTTTTCTCACCTGGGATGGCATGGGCTTCCACGGGGGACACATATTTCATGTAATTTCAGCCAAACTGAAAATTTGATTTTTGGCTCCAAATTTCAGGTCCGGACCTTATGTCATGAGGTCAATATGGTAAAACCCAAAACAGAGGTTTTAGCCCTCAGACTTGATTCAGGATGCATTTTTCTCACCTGGGATGGCATGGGCTTCCACGGGGGACACATATTTCATGTAATTTCAGCCAAACTGAAAATTTGATTTTTGGCTCCAAATTTCAGGTCCGGACCTTACGTTCTGAGCTCAATGTGGTAAAACCTGTTACAGAAGTTTTAGCCCTCAGACTTGATTCAGGATGCATTTTTCTCACCTGGGATGGCATGGGCTTCCACGGGGGACACATATTTCATGTAATTTCAGCCAAACTGAAAATTTGATTTTTGGCTCCAAATTTCAGGTCCGGACCTTACGTTCTGAGCTCAATGTGGTAAAACCTGTTACAGAGGTTTTAGCACTCAGACTTGATTCAGGATGCATTTTTCTCACCTGGGATGGCATGGGCTTCCACGGGGGACACATATTTCATGTAAATTCAGCCAAACTGAAAATTTGATTTTTTCGCTCCAAATTTCAGGTCCCGACCTTACGTTCTGAGCTCAATGTGGTAAAACCCGAAACAGAGGTTTTAGCCCTCAGACTTGATTCAGGATGCATTTTTCTCACCTGGGATGGCATGGGCTTCCACGGGGGACACATATTTCATGTAATTTCAGCCAAACTGAAAATTTGATTTTTGGCTCCAAATTTCAGGTCCCGACCTTACGTTCTGAGCTCAATGTGGTAAAACCCGTTACAGAGGTTTTAGCACTCAGACTTGATTCAGGATGAATTTTTCTCACCTGGGATGGCATGGGCTTCCACGGGGGACACATATTTCATGTAATTTCAGCCAAACTGAAAATTTGATTTTTGGCTCCAAATTTCAGGTCCCGACCTTACGTTCTGAGCTCAATGTGGTAAAACCCGTTACAGAGGTTTTAGCACTCAGACTTGATTCAGGATGCATTTTTCTCACCTGGGATGGCATGGGCTTCCACGGGGGACACATATTTCATGTAATTTCAGCCAAACTGAAAATTTGATTTTTGGCTCCAAATTTCAGGTCCCGACCTTACGTTCTGAGCTCAATGTGGTAAAACCTGTTACAGAGGTTTTAGCCCTCAGACTTGATTCAGGATGCATTTTTCTCACCTGGGATGGCATGGGCTTCCACGGGGGACACATATTTCATGTAATTTCAGCCAAACTGAAAATTTGATTTTTGGCTCCAAATTTCAGGTCCGGACCTTATGTCATGAGGTCAATATGGTAAAACCCAAAACAGAGGTTTTAGCCCTCAGACTTGATTCAGGATGCATTTTTCTCACCTGGGATGGCATGGGCTTCCACGGGGGACCCATATTTCATGTAATTTCAGCCAAACTGAAAATTTGATTTTTTGCTCCAAATTTCAGGTCCGGACCTTACGTTCTTTGGTCAATGTGGTAAAACCCGTTACAGAGGTTTTAGCACTCAGACTTG
The DNA here is from genome assembly GCF_033239565.1 of Halichoeres trimaculatus. Lineage (NCBI taxonomy): Eukaryota > Metazoa > Chordata > Actinopteri > Labriformes > Labridae > Halichoeres > Halichoeres trimaculatus. The sequence continues at coordinate 457,680 of NW_027437209.1, forward strand.
ATTCAGGATGCATTTTTCTCACCTGGGATGGCATGGGCTTCCACAGGGGACACGTATTTCATGTAATTTCAGCCAAACTGAAAATTTGATTTTTTGCTCCAAATTTCAGGTCCCGACCTTACGTTCTGAGCTCAATGTGGTGAAACCTGTTACAGAGGTTTTAGCCCTCAGACTTGATTCATGATGCATTTTTCTCACCTGGGATGGCATGGGCTTCCACGGGGGACACATATTTCATGTTATTTCAGCCAAACTGAAAATTTGATTTTTGGCTCCAAATTTCAGGTCCCGACCTTACGTTCTTTGGTCAATGTGGTAAAACCCAAAACAGAGGTTTTAGCCCTCAGACTTGATTCAGGATGCATTTTTCTCACCTGGGATGGCATGGGCTTCCACAGGGGACACGTATTTCATGTTATTACAGCCAAACTGAAAATTTGATTTTTTGCTCCAAATTTCAGGTCCCGACCTTACGTTCTGAGCTCAATGTGGTAAAACCTATTACAGAGGTTTTAGCCCTCAGACTTGATTCATGATGCATTTTTCTCACCTGGGATGGCATGGGCTTCCACGGGGGACACATATTTCATGTAATTTCAGCCAAACTGAAAATTTGATTTTTGGCTCCAAATTTCAGGTCCCGACCTTAAGTTCTGAGCTCAATGTGGTAAAACTTGTTACAGAGGTTTTAGCCCTCAGACTTGATTCAGGATGCATTTTTCTCACCTGGGATGGCATGGGCTTCCACGGGGGACACATATTCCATGTAATTTCAGCCAAACTGAAAATTTGATTTTTGGCTCCAAATTTCAGGTCCCGACCTTATGTTCTGAGTTCAATATGGTAAAACCTGTTACAGAGGTTTTAGCCCTCAGACTTGATTCAGGATGCATTTTTCTCACCTGGGATGGCATGGGCTTCCACGGGGGACACATATTTCATAAAATTTCAGCCAAACTGAAAATTTGATTTTTGGCTCCAAATTTGAGGTCCGGACCTTACGTTCTGAGGTCAATCTGGTAAAACCTGTTACAGAGGTTTTAGCCCTCAGACTTGATTCAGGATGCATTTTTCTCACCTGGGATGGCATGGGCTTCCATGGGGGACACATATTTCATGTAATTTCAGCCAAACTGAAAATTTGATTTTTGGCTCCAAATTTCAGGTCCCGACCTTACATTCTGAGCTCAATGTGGTAAAACCTGTTACAGAGGTTTTAGCCCTCAGACTTGATTCAGGATGCATTTTTCTCACCTGGGATGGCATGGGCTTCCACGGGGGACACATATTTCATGTAATTTCAGCCAAACTGAAAATTTGATTTTTGGCTCCAAATTTCAGGTCCCGACCATACGTTCTGAGTTCAATATGGTAAAACCCAAAACAGAGGTTTTAGCCCTCAGACTTGATTCAGGATGCATTTTTCTCACCTGGGATGGCATGGGCTTCCACGGGGGACACATATTTCATGTAATTTCAGCCAAACTGAAAATTTGATTTTTTGCTCCAAATTTCAGGTCCCGACCTTACGTTCTGAGTTCAATATGGTAAAACCCAAAACAGAGGTTTTAGCCCTCAGACTTGATTCAGGATGCATTTTTCTCACCTGGGATGGCATGGGCTTCCACAGGGGACACGTATTTCATGTTATTACAGCCAAACTGAAAATTTGATTTTTTGCTCCAAATTTCAGGTCCCGACCTTACGTTCTGAGCTCAATGTGGTAAAACCTGTTACAGAGGTTTTAGCCCTCAGACTTGATTCAGGATGCATTTTTCTCACCTGGGATGGCATGGGCTTCCACAGGGGACACGTATTTCATGTTATTACAGCCAAACTGAAAATTTGATTTTTGGCTCCAAATTTCAGGTCCGGACCTTGCGTTCTGAGCTCAATGTGGTAAAACCTGTTACAGAGGTTTTAGCCCTCAGACTTGATTCAGGATGCATTTTTCTCACCTGGGATGGCATGGGCTTCCACAGGGGACACATATTTCATGTTATTTCAGCCAAACTGAAAATTTGATTTTTTGCTCCAAATTTCAGGTCCCGACCTTACGTTCTGAGCTCAATGTGGTAAAACCCGTTACAGAGGTTTTAGCCCTCAGACTTGATTCAGGATGCATTTTTCTCACCTGGGATGGCATGGGCTTCCACGGGGGACACTTATTTCATGTAATTTCAGCCAAACTGAAAATTTAATTTTTTGGCTCCAAATTTCAGGTCCCGACCTTACGTTCTGAGCTCAATGTGGTAAAACCCGTTACAGGGGTTTTAGCCCTCAGACTTGATTCAGGATGCATTTTTCTCACCTGGGATGGCATGGGCTTCCACGGGGGACACATATTTCATGTAATTTCAGCCAAACTGAAAATTTGATTTTTGGCTCCAAATTTCAGGTCCCGACCTTACGTTCTGAGCTCAATGTGGTAAAACCTGTTACAGAGGTTTTAGCCCTCAGACTTGATTCAGGATGCATTTTTCTCACCTGGGATGGCATGGGCTTCCACAGGGGACACGTATTTCATGTTATTACAGCCAAACTGAAAATTTGATTTTTTGCTCCAAATTTCAGGTCCCGACCTTACGTTCTGAGTTCAATGTGGTAAAACCCGAAACAGAGGTTTTAGCCCTCAGACTTGATTCATGATGCATTTTTCTCACCTGGGATGGCATGGGCTTCCACGGGGGACACATATTTCATGTTATTTCAGCCAAACTGAAAATTTTATTTTTGGCTCCAAATTTCAGGTCCCGACCTTACGTTCTGAGCTCAATGTGGTAAAACCTGTTACAGAGGTTTTAGCCCTCAGACTTGATTCAGGATGCATTTTTCTCAGCTGGGATGGCATGGGCTTCCACAGGGGACACGTATTTCATGTAATTTCAGCCAAACTGAAAATTTGATTTTTTACTCCAAATTTCAGGTCCGGACCTTACGTTCTGAGCTCAATGTGGTAAAACCCGAAACAGAGGTTTTAGCCCTCAGACTTCATTCAGGATGCATTTTTCTCACCTGGGATGGCATGGTCTTCCAGGGGGGACACATATTTCATGTAATTTCAGCCAAACTGAAAATTTGATTTTTGGCTCCAAATTTCAGGTCCCGACCTTACGTTCTGAGCTCAATGTGGTAAAACCCAAAACAGAGGTTTTAGCCCTCAGACTTGATTCAGGATGCATTTTTCTCACCTGGGATGGCATGGGCTTGCACGGGGGACACATATTTCATGTAATTTCAGCCAAACTGAAAATTTGATTTTTTGCTCCAAATTTCAGGTCCCGACCTTACGTTCTGAGATCAATGTGGTAAAACCCATTACAGAGGTTTTAGCCCTCAGACTTGATTCAGGATGCATTTTTCTCACCTGGGATGGCATGGGCTTTCACGTGGGACACATATTTAATGTTATTTCAGCCAAACTGAAAATTTGATTTTTGGCTCCAAATTTCAGGTCCCGACCTTACGTTCTGAGTTCAATATGGTAAAACCCAAAACAGAGGTTTTAGCCCTCAGACTTGATTCAGGATGCATTTTTCTCACCTGGGATGGCATGGGCTTCCACAGGGGGACACATATTTCATGTAATTTCAGCCAAACTGAAAATTTGATTTTTTGCTCCAAATTTCAGGTCCCGACCTTACGTTCTGAGCTCAATGTGGTGAAACCCGAAACAGAGGTTTTAGCCCTCAGACTTGATTCATGATGCATTTTTCTCACCTGGGATGGCATGGGCTTCCACGGGGGACACATATTTCATATAATTTCAGCCAAACTGAAAATTTGATTTTTTGGCTCCAAATTTCAGGTCCCGACCTTACGTTCTGAGCTCAATGTGGTAAAACCTGTTACAGAGGTTTTAGCCCTCAGACTTGATTCAGGATGCATTTTTCTCAGCTGGGATGGCATGGGCTTCCACAGGGGACACGTATTTCATGTAATTTCAGCCAAACTGAAAATTTGATTTTTTACTCCAAATTTCAGGTCCGGACCTTACGTTCTGAGCTCAATGTGGTAAAACCCGAAACAGAGGTTTTAGCCCTCAGACTTGATTCAGGATGCATTTTTCTCACCTGGGATGGCATGGGCTTCCAGGGGGGACACATATTTCATGTAATTTCAGCCAAACTGAAAATTTGATTTTTGGCTCCAAATTTCAGGTCCCGACCTTACGTTCTGAGCTCAATGTGGTAAAACCTGTTACAGAGGTTTTAGCCCTCAGACTTGATTCAGGATGCATTTTTCTCACCTGGGATGGCATGGGCTTCCACGGGGGACACATATTTCATGTAATTTCAGCCAAACTGAAAATTTGATTTTTGGCTCCAAATTTCAGGTCCCGACCTTACGTTCTGAGTTCAATATGGTAAAACCCAAAACAGAGGTTTTAGCCCTCAGACTTGATTCAGGATGCATTTTTCTCACCTGGGATGGCATGGGCTTCCACAGGGGGACACATATTTCATGTAATTTCAGCCAAACTGAAAATTTGATTTTTTGCTCCAAATTTCAGGTCCCGACCTTACGTTCTGAGCTCAATGTGGTAAAACCCGAAACAGAGGTTTTAGCCCTCAGACTTGATTCATGATGCATTTTTCTCACCTGGGATGGCATGGGCTTCCACGGGGGACACATATTTCATATAATTTCAGCCAAACTGAAAATTTGATTTTTGGCTCCAAATTTCAGGTCCCGACCTTACGTTCTGAGCTCAATGTGGTAAAACCCGTTACAGAGGTTTTAGCCCTCAGACTTGATTCAGGATGCATTTTTCTCACCTGGGATGGCATGGGCTTCCACAGGGGACACATAATTCATGTAATTTCAGCTAAACTGAAAATTTTATTTTTTGGCTCCAAATTTCAGGTCCGGACCTTATGTTCTGAGCTCAATGTGGTAAAACCTGTTACAGAGGTTTTAGCACTCAGACTTGATTCAGGATGCATTTTTCTCACCTGGGATGGCATGGGCTTCCACGGGGGACACATATTTCATGTAATTTCAGCCAAACTGAAAATTTGATTTTTGGCTCCAAATTTCAGGTCCGGACCTTACGTTCTTTGGTCAATGTGGTAAAACCCGTTACAGAGGTTTTAGCACTCAGACTTGATTCAGGATGCATTTTTCTCACCTGGGATGGCATGGGCTTCCACAGGGGACACGTATTTCATGTAATTTCAGCCAAACTGAAAATTTGATTTTTTGCTCCAAATTTCAGGTCCCGACCTTACGTTCTGAGCTCAATGTGGTGAAACCTGTTACAGAGGTTTTAGCCCTCAGACTTGATTCATGATGCATTTTTCTCACCTGGGATGGCATGGGCTTCCACGGGGGACACATATTTCATGTTATTTCAGCCAAACTGAAAATTTGATTTTTGGCTCCAAATTTCAGGTCCCGACCTTACGTTCTTTGGTCAATGTGGTAAAACCCAAAACAGAGGTTTTAGCCCTCAGACTTGATTCAGGATGCATTTTTCTCACCTGGGATGGCATGGGCTACCACAGGGGACACATATTTCATGTTATTACAGCCAAACTGAAAATTTGATTTTTTGCTCCAAATTTCAGGTCCCGACCTTACGTTCTGAGCTCAATGTGGTAAAACCCGAAACAGAGGTTTTAGCCCTCAGACTTGATTCAGGATGCATTTTTCTCACCTGGGATGGCATGGGCTTCCACGGGGGACACATATTTCATGTAATTTCAGCCAAACTGAAAATTTGATTTTTGGCTCCAAATTTCAGGTCCCGACCTTAAGTTCTGAGCTCAATGTGGTAAAACTTGTTACAGAGGTTTTAGCCCTCAGACTTGATTCAGGATGCATTTTTGTCACCTGGGATGGCATGGGCTTCCACGGGGGACACATATTTCATGTAATTTCAGCCAAACTGAAAATTTGATTTTTGGCTCCAAATTTCAGGTCCCGACCTTATGTTCTGAGTTCAATATGGTAAAACCTGTTACAGAGGTTTTAGCCCTCAGACTTGATTCAGGATGCATTTTTCTCACCTGGGATGGCATGGGCTTCCACGGGGGACACATATTTCATGTAATTTCAGCCAAACTGAAAATTTGATTTTTTGCTCCAAATTTCAGGTCCGGACCTTACGTTCTGAGCTCAATGTGGTAAAACCCGTTACAGAGGTTTTAGCCCTCAGACTTGATTCAGGATGCATTTTTCTCACCTGGGATGGCATGGGCTTCCACGGGGGACACATATTTCATGTAATTTCAGCCAAACTGAAAATTTGATTTTTGGCTCCAAATTTCAGGTCCCGACCTTACGTTCTGAGCTCAATGTGGTAAAACCCGTTACAGAGGTTTTAGCACTCAGACTTGATTCAGGATGCATTTTTCTCACCTGGAATGGCATGGGCTTCCACGGGGGACACATATTTCATGTAATTTCAGCCAAACTGAAAATTTGATTTTTGGCTCCAAATTTCAGGTCCCGACCTTATGTGCTGAGCTCAATGTGGTAAAACCTGTTACAGAGGTTTTAGCCCTCAGACTTGATTCAGGATGCATTTTTCTCACCTGGGATGGCATGGGCTTCCACGGGGGACACATATTTCATGTAATTTCAGCCAAACTGAAAATTTGATTTTTGGCTCTAAATTTCAGGTCCGGACCTTATGTCATGAGGTCAATATGGTAAAACCCAAAACAGAGGTTTTAGCCCTCAGACTTGATTCAGGATGCATTTTTCTCACCTGGGATGGCATGGGCTTCCACAGGGGACACGTATTTCATGTTATTACAGCCAAACTGAAAATTTGATTTTTTGCTCCAAATTTCAGGTCCCGACCTTACGTTCTGAGCTCAATGTGGTAAAACCCGAAACAGAGGTTTTAGCCCTCAGACTTGATTCAGGATGCATTTTTCTCACCTGGGATGGCATGGGCTTCCACGGGGGACACATATTTCATGTAATTTCAGCCAAACTGAAAATTTGATTTTTGGCTCCAAATTTCAGGTCCCGACCTTAAGTTCTGAGCTCAATGTGGTAAAACTTGTTACAGAGGTTTTAGCCCTCAGACTTGATTCAGGATGCATTTTTCTCACCTGGGATGGCATGGGCTTCCACGGGGGACACATATTTCATGTAATTTCAGCCAAACTGAAAATTTGATTTTTGGCTCCAAATTTCAGGTCCCGACCTTATGTTCTGAGTTCAATATGGTAAAACCTGTTACAGAGGTTTTAGCCCTCAGACTTGATTCAGGATGCATTTTTCTCACCTGGGATGGCATGGGCTTCCACGGGGGACACATATTTCATGTAATTTCAGCCAAACTGAAAATTTGATTTTTTGCTCCAAATTTCAGGTCCCGACCTTACGTTCTGAGCTCAATGTGGTAAAACCCGTTACAGAGGTTTTAGCCCTCAGACTTGATTCAGGATGCATTTTTCTCACCTGGGATGGCATGGGCTTCCACGGGGGACACATATTTCATGTAATTTCAGCCAAACTGAAAATTTGATTTTTGGCTCCAAATTTCAGGTCCCGACCTTACGTTCTGAGCTCAATGTGGTAAAACCCGTTACAGAGGTTTTAGCACTCAGACTTGATTCAGGATGCATTTTTCTCACCTGGAATGGCATGGGCTTCCACGGGGGACACATATTTCATGTAATTTCAGCCAAACTGAAAATTTGATTTTTGGCTCCAAATTTCAGGTCCCGACCTTATGTGCTGAGCTCAATGTGGTAAAACCTGTTACAGAGGTTTTAGCCCTCAGACTTGATTCAGGATGCATTTTTCTCACCTGGGATGGCATGGGCTTCCACGGGGGACACATATTTCATGTAATTTCAGCCAAACTGAAAATTTGATTTTTGGCTCCAAATTTCAGGTCCGGACCTTATGTCATGAGGTCAATATGGTAAAACCCAAAACAGAGGTTTTAGCCCTCAGACTTGATTCAGGATGCATTTTTCTCACCTGGGATGGCATGGGCTTCCACGGGGGACACATATTTCATGTAATTTCAGCCAAACTGAAAATTTGATTTTTTGCTCCAAATTTCAGGTCCGGACCTTACGTTCTGAGCTCAATGTGGTAAAACCTGTTACAGAGGTTTTAGCACTCAGACTTGATTCAGGATGCATTTTTCTCACCTGGGATGGCATGGGCTTCCACGGGGGACACATATTTCATGTAATTTCAGCCAAACTGAAAATTTGATTTTTTGCTCCAAATTTCAGGTCCGGACCTTACGTTCTGAGCTCAATGTGGTAAAACCTGTTACAGAGGTTTTAGCACTCAGACTTGATTCAGGATGCATTTTTCTCACCTGGGATGGCATGGGCTTCCACGGGGGACACATATTTCATGTAAATTCAGCCAAACTGAAAATTTGATTTTTTCGCTCCAAATTTCAGGTCCCGACCTTACGTTCTGAGCTCAATGTGGTAAAACCCGAAACAGAGGTTTTAGCCCTCAGACTTGATTCAGGATGCATTTTTCTCACCTGGGATGGCATGGGCTTCCACGGGGGACACATATTTCATGTAATTTCAGCCAAACTGAAAATTTGATTTTTGGCTCCAAATTTCAGGTCCCGACCTTACGTTCTGAGCTCAATGTGGTAAAACCCGTTACAGAGGTTTTAGCACTCAGACTTGATTCAGGATGCATTTTTCTCACCTGGGATGGCATGGGCTTCCACGGGGGACACATATTTCATGTAATTTCAGCCAAACTGAAAATTTGATTTTTGGCTCCAAATTTCAGGTCCCGACCTTACGTTCTGAGCTCAATGTGGTAAAACCCGTTACAGAGGTTTTAGCACTCAGACTTGATTCAGGATGCATTTTTCTCACCTGGGATGGCATGGGCTTCCACGGGGGACACATATTTCATGTAATTTCAGCCAAACTGAAAATTTGATTTTTGGCTCCAAATTTCAGGTCCCGACCTTACGTTCTGAGCTCAATGTGGTAAAACCTGTTACAGAGGTTTTAGCCCTCAGACTTGATTCAGGATGCATTTTTCTCACCTGGGATGGCATGGGCTTCCACGGGGGACACATATTTCATGTAATTTCAGCCAAACTGAAAATTTGATTTTTGGCTCCAAATTTCAGGTCCGGACCTTATGTCATGAGGTCAATATGGTAAAACCCAAAACAGAGGTTTTAGCCCTCAGACTTGATTCAGGATGCATTTTTCTCACCTGGGATGGCATGGGCTTCCACGGGGGACCCATATTTCATGTAATTTCAGCCAAACTGAAAATTTGATTTTTTGCTCCAAATTTCAGGTCCGGACCTTACGTTCTTTGGTCAATGTGGTAAAACCCGTTACAGAGGTTTTAGCACTCAGACTTGATTCAGGATGCATTTTTCTCACCTGGGATGGCATGGGCTTCCACAGGGGACACGTATTTCATGTAATTTCAGCCAAACTGAAAATTTGATTTTTTGCTCCAAATTTCAGGTCCCGACCTTACGTTCTGAGCTCAATGTGGTGAAACCTGTTACAGAGGTTTTAGCCCTCAGACTTGATTCATGATGCATTTTTCTCACCTGGGATGGCATGGGCTTCCACGGGGGACACATATTTCATGTTATTTCAGCCAAACTGAAAATTTGATTTTTGGCTCCAAATTTCAGGTCCCGACCTTACGTTCTTTGGTCAATGTGGTAAAACCCAAAACAGAGGTTTTAGCCCTCAGACTTGATTCAGGATGCATTTTTCTCACCTGGGATGGCATGGGCTTCCACAGGGGACACGTATTTCATGTTATTACAGCCAAACTGAAAATTTGATTTTTTGCTCCAAATTTCAGGTCCCGACCTTACGTTCTGAGCTCAATGTGGTAAAACCTATTACAGAGGTTTTAGCCCTCAGACTTGATTCATGATGCATTTTTCTCACCTGGGATGGCATGGGCTTCCACGGGGGACACATATTTCATGTAATTTCAGCCAAACTGAAAATTTGATTTTTGGCTCCAAATTTCAGGTCCCGACCTTAAGTTCTGAGCTCAATGTGGTAAAACTTGTTACAGAGGTTTTAGCCCTCAGACTTGATTCAGGATGCATTTTTCTCACCTGGGATGGCATGGGCTTCCACGGGGGACACATATTCCATGTAATTTCAGCCAAACTGAAAATTTGATTTTTGGCTCCAAATTTCAGGTCCCGACCTTATGTTCTGAGTTCAATATGGTAAAACCTGTTACAGAGGTTTTAGCCCTCAGACTTGATTCAGGATGCATTTTTCTCACCTGGGATGGCATGGGCTTCCACGGGGGACACATATTTCATAAAATTTCAGCCAAACTGAAAATTTGATTTTTGGCTCCAAATTTGAGGTCCGGACCTTACGTTCTGAGGTCAATCTGGTAAAACCTGTTACAGAGGTTTTAGCCCTCAGACTTGATTCAGGATGCATTTTTCTCACCTGGGATGGCATGGGCTTCCATGGGGGACACATATTTCATGTAATTTCAGCCAAACTGAAAATTTGATTTTTGGCTCCAAATTTCAGGTCCCGACCTTACATTCTGAGCTCAATGTGGTAAAACCTGTTACAGAGGTTTTAGCCCTCAGACTTGATTCAGGATGCATTTTTCTCACCTGGGATGGCATGGGCTTCCACGGGGGACACATATTTCATGTAATTTCAGCCAAACTGAAAATTTGATTTTTGGCTCCAAATTTCAGGTCCCGACCATACGTTCTGAGTTCAATATGGTAAAACCCAAAACAGAGGTTTTAGCCCTCAGACTTGATTCAGGATGCATTTTTCTCACCTGGGATGGCATGGGCTTCCACGGGGGACACATATTTCATGTAATTTCAGCCAAACTGAAAATTTGATTTTTTGCTCCAAATTTCAGGTCCCGACCTTACGTTCTGAGTTCAATATGGTAAAACCCAAAACAGAGGTTTTAGCCCTCAGACTTGATTCAGGATGCATTTTTCTCACCTGGGATGGCATGGGCTTCCACAGGGGACACGTATTTCATGTTATTACAGCCAAACTGAAAATTTGATTTTTTGCTCCAAATTTCAGGTCCCGACCTTACGTTCTGAGCTCAATGTGGTAAAACCCGAAACAGAGGTTTTAGCCCTCAGACTTGATTCATGATGCATTTTTCTCACCTGGGATGGCATGGGCTTCCACGGGGGACACATATTTCATGTTATTTCAGCCAAACTGAAAATTTGATTTTTGGCTCCAAATTTCAGGTCCCGACCTTACGTTCTGAGCTCAATGTGGTAAAACCTGTTACAGAGGTTTTAGCCCTCAGACTTGATTCAGGATGCATTTTTCTCACCTGGGATGGCATGGGCTTCCACAGGGGACACGTATTTCATGTTATTACAGCCAAACTGAAAATTTGATTTTTGGCTCCAAATTTCAGGTCCGGACCTTGCGTTCTGAGCTCAATGTGGTAAAACCTGTTACAGAGGTTTTAGCCCTCAGACTTGATTCAGGATGCATTTTTCTCACCTGGGATGGCATGGGCTTCCACAGGGGACACATATTTCATGTTATTTCAGCCAAACTGAAAATTTGATTTTTTGCTCCAAATTTCAGGTCCCGACCTTACGTTCTGAGCTCAATGTGGTAAAACCCGTTACAGAGGTTTTAGCCCTCAGACTTGATTCAGGATGCATTTTTCTCACCTGGGATGGCAAGGGCTTCCACGGGGGACACTTATTTCATGTAATTTCAGCCAAACTGAAAATTTAATTTTTTGGCTCCAAATTTCAGGTCCCGACCTTACGTTCTGAGCTCAATGTGGTAAAACCCGTTACAGGGGTTTTAGCCCTCAGACTTGATTCAGGATGCATTTTTCTCACCTGGGATGGCATGGGCTTCCACGGGGGACACATATTTCATGTAATTTCAGCCAAACTGAAAATTTGATTTTTGGCTCCAAATTTCAGGTCCCGACCTTACGTTCTGAGCTCAATGTGGTAAAACCTGTTACAGAGGTTTTAGCCCTCAGACTTGATTCAGGATGCATTTTTCTCACCTGGGATGGCATGGGCTTCCACAGGGGACACGTATTTCATGTTATTACAGCCAAACTGAAAATTTGATTTTTTGCTCCAAATTTCAGGTCCCGACCTTACGTTCTGAGTTCAATGTGGTAAACCCGTTACAGAGGTTTTAGCCCTCAGACTTGATTCATGATGCATTTTTCTCACCTGGGATGGCATGGGCTTCCACGGGGGACACATATTTCATGTTATTTCAGCCAAACTGAAAATTTGATTTTTGGCTCCAAATTTCAGGTCCCGACCTTACGTTCTGAGCTCAATGTGGTAAAACCTGTTACAGAGGTTTTAGCCCTCAGACTTGATTCAGGATGCATTTTTCTCAGCTGGGATGGCATGGGCTTCCACAGGGGACACGTATTTCATGTAATTTCAGCCAAACTGAAAATTTGATTTTTTACTCCAAATTTTAGGTCCGGACCTTACGTTCTGAGCTCAATGTGGTAAAACCCGAAACAGAGGTTTTAGCCCTCAGACTTGATTCAGGATGCATTTTTCTCACCTGGGATGGCATGGTCTTCCAGGGGGGACACATATTTCATGTAATTTCAGCCAAACTGAAAATTTGATTTTTGGCTCCAAATTTCAGGTCCCGACCTTACGTTCTGAGCTCAATGTGGTAAAACCCAAAACAGAGGTTTTAGCCCTCAGACTTGATTCAGGATGCATTTTTCTCACCTGGGATGGCATGGGCTTGCACGGGGGACACATATTTCATGTAATTTCAGCCAAACTGAAAATTTGATTTTTTGCTCCAAATTTCAGGTCCCGACCTTACGTTCTGAGATCAATGTGGTAAAACCCATTACAGAGGTTTTAGCCCTCAGACTTGATTCAGGATGCATTTTTCTCACCTGGGATGGCATGGGCTTTCACGTGGGACACATATTTAATGTTATTTCAGCCAAACTGAAAATTTGATTTTTGGCTCCAAATTTCAGGTCCCGACCTTACGTTCTGAGTTCAATATGGTAAAACCCAAAACAGAGGTTTTAGCCCTCAGACTTGATTCAGGATGCATTTTTCTCACCTGGGATGGCATGGGCTTCCACAGGGGGACACATATTTCATGTAATTTCAGCCAAACTGAAAATTTGATTTTTTGCTCCAAATTTCAGGTCCCGACCTTACGTTCTGAGCTCAATGTGGTAAAACCCGAAACAGAGGTTTTAGCCCTCAGACTTGATTCAGGATGCATTTTTCTCACCTGGGATGGCATGGGCTTCCACGGGGGACACATATTTCATGTAATTTCAGCCAAACTGAAAATTTGATTTTTGGCTCCAAATTTCAGGTCCCGACCTTACGTTCTGAGTTCAATATGGTAAAACCCAAAACAGAGGTTTTAGCCCTCAGACTTGATTCAGGATGCATTTTTCTCACCTGGGATGGCATGGGCTTCCACAGGGGGACACATATTTCATGTAATTTCAGCCAAACTGAAAATTTGATTTTTTGCTCCAAATTTCAGGTCCCGACCTTACGTTCTGAGCTCAATGTGGTAAAACCCGAAACAGAGGTTTTAGCCCTCAGACTTGATTCATGATGCATTTTTCTCACCTGGGATGGCATGGGCTTCCACGGGGGACACATATTTCATATAATTTCAGCCAAACTGAAAATTTGATTTTTGGCTCCAAATTTCAGGTCCCGACCTTACGTTCTGAGCTCAATGTGGTAAAACCCGTTACAGAGGTTTTAGCCCTCAGACTTGATTCAGGATGCATTTTTCTCACCTGGGATGGCATGGGCTTCCACGGGGGACACATAATTCATGTAATTTCAGCTAAACTGAAAATTTTATTTTTTGGCTCCAAATTTCAGGTCCCGACCTTATGTTCTGAGCTCAATGTGGTAAAACCTGTTACAGAGGTTTTAGCACTCAGACTTGATTCAGGATGCATTTTTCTCACCTGGGATGGCATGGGCTTCCACGGGGGACACATATTTCATGTAATTTCAGCCAAACTGAAAATTTGATTTTTGGCTCCAAATTTCAGGTCCGGACCTTATGTCATGAGGTCAATATGGTAAAACCCAAAACAGAGGTTTTAGCCCTCAGACTTGATTCAGGATGCATTTTTCTCACCTGGGATGGCATGGGCTTCCACAGGGGACACGTATTTCATGTAATTTCAGCCAAACTGAAAATTTGATTTTTTGCTCCAAATTTCAGGTCCCGACCTTACGTTCTGAGCTCAATGTGGTAAAACCCGTTACAGAGGTTTTAGCCCTCAGACTTGATTCAGGATGCATTTTTCTCACCTGGGATGGCATGGGCTTCCATGGGGGACACATATTTCATGTAATTTCAGCCAAACTGAAAATTTAATTTTTTGGCTCCAAATTTCAGGTCCCGACCTTACGTTCTGAGCTCAATGTGGTAAAACCCGTTACAGGGGTTTTAGCCCTCAGACTTGATTCAGGATGCATTTTTCTCACCTGGGATGGCATGGGCTTCCACGGGGGACACATATTTCATATAATTTCAGCCAAACTGAAAATTTGATTTTTGGCTCCAAATTTCAGGTCCCGACCTTACGTTCTGAGCTCAATGTGGTAAAACCTGTTACAGAGGTTTTAGCCCTCAGACTTGATTCAGGATGCATTTTTCTCACCTGGGATGGCATGGGCTTCCACGGGGGACACATATTTCATGTAATTTCAGCCAAACTGAAAATTTGATTTTTGGCTCCAAATTTCAGGTCCCGACCTTACGTTCTGAGCTCAATGTGGTAAAACCTGTTACAGAGGTTTTAGCCCTCAGACTTGATTCAGGATGCATTTTTCTCACCTGGGATGGCATGGGCTTCCACGGGGTACACATATTTCATGTAATTTCAGCCAAACTGAAAATTTGATTTTTGGCTCCAAATTTCAGGTCCCGACCTTACGTTCTGAGATCAATGTGGTAAAACCCATTACAGAGGTTTTAGCCCTCAGACTTGATTCAGGATGCATTTTTCTCACCTGGGATGGCATGGGCTTCCACGGGGGACACATATTTCATGTAATTTCAGCCAAACTGAAAATTTGATTTTTTGCTCCAAATTTCAGGTCCCAACCTTACGTTCTGAGCTCAATGTGGTAAAACCCGTTACAGAGGTTTTAGTACTCAGACTTGATTCAGGATGCATTTTTCTCAGCTGGGATGGCATGGGCTTCCACAGGGGACACGTATTTCATGTAATTTCAGCCAAACTGAAAATTTGATTTTTTGCTCCAAATTTCAGGTCCGGACCTTACGTTCTGAGCTCAATGTGGTAAAACCTGTTACAGAGGTTTTAGCCCTCAGACTTGATTCAGGATGCATTTTTCTCACCTGGGATGGCATGGGCTTCCACGGGGGACACATATTTCATGTAATTTCAGCCAAACTGAAAATTTGATTTTTTGCTCCAAATTTCAGGTCCCGACCTTACGTTCTGAGCTCAATGTGGTAAAACCCGTTACAGAGGTTTTAGCCCTCAGACTTGATTCAGGATGCATTTTTCTCACCTGGGATGGCATGGGCTTCCACGTGGGACACATATTTCATGTAATTTCAGCCAAACTGAAAATTTTATTTTTGGCTCCAAATTTCAGGTCCCGACCTTACATTCAGAGTTCAATATGGTAAAACCCAAAACAGAGGTTTTAGCCCTCAGACTTGATTCAGGATGCATTTTTCTCACCTGGGATGGCATGGGCTTCCACAGGGGACACATATTTCATGTTATTACAGCCAAACTGAAAATTTGATTTTTTGCTCCAAATTTCAGGTCCCGACCTTACGTTCTGAGCTCAATGTGGTAAAACCCGAAACAGAGGTTTTAGCCCTCAGACTTGATTCATGATGCATTTTTCTCACCTGGGATGGCATGGGCTTCCACAGGGGACACATATTTCATATAATTTCAGCCAAACTGAAAATTTGATTTTTGGCTCCAAATTTCAGGTCCCAACCTTACGTTCTGAGCTCAATGTGGTAAAACCCAAAACAGAGGTTTTAGCCCTCAGACTTGATTCAGGATGCATTTTTCTCACCTGGGATGGCATGGGCTTCCACAGGGGACACATATTTCATGTAATTTCAGCCAAACTGAAAATTTTATTTTTGGCTCCAAATTTCAGGTCCCGACCTTACATTCTGAGCTCAATGTGGTAAAACCTGTTACAGAGGTTTTAGCCCTCAGACTTGATTCAGGATGCATTTTTCTCACCTGGGATGGCATGGGCTTCCACGGGGGACACATATTTCATATAATTTCAGCCAAACTGAAAATTTGATTTTTGGCTCCAAATTTCAGGTCCCGACCTTACGTTCTGAGCTCAATGTGGTAAAACCTGTTACAGAGGTTTTAGCCCTCAGACTTGATTCAGGATGCATTTTTCTCACCTGGGATGGCATGGGCTTCCACGGGGGACACATATTTCATGTAATTTCAGCCAAACTGAAAATTTGATTTTTGGCTCCAAATTTCAGGTCCCGACCTTACGTTCTGAGCTCAATGTGGTAAAACCCAAAACAGAGGTTTTAGCCCTCAGACTTGATTCAGGATGCATTTTTCTCACCTGGGATGGCATGGGCTTCCACAGGGGACACATATTTCATGTTATTACAGCCAAACTGAAAATTTGATTTTTTGCTCCAAATTTCAGGTCCCGACCTTACTTTCTGAGCTCAATGTGGTAAAACCCGAAACAGAGGTTTTAGCCCTCAGACTTGATTCATGATGCATTTTTCTCACCTGGGATGGCATGGGCTTCCACGGGGGACACATATTTCATATAATTTCAGCCAAACTGAAAATTTGATTTTTGGCTCCAAATTTCAGGTCCCGACCTTACGTTCTGAGCTCAATGTGGTAAAACCCAAAACAGAGGTTTTAGCCCTCAGACTTGATTCAGGATGCATTTTTCTCACCTGGGATGGCATGGGCTTCCACAGGGGACACATATTTCATGTAATTTCAGCCAAACTGAAAATTTTATTTTTGGCTCCAAATTTCAGGTCCCGACCTTACATTCTGAGCTCAATGTGGTAAAACCCGAAACAGAGGTTTTAGCCCTCAGACTTGATTCATGATGCATTTTTCTCACCTGGGATGGCATGGGCTTCCACAGGGGACACATATTTCATATAATTTCAGCCAAACTGAAAATTTGATTTTTTGCTCCAAATTTCAGGTCCCGACCTTACGTTCTGAGTTCAATATGGTAAAACCCAAAACAGAGGTTTTAGCCCTCAGACTTGATTCAGGATGCATTTTTCTCACCTGGGATGGCATGGGCTTCCACGGGGGACACATATTTCATGTTATTACAGCCAAACTGAAAATTTGATTTTTTGCTCCAAATTTCAGGTCCCGACCTTACGTTCTGAGCTCAATGTGGTAAAACCCGAAACAGAGGTTTTAGCCCTCAGACTTGATTCAGGATGCATTTTTCTCACCTGGGATGGCATGGGCTTCCACGGGGGACACATATTTCATGTAATTTCAGCCAAACTGAAAATTTGATTTTTGGCTCCAAATTTCAGGTCCCGACCTTACGTTCTGAGCTCAATGTGGTAAAACCCGTTACAGAGGTTTTAGCACTCAGACTTGATTCAGGATGCATTTTTCTCACCTGGGATGGCATGGGCTTCCACGGGGGACACATATTTCATGTAATTTCAGCCAAACTGAAAATTTGATTTTTGGCTCCAAATTTCAGGTCCCGACCTTACGTTCTGAGCTCAATGTGGTAAAACCTGTTACAGAGGTTTTAGCCCTCAGACTTGATTCAGGATGCATTTTTCTCACCTGGGATGGCATGGGCTTCCACGGGGGACACATATTTCATGTAATTTCAGCCAAACTGAAAATTTTATTTTTGGCTCCAAATTTCAGGTCCCGACCTTATGTTCTGAGTTCAATATGGTAAAACCTGTTACAGAGGTTTTAGCCCTCAGACTTGATTCAGGATGCATTTTTCTCACCTGGGATGGCATGGGCTTCCACGGGGGACACATATTTCATGTAATTTCAGCCAAACTGAAAATTTGATTTTTTGCTCCAAATTTCAGGTCCGGACCTTACGTTCTTTGGTCAATGTGGTAAAACCCGTTACAGAGGTTTTAGCACTCAGACTTGATTCAGGATGCATTTTTCTCACCTGGGATGGCATGGGCTTCCACAGGGGACACGTATTTCATGTAATTTCAGCCAAACTGAAAATTTGATTTTTTGCTCCAAATTTCAGGTCCCGACCTTACGTTCTGAGCTCAATGTGGTGAAACCTGTTACAGAGGTTTTAGCCCTCAGACTTGATTCATGATGCATTTTTCTCACCTGGGATGGCATGGGCTTCCACGGGGGACACATATTTCATGTTATTTCAGCCAAACTGAAAATTTGATTTTTGGCTCCAAATTTCAGGTCCCGACCTTACGTTCTTTGGTCAATGTGGTAAAACCCAAAACAGAGGTTTTAGCCCTCAGACTTGATTCAGGATGCATTTTTCTCACCTGGGATGGCATGGGCTTCCACAGGGGACACGTATTTCATGTTATTACAGCCAAACTGAAAATTTGATTTTTTGCTCCAAATTTCAGGTCCCGACCTTACGTTCTGAGCTCAATGTGGTAAAACCCGAAACAGAGGTTTTAGCCCTCAGACTTGATTCAGGATGCATTTTTCTCACCTGGGATGGCATGGGCTTCCACGGGGGACACATATTTCATGTAATTTCAGCCAAACTGAAAATTTGATTTTTGGCTCCAAATTTCAGGTCCGGACCTTACGTTCTGAGCTCAATGTGGTAAAACTTGTTACAGAGGTTTTAGCCCTCAGACTTGATTCAGGATGCATTTTTCTCACCTGGGATGGCATGGGCTTCCACGGGGGACACATATTTCATGTAATTTCAGCCAAACTGAAAATTTGATTTTTGGCTCCAAATTTCAGGTCCCGACCTTATGTTCTGAGTTCAATATGGTAAAACCTGTTACAGAGGTTTTAGCCCTCAGACTTGATTCAGGATGCATTTTTCTCACCTGGGATGGCATGGGCTTCCACAGGGGACACATATTTCATGTAATTTCAGCCAAACTGAAAATTTGATTTTTTGCTCCAAATTTCAGGTCCGGACCTTACGTTCTGAGCTCAATGTGGTAAAACCCGTTACAGAGGTTTTAGCCCTCAGACTTGATTCAGGATGCATTTTTCTCACCTGGGATGGCATGGGCTTCCACGGGGGACACATATTTCATGTAATTTCAGCCAAACTGAAAATTTGATTTTTGGCTCCAAATTTCAGGTCCCGACCTTACGTTCTGAGCTCAATGTGGTAAAACCCGTTACAGAGGTTTTAGCCCTCAGACTTGATTCAGGATGCATTTTTCTCACCTGGAATGGCATGGGCTTCCACGGGGGACACATATTTCATGTAATTTCAGCCAAACTGAAAATTTGATTTTTGGCTCCAACTTTCAGGTCCCGACCTTACGTTCTGAGCTCAATGTGGTAAAACCTGTTACAGAGGTTTTAGCCCTCAGACTTGATTCAGGATGCATTTTTCTCACCTGGGATGGCATGGGCTTCCACAGGGGACACGTATTTCATGTTATTACAGCCAAACTGAAAATTTAATTTTTTGGCTCCAAATTTCAGGTCCCGACCTTACGTTCTGAGCTCAATGTGGTAAAACCTGTTACAGGGGTTTTAGCCCTCAGACTTGATTCAGGATGCATTTTTCTCACCTGGGATGGCATGGGCTTCCACGGGGGACACATATTTCATGTAATTTCAGCCAAACTGAAAATTTGATTTTTGGCTCCAAATTTCAGGTCCCGACCTTACGTTCTGAGCTCAATGTGGTAAAACCCGTTACAGGGGTTTTAGCCCTCAGACTTGATTCAGGATGCATTTTTCTCACCTGGGATGGCATGGGCTTCCACGGGGGACACATATTTCATGTAATTTCAGCCAAACTAAAAATTTGATTTTTGGCTCCAAATTTCAGGTCCCGACCTTACGTTCTGAGCTCAATGTGGTAAAACCTGTTACAGAGGTTTTAGCCCTCAGACTTGATTCAGGATGCATTTTTCTCACCTGGGATGGCATGGGCTTCCACAGGGGACACGTATTTCATGTTATTACAGCCAAACTGAAAATTTGATTTTTTGCTCCAAATTTCAGGTCCCGACCTTACGTTCTGAGCTCAATGTGGTAAAACCCGAAACAGAGGTTTTAGCCTTCAGACTTGATTCAGGATGCATTTTTCTCACCTGGGATGGCATGGGCTTCCAGGGGGGACACATATTTCATGTAATTTCAGCCAAACTGAAAATTTGATTTTTGGCTCCAAATTTCAGGTCCCGACCTTACGTTCTGAGTTCAATATGGTAAAACCCAAAACAGAGGTTTTAGCCCTCAGACTTGATTCAGGATGCATTTTTCTCACCTGGGATGGCATGGGCTTCCATGGGGGACACATATTTCATGTTATTTCAGCCAAACTGAAAATTTGATTTTTTGCTCCAAATTTCAGGTCCCGACCTTACGTTCTGAGCTCAATGTGGTAAAACCTGTTACAGAGGTTTTAGCCCTCAGACTTGATTCAGGATGCATTTTTCTCACCTGGGATGGCATGGGCTTCCACAGGGGACACATATTTCATGTAATTTCAGCCAAACTGAAAATTTGATTTTTGGCTCCAAATTTCAGGTCCGGACCTTATGTTCTGAGCTCAATGTGGTAAAACCTGTTACAGAGGTTTTAGCACTCAGACTTGATTCAGGATGCATTTTTCTCACCTGGGATGGCATGGGCTTCCACGGGGGACACATATTTCATGTTATTTCAGCCAAACTGAAAATTTGATTTTTGGCTCCAAATTTCAGGTCCCGACCTTACGTTCTGAGCTCAATATGGTAAAACCCAAAACAGAGGTTTTAGCCCTCAGACTTGATTCAGGATGCATTTTTCTCACCTGGGATGGCATGGGCTTCCACAGGGGACACGTATTTCATGTTATTTCAGCCAAACTGAAAATTTGATTTTTTGCTCCAAATTTCAGGTCCCGACCTTACGTTCTGAGCTCAATGTGGTAAAACCTGTTACAGAGGTTTTAGCCCTCAGACTTGATTCAGGATGCATTTTTCTCACCTGGGATGGCATGGGCTTCCACGGGGGACACATATTTCATGTTATTTCAGCCAAACTGAAAATTTGATTTTTGGCTCCAAATTTCAGGTCCCGACCTTACGTTCTGAGCTCAATATGGTAAAACCCAAAACAGAGGTTTTAGCCCTCAGACTTGATTCAGGATGCATTTTTCTCACCTGGGATGGCATGGGCTTCCACAGGGGACACGTATTTCATGTTATTTCAGCCAAACTGAAAATTTGATTTTTTGCTCCAAATTTCAGGTCCCGACCTTACGTTCTGAGCTCAATGTGGTAAAACCTGTTACAGAGGTTTTAGCCCTCAGACTTGATTCAGGATGCATTTTTCTCACCTGGGATGGCATGGGCTTCCACAGGGGACACATACTTCATGTAATTTCAGCCAAACTGAAAATTTGATTTTTTGGCTCCAAATTTCAGGTCCCGACCTTACGTTCTGAGCTCAATGTGGTAAAACCCGTTACAGAGGTTTTAGCACTCAGACTTGATTCAGGATGAATTTTTCTCACCTGGGATGGCATGGGCTTCCACGGGGGACACATATTTCATGTAATTTCAGCCAAACTGAAAATTTGATTTTTGGCTCCAAATTTCAGGTCCCGACCTTACGTTCTGAGCTCAATGTGGTAAAACCCGTTACAGAGGTTTTAGCACTCAGACTTGATTCAGGATGCATTTTTCTCACCTGGGATGGCATGGGCTTCCACGGGGGACACATATTTCATGTAATTTCAGCCAAACTGAAAATTTGATTTTTGGCTCCAAATTTCAGGTCCCGACCTTACGTTCTGAGCTCAATGTGGTAAAACCTGTTACAGAGGTTTTAGCCCTCAGACTTGATTCAGGATGCATTTTTCTCACCTGGGATGGCATGGGCTTCCACGGGGGACACATATTTCATGTAATTTCAGCCAAACTGAAAATTTGATTTTTGGCTCCAAATTTCAGGTCCGGACCTTATGTCATGAGGTCAATATGGTAAAACCCAAAACAGAGGTTTTAGCCCTCAGACTTGATTCAGGATGCATTTTTCTCACCTGGGATGGCATGGGCTTCCACGGGGGACCCATATTTCATGTAATTTCAGCCAAACTGAAAATTTGATTTTTTGCTCCAAATTTCAGGTCCGGACCTTACGTTCTTTGGTCAATGTGGTAAAACCCGTTACAGAGGTTTTAGCACTCAGACTTGATTCAGGATGCATTTTTCTCACCTGGGATGGCATGGGCTTCCACAGGGGACACGTATTTCATGTAATTTCAGCCAAACTGAAAATTTGATTTTTTGCTCCAAATTTCAGGTCCCGACCTTACGTTCTGAGCTCAATGTGGTGAAACCTGTTACAGAGGTTTTAGCCCTCAGACTTGATTCATGATGCATTTTTCTCACCTGGGATGGCATGGGCTTCCACGGGGGACACATATTTCATGTTATTTCAGCCAAACTGAAAATTTGATTTTTGGCTCCAAATTTCAGGTCCCGACCTTACGTTCTTTGGTCAATGTGGTAAAACCCAAAACAGAGGTTTTAGCCCTCAGACTTGATTCAGGATGCATTTTTCTCACCTGGGATGGCATGGGCTTCCACAGGGGACACGTATTTCATGTTATTACAGCCAAACTGAAAATTTGATTTTTTGCTCCAAATTTCAGGTCCCGACCTTACGTTCTGAGCTCAATGTGGTAAAACCTATTACAGAGGTTTTAGCCCTCAGACTTGATTCATGATGCATTTTTCTCACCTGGGATGGCATGGGCTTCCACGGGGGACACATATTTCATGTAATTTCAGCCAAACTGAAAATTTGATTTTTGGCTCCAAATTTCAGGTCCCGACCTTAAGTTCTGAGCTCAATGTGGTAAAACTTGTTACAGAGGTTTTAGCCCTCAGACTTGATTCAGGATGCATTTTTCTCACCTGGGATGGCATGGGCTTCCACGGGGGACACATATTCCATGTAATTTCAGCCAAACTGAAAATTTGATTTTTGGCTCCAAATTTCAGGTCCCGACCTTATGTTCTGAGTTCAATATGGTAAAACCTGTTACAGAGGTTTTAGCCCTCAGACTTGATTCAGGATGCATTTTTCTCACCTGGGATGGCATGGGCTTCCACGGGGGACACATATTTCATAAAATTTCAGCCAAACTGAAAATTTGATTTTTGGCTCCAAATTTGAGGTCCGGACCTTACGTTCTGAGGTCAATCTGGTAAAACCTGTTACAGAGGTTTTAGCCCTCAGACTTGATTCAGGATGCATTTTTCTCACCTGGGATGGCATGGGCTTCCATGGGGGACACATATTTCATGTAATTTCAGCCAAACTGAAAATTTGATTTTTGGCTCCAAATTTCAGGTCCCGACCTTACATTCTGAGCTCAATGTGGTAAAACCTGTTACAGAGGTTTTAGCCCTCAGACTTGATTCAGGATGCATTTTTCTCACCTGGGATGGCATGGGCTTCCACGGGGGACACATATTTCATGTAATTTCAGCCAAACTGAAAATTTGATTTTTGGCTCCAAATTTCAGGTCCCGACCATACGTTCTGAGTTCAATATGGTAAAACCCAAAACAGAGGTTTTAGCCCTCAGACTTGATTCAGGATGCATTTTTCTCACCTGGGATGGCATGGGCTTCCACGGGGGACACATATTTCATGTAATTTCAGCCAAACTGAAAATTTGATTTTTTGCTCCAAATTTCAGGTCCCGACCTTACGTTCTGAGTTCAATATGGTAAAACCCAAAACAGAGGTTTTAGCCCTCAGACTTGATTCAGGATGCATTTTTCTCACCTGGGATGGCATGGGCTTCCACAGGGGACACGTATTTCATGTTATTACAGCCAAACTGAAAATTTGATTTTTTGCTCCAAATTTCAGGTCCCGACCTTACGTTCTGAGCTCAATGTGGTAAAACCCGAAACAGAGGTTTTAGCCCTCAGACTTGATTCATGATGCATTTTTCTCACCTGGGATGGCATGGGCTTCCACGGGGGACACATATTTCATGTTATTTCAGCCAAACTGAAAATTTGATTTTTGGCTCCAAATTTCAGGTCCCGACCTTACGTTCTGAGCTCAATGTGGTAAAACCTGTTACAGAGGTTTTAGCCCTCAGACTTGATTCAGGATGCATTTTTCTCACCTGGGATGGCATGGGCTTCCACAGGGGACACGTATTTCATGTTATTACAGCCAAACTGAAAATTTGATTTTTGGCTCCAAATTTCAGGTCCGGACCTTGCGTTCTGAGCTCAATGTGGTAAAACCTGTTACAGAGGTTTTAGCCCTCAGACTTGATTCAGGATGCATTTTTCTCACCTGGGATGGCATGGGCTTCCACAGGGGACACATATTTCATGTTATTTCAGCCAAACTGAAAATTTGATTTTTTGCTCCAAATTTCAGGTCCCGACCTTACGTTCTGAGCTCAATGTGGTAAAACCCGTTACAGAGGTTTTAGCCCTCAGACTTGATTCAGGATGCATTTTTCTCACCTGGGATGGCATGGGCTTCCACGGGGGACACTTATTTCATGTAATTTCAGCCAAACTGAAAATTTAATTTTTTGGCTCCAAATTTCAGGTCCCGACCTTACGTTCTGAGCTCAATGTGGTAAAACCCGTTACAGGGGTTTTAGCCCTCAGACTTGATTCAGGATGCATTTTTCTCACCTGGGATGGCATGGGCTTCCACGGGGGACACATATTTCATGTAATTTCAGCCAAACTGAAAATTTGATTTTTGGCTCCAAATTTCAGGTCCCGACCTTACGTTCTGAGCTCAATGTGGTAAAACCTGTTACAGAGGTTTTAGCCCTCAGACTTGATTCAGGATGCATTTTTCTCACCTGGGATGGCATGGGCTTCCACAGGGGACACGTATTTCATGTTATTACAGCCAAACTGAAAATTTGATTTTTTGCTCCAAATTTCAGGTCCCGACCTTACGTTCTGAGTTCAATGTGGTAAAACCCGAAACAGAGGTTTTAGCCCTCAGACTTGATTCATGATGCATTTTTCTCACCTGGGATGGCATGGGCTTCCACGGGGGACACATATTTCATGTTATTTCAGCCAAACTGAAAATTTGATTTTTGGCTCCAAATTTCAGGTCCCGACCTTACGTTCTGAGCTCAATGTGGTAAAACCTGTTACAGAGGTTTTAGCCCTCAGACTTGATTCAGGATGCATTTTTCTCAGCTGGGATGGCATGGGCTTCCACAGGGGACACGTATTTCATGTAATTTCAGCCAAACTGAAAATTTGATTTTTTACTCCAAATTTCAGGTCCGGACCTTACGTTCTGAGCTCAATGTGGTAAAACCCGAAACAGAGGTTTTAGCCCTCAGACTTGATTCAGGATGCATTTTTCTCACCTGGGATGGCATGGTCTTCCAGGGGGGACACATATTTCATGTAATTTCAGCCAAACTGAAAATTTGATTTTTGGCTCCAAATTTCAGGTCCCGACCTTACGTTCTGAGCTCAATGTGGTAAAACCCAAAACAGAGGTTTTAGCCCTCAGACTTGATTCAGGATGCATTTTTCTCACCTGGGATGGCATGGGCTTGCACGGGGGACACATATTTCATGTAATTTCAGCCAAACTGAAAATTTGATTTTTTGCTCCAAATTTCAGGTCCCGACCTTACGTTCTGAGATCAATGTGGTAAAACCCATTACAGAGGTTTTAGCCCTCAGACTTGATTCAGGATGCATTTTTCTCACCTGGGATGGCATGGGCTTTCACGTGGGACACATATTTAATGTTATTTCAGCCAAACTGAAAATTTGATTTTTGGCTCCAAATTTCAGGTCCCGACCTTACGTTCTGAGCTCAATGTGGTAAAACCTGTTACAGAGGTTTTAGCCCTCAGACTTGATTCAGGATGCATTTTTCTCAGCTGGGATGGCATGGGCTTCCACAGGGGACACGTATTTCATGTAATTTCAGCCAAACTGAAAATTTGATTTTTTACTCCAAATTTCAGGTCCGGACCTTACGTTCTGAGCTCAATGTGGTAAAACCCGAAACAGAGGTTTTAGCCCTCAGACTTGATTCAGGATGCATTTTTCTCACCTGGGATGGCATGGGCTTCCAGGGGGGACACATATTTCATGTAATTTCAGCCAAACTGAAAATTTGATTTTTGGCTCCAAATTTCAGGTCCCGACCTTACGTTCTGAGCTCAATGTGGTAAAACCTGTTACAGAGGTTTTAGCCCTCAGACTTGATTCAGGATGCATTTTTCTCACCTGGGATGGCATGGGCTTCCACAGGGGACACATATTTCATGTAATTTCAGCCAAACTGAAAATTTGATTTTTGGCTCCAAATTTCAGGTCCCGACCTTACGTTCTGAGTTCAATATGGTAAAACCCAAAACAGAGGTTTTAGCCCTCAGACTTGATTCAGGATGCATTTTTCTCACCTGGGATGGCATGGGCTTCCACAGGGGGACACATATTTCATGTAATTTCAGCCAAACTGAAAATTTGATTTTTTGCTCCAAATTTCAGGTCCCGACCTTACGTTCTGAGCTCAATGTGGTAAAACCCGAAACAGAGGTTTTAGCCCTCAGACTTGATTCATGATGCATTTTTCTCACCTGGGATGGCATGGGCTTCCACGGGGGACACATATTTCATATAATTTCAGCCAAACTGAAAATTTGATTTTTGGCTCCAAATTTCAGGTCCCGACCTTACGTTCTGAGCTCAATGTGGTAAAACCCGTTACAGAGGTTTTAGCCCTCAGACTTGATTCAGGATGCATTTTTCTCACCTGGGATGGCATGGGCTTCCACAGGGGACACATAATTCATGTAATTTCAGCTAAACTGAAAATTTTATTTTTTGGCTCCAAATTTCAGGTCCGGACCTTATGTTCTGAGCTCAATGTGGTAAAACCTGTTACAGAGGTTTTAGCACTCAGACTTGATTCAGGATGCATTTTTCTCACCTGGGATGGCATGGGCTTCCACGGGGGACACATATTTCATGTAATTTCAGCCAAACTGAAAATTTGATTTTTGGCTCCAAATTTCAGGTCCGGACCTTACGTTCTTTGGTCAATGTGGTAAAACCCGTTACAGAGGTTTTAGCACTCAGACTTGATTCAGGATGCATTTTTCTCACCTGGGATGGCATGGGCTTCCACAGGGGACACGTATTTCATGTAATTTCAGCCAAACTGAAAATTTGATTTTTTGCTCCAAATTTCAGGTCCCGACCTTACGTTCTGAGCTCAATGTGGTGAAACCTGTTACAGAGGTTTTAGCCCTCAGACTTGATTCATGATGCATTTTTCTCACCTGGGATGGCATGGGCATCCACGGGGGACACATATTTCATGTTATTTCAGCCAAACTGAAAATTTGATTTTTGGCTCCAAATTTCAGGTCCCGACCTTACGTTCTTTGGTCAATGTGGTAAAACCCAAAACAGAGGTTTTAGCCCTCAGACTTGATTCAGGATGCATTTTTCTCACCTGGGATGGCATGGGCTACCACAGGGGACACATATTTCATGTTATTACAGCCAAACTGAAAATTTGATTTTTTGCTCCAAATTTCAGGTCCCGACCTTACGTTCTGAGCTCAATGTGGTAAAACCCGAAACAGAGGTTTTAGCCCTCAGACTTGATTCAGGATGCATTTTTCTCACCTGGGATGGCATGGGCTTCCACGGGGGACACATATTTCATGTAATTTCAGCCAAACTGAAAATTTGATTTTTGGCTCCAAATTTCAGGTCCCGACCTTAAGTTCTGAGCTCAATGTGGTAAAACTTGTTACAGAGGTTTTAGCCCTCAGACTTGATTCAGGATGCATTTTTGTCACCTGGGATGGCATGGGCTTCCACGGGGGACACATATTTCATGTAATTTCAGCCAAACTGAAAATTTGATTTTTGGCTCCAAATTTCAGGTCCCGACCTTATGTTCTGAGTTCAATATGGTAAAACCTGTTACAGAGGTTTTAGCCCTCAGACTTGATTCAGGATGCATTTTTCTCACCTGGGATGGCATGGGCTTCCACGGGGGACACATATTTCATGTAATTTCAGCCAAACTGAAAATTTGATTTTTTGCTCCAAATTTCAGGTCCGGACCTTACGTTCTGAGCTCAATGTGGTAAAACCCGTTACAGAGGTTTTAGCCCTCAGACTTGATTCAGGATGCATTTTTCTCACCTGGGATGGCATGGGCTTCCACGGGGGACACATATTTCATGTAATTTCAGCCAAACTGAAAATTTGATTTTTGGCTCCAAATTTCAGGTCCCGACCTTACGTTCTGAGCTCAATGTGGTAAAACCCGTTACAGAGGTTTTAGCACTCAGACTTGATTCAGGATGCATTTTTCTCACCTGGAATGGCATGGGCTTCCACGGGGGACACATATTTCATGTAATTTCAGCCAAACTGAAAATTTGATTTTTGGCTCCAAATTTCAGGTCCCGACCTTATGTGCTGAGCTCAATGTGGTAAAACCTGTTACAGAGGTTTTAGCCCTCAGACTTGATTCAGGATGCATTTTTCTCACCTGGGATGGCATGGGCTTCCACGGGGGACACATATTTCATGTAATTTCAGCCAAACTGAAAATTTGATTTTTGGCTCTAAATTTCAGGTCCGGACCTTATGTCATGAGGTCAATATGGTAAAACCCAAAACAGAGGTTTTAGCCCTCAGACTTGATTCAGGATGCATTTTTCTCACCTGGGATGGCATGGGCTTCCACAGGGGACACGTATTTCATGTTATTACAGCCAAACTGAAAATTTGATTTTTTGCTCCAAATTTCAGGTCCCGACCTTACGTTCTGAGCTCAATGTGGTAAAACCCGAAACAGAGGTTTTAGCCCTCAGACTTGATTCAGGATGCATTTTTCTCACCTGGGATGGCATGGGCTTCCACGGGGGACACATATTTCATGTAATTTCAGCCAAACTGAAAATTTGATTTTTGGCTCCAAATTTCAGGTCCCGACCTTAAGTTCTGAGCTCAATGTGGTAAAACTTGTTACAGAGGTTTTAGCCCTCAGACTTGATTCAGGATGCATTTTTCTCACCTGGGATGGCATGGGCTTCCACGGGGGACACATATTTCATGTAATTTCAGCCAAACTGAAAATTTGATTTTTGGCTCCAAATTTCAGGTCCCGACCTTATGTTCTGAGTTCAATATGGTAAAACCTGTTACAGAGGTTTTAGCCCTCAGACTTGATTCAGGATGCATTTTTCTCACCTGGGATGGCATGGGCTTCCACGGGGGACACATATTTCATGTAATTTCAGCCAAACTGAAAATTTGATTTTTTGCTCCAAATTTCAGGTCCCGACCTTACGTTCTGAGCTCAATGTGGTAAAACCCGTTACAGAGGTTTTAGCCCTCAGACTTGATTCAGGATGCATTTTTCTCACCTGGGATGGCATGGGCTTCCACGGGGGACACATATTTCATGTAATTTCAGCCAAACTGAAAATTTGATTTTTGGCTCCAAATTTCAGGTCCCGACCTTACGTTCTGAGCTCAATGTGGTAAAACCCGTTACAGAGGTTTTAGCACTCAGACTTGATTCAGGATGCATTTTTCTCACCTGGAATGGCATGGGCTTCCACGGGGGACACATATTTCATGTAATTTCAGCCAAACTGAAAATTTGATTTTTGGCTCCAAATTTCAGGTCCCGACCTTATGTGCTGAGCTCAATGTGGTAAAACCTGTTACAGAGGTTTTAGCCCTCAGACTTGATTCAGGATGCATTTTTCTCACCTGGGATGGCATGGGCTTCCACGGGGGACACATATTTCATGTAATTTCAGCCAAACTGAAAATTTGATTTTTGGCTCCAAATTTCAGGTCCGGACCTTATGTCATGAGGTCAATATGGTAAAACCCAAAACAGAGGTTTTAGCCCTCAGACTTGATTCAGGATGCATTTTTCTCACCTGGGATGGCATGGGCTTCCACGGGGGACACATATTTCATGTAATTTCAGCCAAACTGAAAATTTGATTTTTTGCTCCAAATTTCAGGTCCGGACCTTACGTTCTGAGCTCAATGTGGTAAAACCTGTTACAGAGGTTTTAGCACTCAGACTTGATTCAGGATGCATTTTTCTCACCTGGGATGGCATGGGCTTCCACGGGGGACACATATTTCATGTAATTTCAGCCAAACTGAAAATTTGATTTTTTGCTCCAAATTTCAGGTCCGGACCTTACGTTCTGAGCTCAATGTGGTAAAACCTGTTACAGAGGTTTTAGCACTCAGACTTGATTCAGGATGCATTTTTCTCACCTGGGATGGCATGGGCTTCCACGGGGGACACATATTTCATGTAAATTCAGCCAAACTGAAAATTTGATTTTTTCGCTCCAAATTTCAGGTCCCGACCTTACGTTCTGAGCTCAATGTGGTAAAACCCGAAACAGAGGTTTTAGCCCTCAGACTTGATTCAGGATGCATTTTTCTCACCTGGGATGGCATGGGCTTCCACGGGGGACACATATTTCATGTAATTTCAGCCAAACTGAAAATTTGATTTTTTGCTCCAAATTTCAGGTCCCGACCTTACGTTCTGAGCTCAATGTGGTAAAACCTGTTACAGAGGTTTTAGCACTCAGACTTGATTCAGGATGCATTTTTCTCACCTGGGATGGCATGGGCTTCCACGGGGGACACATATTTCATGTAAATTCAGCCAAACTGAAAATTTGATTTTTTCGCTCCAAATTTCAGGTCCCGACCTTACGTTCTGAGCTCAATGTGGTAAAACCCGAAACAGAGGTTTTAGCCCTCAGACTTGATTCAGGATGCATTTTTCTCACCTGGGATGGCATGGGCTTCCACGGGGGACACATATTTCATGTAATTTCAGCCAAACTGAAAATTTGATTTTTTGCTCCAAATTTCAGGTCCCGACCTTACGTTCTGAGCTCAATGTGGTAAAACCCGTTACAGAGGTTTTAGCACTCAGACTTGATTCAGGATGCATTTTTCTCACCTGGGATGGCATGGGCTTCCACGGGGGACACATATTTCATGTAATTTCAGCCAAACTGAAAATTTGATTTTTGGCTCCAAATTTCAGGTCCCGACCTTACGTTCTGAGCTCAATGTGGTAAAACCTGTTACAGAGGTTTTAGCCCTCAGACTTGATTCAGGATGCATTTTTCTCACCTGGGATGGCATGGGCTTCCACGGGGGACACATATTTCATGTAATTTCAGCCAAACTGAAAATTTGATTTTTGGCTCCAAATTTCAGGTCCGGACCTTATGTCATGAGGTCAATATGGTAAAACCCAAAACAGAGGTTTTAGCCCTCAGACTTGATTCAGGATGCATTTTTCTCACCTGGGATGGCATGGGCTTCCACGGGGGACCCATATTTCATGTAATTTCAGCCAAACTGAAAATTTGATTTTTTGCTCCAAATTTCAGGTCCGGACCTTACGTTCTTTGGTCAATGTGGTAAAACCCGTTACAGAGGTTTTAGCACTCAGACTTGATTCAGGATGCATTTTTCTCACCTGGGATGGCATGGGCTTCCACAGGGGACACGTATTTCATGTAATTTCAGCCAAACTGAAAATTTGATTTTTTGCTCCAAATTTCAGGTCCCGACCTTACGTTCTGAGCTCAATGTGGTGAAACCTGTTACAGAGGTTTTAGCCCTCAGACTTGATTCATGATGCATTTTTCTCACCTGGGATGGCATGGGCTTCCACGGGGGACACATATTTCATGTTATTTCAGCCAAACTGAAAATTTGATTTTTGGCTCCAAATTTCAGGTCCCGACCTTACGTTCTTTGGTCAATGTGGTAAAACCCAAAACAGAGGTTTTAGCCCTCAGACTTGATTCAGGATGCATTTTTCTCACCTGGGATGGCATGGGCTTCCACAGGGGACACGTATTTCATGTTATTACAGCCAAACTGAAAATTTGATTTTTTGCTCCAAATTTCAGGTCCCGACCTTACGTTCTGAGCTCAATGTGGTAAAACCTATTACAGAGGTTTTAGCCCTCAGACTTGATTCATGATGCATTTTTCTCACCTGGGATGGCATGGGCTTCCACGGGGGACACATATTTCATGTAATTCCAGCCAAACTGAAAATTTGATTTTTGGCTCCAAATTTCAGGTCCCGACCTTAAGTTCTGAGCTCAATGTGGTAAAACTTGTTACAGAGGTTTTAGCCCTCAGACTTGATTCAGGATGCATTTTTCTCACCTGGGATGGCATGGGCTTCCACGGGGGACACATATTCCATGTAATTTCAGCCAAACTGAAAATTTGATTTTTGGCTCCAAATTTCAGGTCCCGACCTTATGTTCTGAGTTCAATATGGTAAAACCTGTTACAGAGGTTTTAGCCCTCAGACTTGATTCAGGATGCATTTTTCTCACCTGGGATGGCATGGGCTTCCACGGGGGACACATATTTCATAAAATTTCAGCCAAACTGAAAATTTGATTTTTGGCTCCAAATTTGAGGTCCGGACCTTACGTTCTGAGGTCAATCTGGTAAAACCTGTTACAGAGGTTTTAGCCCTCAGACTTGATTCAGGATGCATTTTTCTCACCTGGGATGGCATGGGCTTCCATGGGGGACACATATTTCATGTAATTTCAGCCAAACTGAAAATTTGATTTTTGGCTCCAAATTTCAGGTCCCGACCTTACATTCTGAGCTCAATGTGGTAAAACCTGTTACAGAGGTTTTAGCCCTCAGACTTGATTCAGGATGCATTTTTCTCACCTGGGATGGCATGGGCTTCCACGGGGGACACATATTTCATGTAATTTCAGCCAAACTGAAAATTTGATTTTTGGCTCCAAATTTCAGGTCCCGACCATACGTTCTGAGTTCAATATGGTAAAACCCAAAACAGAGGTTTTAGCCCTCAGACTTGATTCAGGATGCATTTTTCTCACCTGGGATGGCATGGGCTTCCACGGGGGACACATATTTCATGTAATTTCAGCCAAACTGAAAATTTGATTTTTTGCTCCAAATTTCAGGTCCCGACCTTACGTTCTGAGTTCAATATGGTAAAACCCAAAACAGAGGTTTTAGCCCTCAGACTTGATTCAGGATGCATTTTTCTCACCTGGGATGGCATGGGCTTCCACAGGGGACACGTATTTCATGTTATTACAGCCAAACTGAAAATTTGATTTTTTGCTCCAAATTTCAGGTCCCGACCTTACGTTCTGAGCTCAATGTGGTAAAACCCGAAACAGAGGTTTTAGCCCTCAGACTTGATTCATGATGCATTTTTCTCACCTGGGATGGCATGGGCTTCCACGGGGGACACATATTTCATGTTATTTCAGCCAAACTGAAAATTTGATTTTTGGCTCCAAATTTCAGGTCCCGACCTTACGTTCTGAGCTCAATGTGGTAAAACCTGTTACAGAGGTTTTAGCCCTCAGACTTGATTCAGGATGCATTTTTCTCACCTGGGATGGCATGGGCTTCCACAGGGGACACGTATTTCATGTTATTACAGCCAAACTGAAAATTTGATTTTTGGCTCCAAATTTCAGGTCCGGACCTTGCGTTCTGAGCTCAATGTGGTAAAACCTGTTACAGAGGTTTTAGCCCTCAGACTTGATTCAGGATGCATTTTTCTCACCTGGGATGGCATGGGCTTCCACAGGGGACACATATTTCATGTTATTTCAGCCAAACTGAAAATTTGATTTTTTGCTCCAAATTTCAGGTCCCGACCTTACGTTCTGAGCTCAATGTGGTAAAACCCGTTACAGAGGTTTTAGCCCTCAGACTTGATTCAGGATGCATTTTTCTCACCTGGGATGGCATGGGCTTCCACGGGGGACACTTATTTCATGTAATTTCAGCCAAACTGAAAATTTAATTTTTTGGCTCCAAATTTCAGGTCCCGACCTTACGTTCTGAGCTCAATGTGGTAAAACCCGTTACAGGGGTTTTAGCCCTCAGACTTGATTCAGGATGCATTTTTCTCACCTGGGATGGCATGGGCTTCCACGGGGGACACATATTTCATGTAATTTCAGCCAAACTGAAAATTTGATTTTTGGCTCCAAATTTCAGGTCCCGACCTTACGTTCTGAGCTCAATGTGGTAAAACCTGTTACAGAGGTTTTAGCCCTCAGACTTGATTCAGGATGCATTTTTCTCACCTGGGATGGCATGGGCTTCCACAGGGGACACGTATTTCATGTTATTACAGCCAAACTGAAAATTTGATTTTTTGCTCCAAATTTCAGGTCCCGACCTTACGTTCTGAGTTCAATGTGGTAAAACCCGAAACAGAGGTTTTAGCCCTCAGACTTGATTCATGATGCATTTTTCTCACCTGGGATGGCATGGGCTTCCACGGGGGACACATATTTCATGTTATTTCAGCCAAACTGAAAATTTGATTTTTGGCTCCAAATTTCAGGTCCCGACCTTACGTTCTGAGCTCAATGTGGTAAAACCTGTTACAGAGGTTTTAGCCCTCAGACTTGATTCAGGATGCATTTTTCTCAGCTGGGATGGCATGGGCTTCCACAGGGGACACGTATTTCATGTAATTTCAGCCAAACTGAAAATTTGATTTTTTACTCCAAATTTCAGGTCCGGACCTTACGTTCTGAGCTCAATGTGGTAAAACCCGAAACAGAGGTTTTAGCCCTCAGACTTGATTCAGGATGCATTTTTCTCACCTGGGATGGCATGGTCTTCCAGGGGGGACACATATTTCATGTAATTTCAGCCAAACTGAAAATTTGATTTTTGGCTCCAAATTTCAGGTCCCGACCTTACGTTCTGAGCTCAATGTGGTAAAACCCAAAACAGAGGTTTTAGCCCTCAGACTTGATTCAGGATGCATTTTTCTCACCTGGGATGGCATGGGCTTGCACGGGGGACACATATTTCATGTAATTTCAGCCAAACTGAAAATTTGATTTTTTGCTCCAAATTTCAGGTCCCGACCTTACGTTCTGAGATCAATGTGGTAAAACCCATTACAGAGGTTTTAGCCCTCAGACTTGATTCAGGATGCATTTTTCTCACCTGGGATGGCATGGGCTTTCACGTGGGACACATATTTAATGTTATTTCAGCCAAACTGAAAATTTGATTTTTGGCTCCAAATTTCAGGTCCCGACCTTACGTTCTGAGTTCAATATGGTAAAACCCAAAACAGAGGTTTTAGCCCTCAGACTTGATTCAGGATGCATTTTTCTCACCTGGGATGGCATGGGCTTCCACAGGGGGACACATATTTCATGTAATTTCAGCCAAACTGAAAATTTGATTTTTTGCTCCAAATTTCAGGTCCCGACCTTACGTTCTGAGCTCAATGTGGTAAAACCCAAAACAGAGGTTTTAGCCCTCAGACTTGATTCAGGATGCATTTTTCTCACCTGGGATGGCATGGGCTTCCACGGGGGACACATATTTCATGTAATTTCAGCCAAACTGAAAATTTGATTTTTGGCTCCAAATTTCAGGTCCCGACCTTACGTTCTGAGTTCAATATGGTAAAACCCAAAACAGAGGTTTTAGCCCTCAGACTTGATTCAGGATGCATTTTTCTCACCTGGGATGGCATGGGCTTCCACAGGGGGACACATATTTCATGTAATTTCAGCCAAACTGAAAATTTGATTTTTTGCTCCAAATTTCAGGTCCCGACCTTACGTTCTGAGCTCAATGTGGTAAAACCCGAAACAGAGGTTTTAGCCCTCAGACTTGATTCATGATGCATTTTTCTCACCTGGGATGGCATGGGCTTCCACGGGGGACACATATTTCATATAATTTCAGCCAAACTGAAAATTTGATTTTTGGCTCCAAATTTCAGGTCCCGACCTTACGTTCTGAGCTCAATGTGGTAAAACCCGTTACAGAGGTTTTAGCCCTCAGACTTGATTCAGGATGCATTTTTCTCACCTGGGATGGCATGGGCTTCCACGGGGGACACATAATTCATGTAATTTCAGCTAAACTGAAAATTTTATTTTTTGGCTCCAAATTTCAGGTCCCGACCTTATGTTCTGAGCTCAATGTGGTAAAACCTGTTACAGAGGTTTTAGCACTCAGACTTGATTCAGGATGCATTTTTCTCACCTGGGATGGCATGGGCTTCCACGGGGGACACATATTTCATGTAATTTCAGCCAAACTGAAAATTTGATTTTTGGCTCCAAATTTCAGGTCCCGACCTTACGTTCTGAGCTCATTATGGTAAAACCCAAAACAGAGGTTTTAGCCCTCAGACTTGATTCAGGATGCATTTTTCTCACCTGGGATGGCATGGGCTTCCACAGGGGACACATATTTCATGTTATTACAGCCAAACTGAAAATTTGATTTTTTGCTCCAAATTTCAGGTCCCGACCTTACGTTCTGAGCTCAATGTGGTAAAACCCAAAACAGAGGTTTTAGCCCTCAGACTTGATTCAGGATGCATTTTTCTCACCTGGGATGGCATGGGCTTCCACAGGGGACACGTATTTCATGTAATTTCAGCCAAACTGAAAATTTGATTTTTTGCTCCAAATTTCAGGTCCCGACCTTACGTTCTGAGCTCAATGTGGTAAAACCCGTTACAGAGGTTTTAGCCCTCAGACTTGATTCAGGATGCATTTTTCTCACCTGGGATGGCATGGGCTTCCATGGGGGACACATATTTCATGTAATTTCAGCCAAACTGAAAATTTAATTTTTTGGCTCCAAATTTCAGGTCCCGACCTTACGTTCTGAGCTCAATGTGGTAAAACCCGTTACAGGGGTTTTAGCCCTCAGACTTGATTCAGGATGCATTTTTCTCACCTGGGATGGCATGGGCTTCCACGGGGGACACATATTTCATATAATTTCAGCCAAACTGAAAATTTGATTTTTGGCTCCAAATTTCAGGTCCCGACCTTACGTTCTGAGCTCAATGTGGTAAAACCTGTTACAGAGGTTTTAGCCCTCAGACTTGATTCAGGATGCATTTTTCTCACCTGGGATGGCATGGGCTTCCACGGGGGACACATATTTCATGTAATTTCAGCCAAACTGAAAATTTGATTTTTGGCTCCAAATTTCAGGTCCCGACCTTACGTTCTGAGCTCAATGTGGTAAAACCTGTTACAGAGGTTTTAGCCCTCAGACTTGATTCAGGATGCATTTTTCTCACCTGGGATGGCATGGGCTTCCACGGGGTACACATATTTCATGTAATTTCAGCCAAACTGAAAATTTGATTTTTGGCTCCAAATTTCAGGTCCCGACCTTACGTTCTGAGCTCAATGTGGTAAAACCTGTTACAGAGGTTTTAGCCCTCAGACTTGATTCAGGATGCATTTTTCTCACCTGGGATGGCATGGGCTTCCACGGGGGACACATATTTCATGTAATTTCAGCCAAACTGAAAATTTGATTTTTTGCTCCAAATTTCAGGTCCCAACCTTACGTTCTGAGCTCAATGTGGTAAAACCCGTTACAGAGGTTTTAGTACTCAGACTTGATTCAGGATGCATTTTTCTCAGCTGGGATGGCATGGGCTTCCACAGGGGACACGTATTTCATGTAATTTCAGCCAAACTGAAAATTTGATTTTTTGCTCCAAATTTCAGGTCCGGACCTTACGTTCTGAGCTCAATGTGGTAAAACCTGTTACAGAGGTTTTAGCCCTCAGACTTGATTCAGGATGCATTTTTCTCACCTGGGATGGCATGGGCTTCCACGGGGGACACATATTTCATGTAATTTCAGCCAAACTGAAAATTTGATTTTTTGCTCCAAATTTCAGGTCCCGACCTTACGTTCTGAGCTCAATGTGGTAAAACCCGTTACAGAGGTTTTAGCCCTCAGACTTGATTCAGGATGCATTTTTCTCACCTGGGATGGCATGGGCTTCCACGTGGGACACATATTTCATGTAATTTCAGCCAAACTGAAAATTTTATTTTTGGCTCCAAATTTCAGGTCCCGACCTTACATTCTGAGTTCAATATGGTAAAACCCAAAACAGAGGTTTTAGCCCTCAGACTTGATTCAGGATGCATTTTTCTCACCTGGGATGGCATGGGCTTCCACAGGGGACACATATTTCATGTTATTACAGCCAAACTGAAAATTTGATTTTTTGCTCCAAATTTCAGGTCCCGACCTTACGTTCTGAGCTTAATGTGGTAAAACCCGAAACAGAGGTTTTAGCCCTCAGACTTGATTCATGATGCATTTTTCTCACCTGGGATGGCATGGGCTTCCACGGGGGACACATATTTCATATAATTTCAGCCAAACTGAAAATTTGATTTTTGGCTCCAAATTTCAGGTCCCAACCTTACGTTCTGAGCTCAATGTGGTAAAACCCAAAACAGAGGTTTTAGCCCTCAGACTTGATTCAGGATGCATTTTTCTCACCTGGGATGGCATGGGCTTCCACAGGGGACACATATTTCATGTAATTTCAGCCAAACTGAAAATTTGATTTTTGGCTCCAAATTTCAGGTCCCGACCTTACATTCTGAGCTCAATGTGGTAAAACCTGTTACAGAGGTTTTAGCCCTCAGACTTGATTCAGGATGCATTTTTCTCACCTGGGATGGCATGGGCTTCCACGGGGGACACATATTTCATATAATTTCAGCCAAACTGAAAATTTGATTTTTGGCTCCAAATTTCAGGTCCCGACCTTACGTTCTGAGCTCAATGTGGTAAAACCTGTTACAGAGGTTTTAGCCCTCAGACTTGATTCAGGATGCATTTTTCTCACCTGGGATGGCATGGGCTTCCACAGGGGACACATATTTCATGTAATTTCAGCCAAACTGAAAATTTGATTTTTGGCTCCAAATTTCAGGTCCCGACCTTACGTTCTGAGCTCAATGTGGTAAAACCCAAAACAGAGGTTTTAGCCCTCAGACTTGATTCAGGATGCATTTTTCTCACCTGGGATGGCATGGGCTTCCACAGGGGACACGTATTTCATGTAATTTCAGCCAAACTGAAAATTTGATTTTTTGCTCCAAATTTCAGGTCCGGACCTTACGTTCTGAGCTCAATGTGGTAAAACCTGTTACAGAGGTTTTAGCCCTCAGACTTGATTCAGGATGCATTTTTCTCACCTGGGATGGCATGGGCTTCCACGGGGGACACATATTTCATGTAATTTCAGCCAAACTGAAAATTTGATTTTTTGCTCCAAATTTCAGGTCCCGACCTTACGTTCTGAGCTCAATGTGGTAAAACCCGTTACAGAGGTTTTAGCCCTCAGACTTGATTCAGGATGCATTTTTCTCACCTGGGATGGCATGGGCTTCCACGTGGGACACATATTTAATGTTATTTCAGCCAAACTGAAAATTTGATTTTTGGCTCCAAATTTCAGGTCCGGACCTTACGTTCTGAGTTCAATATGGTAAAACCCAAAACAGAGGTTTTAGCCCTCAGACTTGATTCAGGATGCATTTTTCTCACCTGGGATGGCATGGGCTTCCACAGGGGACACATATTTCATGTTATTACAGCCAAACTGAAAATTTGATTTTTTGCTCCAAATTTCAGGTCCCGACCTTACTTTCTGAGCTCAATGTGGTAAAACCCGAAACAGAGGTTTTAGCCCTCAGACTTGATTCATGATGCATTTTTCTCACCTGGGATGGCATGGGCTTCCACGGGGGACACATATTTCATATAATTTCAGCCAAACTGAAAATTTGATTTTTGGCTCCAAATTTCAGGTCCCGACCTTACGTTCTGAGCTCAATGTGGTAAAACCCAAAACAGAGGTTTTAGCCCTCAGACTTGATTCAGGATGCATTTTTCTCACCTGGGATGGCATGGGCTTCCACAGGGGACACATATTTCATGTAATTTCAGCCAAACTGAAAATTTTATTTTTGGCTCCAAATTTCAGGTCCCGACCTTACATTCTGAGCTCAATGTGGTAAAACCCGAAACAGAGGTTTTAGCCCTCAGACTTGATTCATGATGCATTTTTCTCACCTGGGATGGCATGGGCTTCCACAGGGGACACATATTTCATATAATTTCAGCCAAACTGAAAATTTGATTTTTTGCTCCAAATTTCAGGTCCCGACCTTACGTTCTTTGGTCAATGTGGTAAAACCCAAAACAGACGTTTTAGCCCTCAGACTTGATTCAGGATGCATTTTTCTCACCTGGGATGGCATGGGCTTCCACAGGGGACACATATTTCATGTTATTACAGCCAAACTGAAAATTTGATTTTTTGCTCCAAATTTCAGGTCCCGACCTTACGTTCTGAGCTCAATGTGGTAAAACCCGAAACAGAGGTTTTAGCCCTCAGACTTGATTCAGGATGCATTTTTCTCACCTGGGATGGCATGGGCTTCCACGGGGGACACATATTTCATGTAATTTCAGCCAAACTGAAAATTTGATTTTTGGCTCCAAATTTCAGGTCCCGACCTTACGTTCTGAGCTCAATGTGGTAAAACCCGTTACAGAGGTTTTAGCACTCAGACTTGATTCAGGATGCATTTTTCTCACCTGGGATGGCATGGGCTTCCACGGGGGACACATATTTCATGTAATTTCAGCCAAACTGAAAATTTGATTTTTGGCTCCAAATTTCAGGTCCCGACCTTACGTTCTGAGCTCAATGTGGTAAAACCTGTTACAGAGGTTTTAGCCCTCAGACTTGATTCAGGATGCATTTTTCTCACCTGGGATGGCATGGGCTTCCACGGGGGACACATATTTCATGTAATTTCAGCCAAACTGAAAATTTTATTTTTGGCTCCAAATTTCAGGTCCCGACCTTATGTTCTGAGTTCAATATGGTAAAACCTGTTACAGAGGTTTTAGCCCTCAGACTTGATTCAGGATGCATTTTTCTCACCTGGGATGGCATGGGCTTCCACGGGGGACACATATTTCATGTAATTTCAGCCAAACTGAAAATTTGATTTTTTGCTCCAAATTTCAGGTCCGGACCTTACGTTCTTTGGTCAATGTGGTAAAACCCGTTACAGAGGTTTTAGCACTCAGACTTGATTCAGGATGCATTTTTCTCACCTGGGATGGCATGGGCTTCCACAGGGGACACGTATTTCATGTAATTTCAGCCAAACTGAAAATTTGATTTTTTGCTCCAAATTTCAGGTCCCGACCTTACGTTCTGAGCTCAATGTGGTGAAACCTGTTACAGAGGTTTTAGCCCTCAGACTTGATTCATGATGCATTTTTCTCACCTGGGATGGCATGGGCTTCCACGGGGGACACATATTTCATGTTATTTCAGCCAAACTGAAAATTTGATTTTTGGCTCCAAATTTCAGGTCCCGACCTTACGTTCTTTGGTCAATGTGGTAAAACCCAAAACAGAGGTTTTAGCCCTCAGACTTGATTCAGGATGCATTTTTCTCACCTGGGATGGCATGGGCTTCCACAGGGGACACGTATTTCATGTTATTACAGCCAAACTGAAAATTTGATTTTTTGCTCCAAATTTCAGGTCCCGACCTTACGTTCTGAGCTCAATGTGGTAAAACCCGAAACAGAGGTTTTAGCCCTCAGACTTGATTCAGGATGCATTTTTCTCACCTGGGATGGCATGGGCTTCCACGGGGGACACATATTTCATGTAATTTCAGCCAAACTGAAAATTTGATTTTTGGCTCCAAATTTCAGGTCCGGACCTTACGTTCTGAGCTCAATGTGGTAAAACTTGTTACAGAGGTTTTAGCCCTCAGACTTGATTCAGGATGCATTTTTCTCACCTGGGATGGCATGGGCTTCCACGGGGGACACATATTTCATGTAATTTCAGCCAAACTGAAAATTTGATTTTTGGCTCCAAATTTCAGGTCCCGACCTTATGTTCTGAGTTCAATATGGTAAAACCTGTTACAGAGGTTTTAGCCCTCAGACTTGATTCAGGATGCATTTTTCTCACCTGGGATGGCATGGGCTTCCACAGGGGACACATATTTCATGTAATTTCAGCCAAACTGAAAATTTGATTTTTTGCTCCAAATTTCAGGTCCGGACCTTACGTTCTGAGCTCAATGTGGTAAAACCCGTTACAGAGGTTTTAGCCCTCAGACTTGATTCAGGATGCATTTTTCTCACCTGGGATGGCATGGGCTTCCACGGGGGACACATATTTCATGTAATTTCAGCCAAACTGAAAATTTGATTTTTGGCTCCAAATTTCAGGTCCCGACCTTACGTTCTGAGCTCAATGTGGTAAAACCCGTTACAGAGGTTTTAGCCCTCAGACTTGATTCAGGATGCATTTTTCTCACCTGGAATGGCATGGGCTTCCACGGGGGACACATATTTCATGTAATTTCAGCCAAACTGAAAATTTGATTTTTGGCTCCAACTTTCAGGTCCCGACCTTACGTTCTGAGCTCAATGTGGTAAAACCTGTTACAGAGGTTTTAGCCCTCAGACTTGATTCAGGATGCATTTTTCTCACCTGGGATGGCATGGGCTTCCACAGGGGACACGTATTTCATGTTATTACAGCCAAACTGAAAATTTAATTTTTTGGCTCCAAATTTCAGGTCCCGACCTTACGTTCTGAGCTCAATGTGGTAAAACCTGTTACAGGGGTTTTAGCCCTCAGACTTGATTCAGGATGCATTTTTCTCACCTGGGATGGCATGGGCTTCCACGGGGGACACATATTTCATGTAATTTCAGCCAAACTGAAAATTTGATTTTTGGCTCCAAATTTCAGGTCCCGACCTTACGTTCTGAGCTCAATGTGGTAAAACCCGTTACAGGGGTTTTAGCCCTCAGACTTGATTCAGGATGCATTTTTCTCACCTGGGATGGCATGGGCTTCCACGGGGGACACATATTTCATGTAATTTCAGCCAAACTGAAAATTTGATTTTTGGCTCCAAATTTCAGGTCCCGACCTTACGTTCTGAGCTCAATGTGGTAAAACCTGTTACAGAGGTTTTAGCCCTCAGACTTGATTCAGGATGCATTTTTCTCACCTGGGATGGCATGGGCTTCCACAGGGGACACGTATTTCATGTTATTACAGCCAAACTGAAAATTTGATTTTTTGCTCCAAATTTCAGGTCCCGACCTTACGTTCTGAGCTCAATGTGGTAAAACC
Source organism: Halichoeres trimaculatus (assembly GCF_033239565.1). Classification (NCBI taxonomy): domain Eukaryota; kingdom Metazoa; phylum Chordata; class Actinopteri; order Labriformes; family Labridae; genus Halichoeres; species Halichoeres trimaculatus. Next base: position 500,970 of record NW_027437209.1, read on the forward strand.
CGAAACAGAGGTTTTAGCCCTCAGACTTGATTCATGATGCATTTTTCTCACCTGGGATGGCATGGGCTTCCACGGGGGACACATATTTCATGTTATTTCAGCCAAACTGAAAATTTGATTTTTGGCTCCAAATTTCAGGTCCCGACCTTACGTTCTGAGCTCAATGTGGTAAAACCTGTTACAGAGGTTTTAGCCCTCAGACTTGATTCAGGATGCATTTTTCTCAGCTGGGATGGCATGGGCTTCCACAGGGGACACGTATTTCATGTAATTTCAGCCAAACTGAAAATTTGATTTTTTACTCCAAATTTCAGGTCCGGACCTTACGTTCTGAGCTCAATGTGGTAAAACCCGAAACAGAGGTTTTAGCCTTCAGACTTGATTCAGGATGCATTTTTCTCACCTGGGATGGCATGGGCTTCCAGGGGGGACACATATTTCATGTAATTTCAGCCAAACTGAAAATTTGATTTTTGGCTCCAAATTTCAGGTCCCGACCTTACGTTCTGAGCTCAATGTGGTAAAACCTGTTACAGAGGTTTTAGCCCTCAGACTTGATTCAGGATGCATTTTTCTCAGCTGGGATGGCATGGGCTTCCACGGGGGACACATATTTCATGTAATTTCAGCCAAACTGAAAATTTGATTTTTTGCTCCAAATTTCAGGTCCCGACCTTACGTTCTGAGCTCAATGTGGTAAAACCCGTTACAGAGGTTTTAGCCCTCAGACTTGATTCAGGATGCATTTTTCTCACCTGGGATGGCATGGGCTTCCACGTGGGACACATATTTAATGTTATTTCAGCCAAACTGAAAATTTGATTTTTGGCTCCAAATTTCAGGTCCCGACCTTACGTTCTGAGTTCAATATGGTAAAACCCAAAACAGAGGTTTTAGCCCTCAGACTTGATTCAGGATGCATTTTTCTCACCTGGGATGGCATGGGCTTCCACGGGGGACACATATTTCATGTTATTTCAGCCAAACTGAAAATTTGATTTTTTGCTCCAAATTTCAGGTCCCGACCTTACGTTCTGAGCTCAATGTGGTAAAACCTGTTACAGAGGTTTTAGCCCTCAGACTTGATTCAGGATGCATTTTTCTCACCTGGGATGGCATGGGCTTCCACAGGGGACACATATTTCATGTAATTTCAGCCAAACTGAAAATTTGATTTTTGGCTCCAAATTTCAGGTCCGGACCTTATGTTCTGAGCTCAATGTGGTAAAACCTGTTACAGAGGTTTTAGCACTCAGACTTGATTCAGGATGCATTTTTCTCACCTGGGATGGCATGGGCTTCCACGGGGGACACATATTTCATGTTATTTCAGCCAAACTGAAAATTTGATTTTTGGCTCCAAATTTCAGGTCCCGACCTTACGTTCTGAGCTCAATATGGTAAAACCCAAAACAGAGGTTTTAGCCCTCAGACTTGATTCAGGATGCATTTTTCTCACCTGGGATGGCATGGGCTTCCACAGGGGACACGTATTTCATGTTATTTCAGCCAAACTGAAAATTTGATTTTTTGCTCCAAATTTCAGGTCCCGACCTTACGTTCTGAGCTCAATGTGGTAAAACCCAAAACAGAGGTTTTAGCCCTCAGACTTGATTCAGGATGCATTTTTCTCACCTGGGATGGCATGGGCTTCCACAGGGGACACGTATTTCATGTTATTTCAGCCAAACTGAAAATTTGATTTTTTGCTCCAAATTTCAGGTCCCGACCTTACGTTCTGAGCTCAATGTGGTAAAACCTGTTACAGAGGTTTTAGCCCTCAGACTTGATTCAGGATGCATTTTTCTCACCTGGGATGGCATGGGCTTCCACAGGGGACACATACTTCATGTAATTTCAGCCAAACTGAAAATTTGATTTTTTGGCTCCAAATTTCAGGTCCCGACCTTATGTTCTGAGCTCAATGTGGTAAAACCTGTTACAGAGGTTTTAGCCCTCAGACTTGATTCAGGATGCATTTTTCTCACCTGGGATGGCATGGGCTTCCACGGGGGACACATATTTCATGTTATTTCAGCCAAACTGAAAATTTGATTTTTGGCTCCAAATTTCAGGTCCCGACCTTACGTTCTGAGCTCAATGTGGTAAAACCCGTTACAGAGGTTTTAGCACTCAGACTTGATTCAGGATGCATTTTTCTCACCTGGGATGGCATGGGCTTCCACGGGGGACACATATTTCATGTTATTTCAGCCAAACTGAAAATTTGATGTTTGGCTCCAAATTTCAGGTCCCGACCTTACGTTCTGAGCTCAATATGGAAAAACCCAAAACAGAGGTTTTAGCCCTCAGACTTGATTCAGGATGCATTTTTCTCACCTGGGATGGCATGGGCTTCCACAGGGGACACGTATTTCATGTTATTACAGCCAAACTGAAAATTTGATTTTTTGCTCTAAATTTCAGGTCCCGACCTTACGTTCTGAGCTCAATGTGGTAAAACCTGTTACAGAGGTTTTAGCCCTCAGACTTGATTCAGGATGCATTTTTCTCACCTGGGATGGCATGGGCTTCCACGGGGGACACATATTTCATGTAATTTCAGCCAAACTGAAAATTTGATTTTTGGCTCCAAATTTCAGGTCCCGACCTTACGTTCTGAGCTCAATGTGGTAAAACCCGAAACAGAGGTTTTAGCCCTCTGACTTGATTCAGGATGTTTTTTTCACACCTGGGATGGCATGGGCTTCCACGGGGGACACATATTTCAAGTAATTTCAGCCAAACTGAAAATTTGATTTTTTGCTCCAAATTTCAGGTCCGGACCTTACGTTCTGAGCTCAATGTGGTAAAACCCGTTACAGAGGTTTTAGCACTCAGACTTGATTCAGGATGCATTTTTCTCACCTGGGATGGCATGGGCTTCCACAGGGGACACGTATTTCATGTAATTTCAGCCAAACTGAAAATTTGATTTTTTGCTCCAAATTTCAGGTCCGGACGTTACGTTCTGAGCTCAATGTGGTAAAACCCGAAACAGAGGTTTTAGCCCTCAGACTTGATTCAGGATGCATTTTTCTCACCTGGGATGGCATGGGCTTCCACGGGGGACACATATTTCATGTAATTTCAGCCAAACTGAAAATTTGATTTTTGGCTCCAAATTTCAGGTCCCGACCTTACGTTCTGAGCTCAATGTGGTAAAACCCGTTACAGAGGTTTTAGCACTCAGACTTGATTCAGGATGCATTTTTCTCACCTGGGATGGCATGGGCTTCCACGGGGGACACATATTTCATGTAATTTCAGCCAAACTGAAAATTTGATTTTTGGCTCCAAATTTCAGGTCCCGACCTTACGTTCTGAGCTCAATGTGGTAAAACCCGTTACAGAGGTTTTAGCACTCAGACTTGATTCAGGATGCATTTTTCTCACCTGGGATGGCATGGGCTTCCACGGGGGACACATATTTCATGTAATTTCAGCCAAACTGAAAATTTGATTTTTGGCTCCAAATTTCAGGTCCCGACCTTACGTTCTGAGCTCAATGTGGTAAAACCTGTTACAGAGGTTTTAGCCCTCAGACTTGATTCAGGATGCATTTTTCTCACCTGGGATGGCATGGGCTTCCACGGGGGACACATATTTCATGTAATTTCAGCCAAACTGAAAATTTGATTTTTGGCTCCAAATTTCAGGTCCCGACCTTATGTTCTGAGTTCAATATGGTAAAACCTGTTACAGAGGTTTTAGCCCTCAGACTTGATTCAGGATGCATTTTTCTCACCTGGGATGGCATGGGCTTCCACGGGGGACCCATATTTCATGTAATTTCAGCCAAACTGAAAATTTGATTTTTTGCTCCAAATTTCAGGTCCGGACCTTACGTTCTTTGGTCAATGTGGTAAAACCCGTTACAGAGGTTTTAGCACTCAGACTTGATTCAGGATGCATTTTTCTCACCTGGGATGGCATGGGCTTCCACGGGGGACACGTATTTCATGTAATTTCAGCCAAACTGAAAATTTGATTTTTTGCTCCAAATTTCAGGTCCCGACCTTACGTTCTGAGCTCAATGTGGTGAAACCTGTTACAGAGGTTTTAGCCCTCAGACTTGATTCATGATGCATTTTTCTCACCTGGGATGGCATGGGCTTCCACGGGGGACACATATTTCATGTTATTTCAGCCAAACTGAAAATTTGATTTTTGGCTCCAAATTTCAGGTCCCGACCTTACGTTCTTTGGTCAATGTGGTAAAACCCAAAACAGAGGTTTTAGCCCTCAGACTTGATTCAGGATGCATTTTTCTCACCTGGGATGGCATGGGCTTCCACAGGGGACACATATTTCATGTTATTACAGCCAAACTGAAAATTTGATTTTTTGCTCCAAATTTCAGGTCCCGACCTTACGTTCTGAGCTCAATGTGGTAAAACCCGAAACAGAGGTTTTAGCCCTCAGACTTGATTCAGGATGCATTTTTCTCACCTGGGATGGCATGGGCTTCCACGGGGGACACATATTTCATGTAATTTCAGCCAAACTGAAAATTTGATTTTTGGCTCCAAATTTCAGGTCCGGACCTTACGTTCTGAGCTCAATGTGGTAAAACTTGTTACAGAGGTTTTAGCCCTCAGACTTGATTCAGGATGCATTTTTCTCACCTGGGATGGCATGGGCTTCCACGGGGGACACATATTTCATGTAATTTCAGCCAAACTGAAAATTTGATTTTTGGCTCCAAATTTCAGGTCCCGACCTTACGTTCTGAGTTCAATATGGTAAAACCTGTTACAGAGGTTTTAGCCCTCAGACTTGATTCAGGATGCATTTTTCTCACCTGGGATGGCATGGGCTTCCACAGGGGACACATATTTCATGTAATTTCAGCCAAACTGAAAATTTGATTTTTTGCTCCAAATTTCAGGTCCGGACCTTACGTTCTGAGCTCAATGTGGTAAAACCCGTTACAGAGGTTTTAGCCCTCAGACTTGATTCAGGATGCATTTTTCTCACCTGGGATGGCATGGGCTTCCACGGGGGACACATATTTCATGTTATTTCAGCCAAACTGAAAATTTGATTTTTGGCTCCAAATTTCAGGTCCCGACCTTACGTTCTGAGCTCAATGTGGTAAAACCTGTTACAGAGGTTTTAGCCCTCAGACTTGATTCAGGATGCATTTTTCTCAGCTGGGATGGCATGGGCTTCCACAGGGGACACGTATTTCATGTAATTTCAGCCAAACTGAAAATTTGATTTTTTACTCCAAATTTCAGGTCCGGACCTTACGTTCTGAGCTCAATGTGGTAAAACCCGAAACAGAGGTTTTAGCCTTCAGACTTGATTCAGGATGCATTTTTCTCACCTGGGATGGCATGGGCTTCCAGGGGGGACACATATTTCATGTAATTTCAGCCAAACTGAAAATTTGATTTTTGGCTCCAAATTTCAGGTCCGGACCTTATGTTCTGAGCTCAATGTGGTAAAACCTGTTACAGAGGTTTTAGCCCTCAGACTTGATTCAGGATGCATTTTTCTCAGCTGGGATGGCATGGGCTTCCACGGGGGACACATATTTCATGTAATTTCAGCCAAACTGAAAATTTGATTTTTTGCTCCAAATTTCAGGTCCCGACCTTACGTTCTGAGCTCAATGTGGTAAAACCCGTTACAGAGGTTTTAGCCCTCAGACTTGATTCAGGATGCATTTTTCTCACCTGGGATGGCATGGGCTTCCACGTGGGACACATATTTAATGTTATTTCAGCCAAACTGAAAATTTGATTTTTGGCTCCAAATTTCAGGTCCCGACCTTATGTTCTGAGTTCAATATGGTAAAACCCAAAACAGAGGTTTTAGCCCTCAGACTTGATTCAGGATGCATTTTTCTCACCTGGGATGGCATGGGCTTCCACAGGGGACACGTATTTCATGTTATTACAGCCAAACTGAAAATTTGATTTTTTGCTCCAAATTTCAGGTCCCGACCTTACGTTCTGAGCTCAATGTGGTAAAACCTGTTACAGAGGTTTTAGCCCTCAGACTTGATTCAGGATGCATTTTTCTCACCTGGGATGGCATGGGCTTCCACAGGGGACACATATTTCATGTTATTTCAGCCAAACTGAAAATTTGATTTTTGGCTCCAAATTTCAGGTCCGGACCTTATATTCTGAGCTCAATGTGGTAAAACCTGTTACAGAGGTTTTAGCCCTCAGACTTGATTCAGGATGCATTTTTCTCACCTGGGATGGCATGGGCTTCCACGGGGGACACATATTTCATGTTATTTCAGCCAAACTGAAAATTTGATTTTTGGCTCCAAATTTCAGGTCCCGACCTTACGTTCTGAGCTCAATATGGTAAAACCCAAAACAGAGGTTTTAGCCCTCAGACTTGATTCAGGATGCATTTTTCTCACCTGGGATGGCATGGGCTTCCACGGGGGACACGTATTTCATGTTATTACAGCCAAACTGAAAATTTGATTTTTTGCTCCAAATTTCAGGTCCCAGCCTTACGTTCTGAGCTCAATGTGGTAAAACCCGTTACAGAGGTTTTAGCCCTCAGACTTGATTCATGATGCATTTTTCTCACCTGGGATGGCATGGGCTTCCACGGGGGACACATATTTCATATAATTTCAGCCAAACTGAAAATTTGATTTTTGGCTCCAAATTTCAGGTCCCGACCTTACGTTCTGAGCTCAATGTGGTAAAACCCGTTACAGAGGTTTTAGCCCTCAGACTTGATTCAGGATGCATTTTTCTCACCTGGGATGGCATGGGCTTCCACAGGGGACACATATTTCATGTAATTTCAGCCAAACTGAAAATTTTATTTTTTGGCTCCAAATTTCAGGTCCGGACCTTATGTTCTGAGCTCAATGTGGTAAAACCTGTTACAGAGGTTTTAGCCCTCAGACTTGATTCAGGATGCATTTTTCTCACCTGGGATGGCATGGGCTTCCACGGGGGACACATATTTCATGTTATTTCAGCCAAACTGAAAATTTTATTTTTGGCTCCAAATTTCAGGTCCCGACCTTACGTTCTGAGCTCAATGTGGTAAAACCTGTTACAGAGGTTTTAGCCCTCAGACTTGATTCAGGATGCATTTTTCTCACCTGGGATGGCATGGGCTTCCACGGGGGACACATATTTCATGTTATTTCAGCCAAACTGAAAATTTGATTTTTTGCTCCAAATTTCAGGTCCCGACCTTACGTTCTGAGCTCAATGTGGTAAAACCTGTTACAGAGGTTTTAGCCCTCAGACTTGATTCAGGATGCATTTTTCTCACCTGGGATGGCATGGGCTTCCACAGGGGACACATATTTCATGTAATTTCAGCCAAACTGAAAATTTGATTTTTGGCTCCAAATTTCAGGTCCGGACCTTATGTTCTGAGCTCAATGTGGTAAAACCTGTTACAGAGGTTTTAGCCCTCAGACTTGATTCAGGATGCATTTTTCTCACCTGGGATGGCATGGGCTTCCACGGGGGACACATATTTCATGTTATTTCAGCCAAACTGAAAATTTGATTTTTGGCTCCAAATTTCAGGTCCCGACCTTACGTTCTGAGCTCAATATGGTAAAACCCAAAACAGAGGTTTTAGCCCTCAGACTTGATTCAGGATGCATTTTTCTCACCTGGGATGGCATGGGCTTCCACAGGGGACACGTATTTCATGTTATTTCAGCCAAACTGAAAATTTGATTTTTTGCTCCAAATTTCAGGTCCCGACCTTACGTTCTGAGCTCAATGTGGTAAAACCTGTTACAGAGGTTTTAGCCCTCAGACTTGATTCAGGATGCATTTTTCTCACCTGGGATGGCATGGGCTTCCACAGGGGACACATACTTCATGTAATTTCAGCCAAACTGAAAATTTGATTTTTTGGCTCCAAATTTCAGGTCCCGACCTTATGTTCTGAGCTCAATGTGGTAAAACCTGTTATAGAGGTTTTAGCCCTCAGACTTGATTCAGGATGCATTTTTCTCACCTGGGATGGCATGGGCTTCCACGGGGGACACATATTTCATGTTATTTCAGCCAAACTGAAAATTTGATTTTTGGCTCCAAATTTCAGGTCCCGACCTTACGTTCTGAGCTCAATGTGGTAAAACCCGTTACAGAGGTTTTAGCCCTCAGACTTGATTCAGGATGCATTTTTCTCACCTGGGATGGCATGGGCTTCCACGGGGGACACATATTTCATGTTATTTCAGCCAAACTGAAAATTTGATGTTTGGCTCCAAATTTCAGGTCCCGACCTTACGTTCTGAGCTCAATATGGAAAAACCCAAAACAGAGGTTTTAGCCCTCAGACTTGATTCAGGATGCATTTTTCTCACCTGGGATGGCATGGGCTTCCACAGGGGACACGTATTTCATGTTATTACAGCCAAACTGAAAATTTGATTTTTTGCTCCAAATTTCAGGTCCCGACCTTACGTTCTGAGCTCAATGTGGTAAAACCTGTTACAGAGGTTTTAGCCCTCAGACTTGATTCAGGATGCATTTTTCTCACCTGGGATGGCATGGGCTTCCACGGGGGACACATATTTCATGTAATTTCAGCCAAACTGAAAATTTGATTTTTGGCTCCAAATTTCAGGTCCCAACCTTACGTTCTGAGCTCAATGTGGTAAAACCCGAAACAGAGGTTTTAGCCCTCTGACTTGATTCAGGATGTTTTTTTCACACCTGGGATGGCATGGGCTACCACGGGGGACACATATTTCAAGTAATTTCAGCCAAACTGAAAATTTGATTTTTTGCTCCAAATTTCAGGTCCGGACCTTACGTTCTGAGCTCAATGTGGTAAAACCCGTTACAGAGGTTTTAGCACTCAGACTTGATTCAGGATGCATTTTTCTCACCTGGGATGGCATGGGCTTCCACAGGGGACACGTATTTCATGTAATTTCAGCCAAACTGAAAATTTGATTTTTTGCTCCAAATTTCAGGTCCGGACGTTACGTTCTGAGCTCAATGTGGTAAAACCCGAAACAGAGGTTTTAGCACTCAGACTTGATTCAGGATGCATTTTTCTCACCTGGGATGGCATGGGCTTCCACGGGGGACACATATTTCATGTAATTTCAGCCAAACTGAAAATTTGATTTTTGGCTCCAAATTTCAGGTCCGGACCTTACGTTCTGAGCTCAATGTGGTAAAACCTGTTACAGAGGTTTTAGCCCTCAGACTTGATTCAGGATGCATTTTTCTCACCTGGGATGGCATGGGCTTCCACGTGGGACACATATTTAATGTTATTTCAGCCAAACTGAAAATTTGATTTTTGGCTCCAAATTTCAGGTCCCGACCTTACGTTCTGAGCTCAATGTGGTAAAACCCGAAACAGAGGTTTTAGCCCTCTGACTTGATTCAGGATGCATTTTTCTCACCTGGGATGGCATGGGCTTCCACGGGGGACACATATTTCAAGTAATTTCAGCCAAACTGAAAATTTGATTTTTTGCTCCAAATTTCAGGTCCGGACCTTACGTTCTGAGCTCAATGTGGTAAAACCTGTTACAGAGATTTTGCACTCAGACTTGATTCAGGATGCATTTTTCTCACCTGGGATGGCATGGGCTTCCACAGGGGACACGTATTTCATGTAATTTCAGCCAAACTGAAAATTTGATTATTTGCTCCAAATTTCAGGTCCGGACCTTACGTTCTGAGCTCATTGTGGTAAAACTTGTTACAGAGGTTTTAGCACTCAGACTTGATTCAGGATGCATTTTTCTCACCTGGGATGGCATGGGCTTCCACAGGGGACACATATTTCATGTAATTTCAGCCAAACTGAAAATTTGATTTTTGGCTCCAAATTTCAGGTCCCGAACTTACATTCTGAGCTCAATGTGGTAAAACCCGTTACAGAGGTTTTAGCCCTCAGACTTGATTCAGGATGCATTTTTCTCACCTGGGATGGCATGGGCTTCCACGGGGTACACATATTTCATGTAATTTCAGCCAAACTGAAAATTTGATTTTTGGCTCCAAATTTCAGGTTCCGACCATACGTTCTGAGTTCAATATGGTAAAACCCAAAACAGAGGTTTTAGCCCTGACTTGATTCAGGATGCATTTTTCTCACCTGGGATGGCATGGGCTTCCACGGGGGACACATATTTCATGTAATTTCAGCCAAACTGAAAATTTGATTTTTGGTTCCAAATTTCAGGTCCGGACCTTACGTTCTGAGCTCAATGTGGTAAAACCTGTTACAGAGGTTTTAGCCCTCAGACTTGATTCAGGATGCATTTTTCTCACCTGGGATGGCATGGGCTTCCACGGGGGACACATATTTCATGTAATTTCAGCCAAACTGAAAATTTGATTTTTGGCTCCAAATTTCAGGTCCCAACCTTACATTCTGAGCTCAATGTGGTAAAACCCGTTACAGAGGTTTTAGCACTCAGACTTGATTCAGGATGCATTTTTCTCACCTGGGATGGCATGGGCTTCCACGTGGGACACATATTTAATGTTATTTCAGCCAAACTGAAAATTTGATTTTTTGGCTCCAAATTTCAGGTCCCGACCTTACGTTCTGAGTTCAATATGGTAAAACCCAAAACAGAGGTTTTAGCCCTCAGACTTGATTCAGGATGCATTTTTCTCACCTGGGATGGCATGGGCTTCCACAGGGGACACATATTTCATGTAATTTCAGCCAAACTGAAAATTTGATTTTTTGCTCCAAATTTCAGGTCCCAGCCTTACGTTCTGAGCTCAATGTGGTTAAACCCGAAACAGAGATTTTAGCCCTCAGACTTGATTCATGATGCATTTTTCTCACCTGGGATGGCATGGGCTTCCACGGGGGACACATATTTCATATAATTTCAGCCAAACTGAAAATTTGATTTTTGGCTCCAAATTTCAGGTCCTGACCTTACGTTCTGAGCTCAATGTGGTAAAACCCGTTACAGAGGTTTTAGCCCTCAGACTTGATTCAGGATGCATTTTTCTCACCTGGGATGGCATGGGCTTCCACAGGGGACACATATTTCATGTAATTTCAGCCAAACTGAAAATTTGATTTTTTGGCTCAAAATGTCAGGTCCGGACCTTATGTTCTGAAGTCAATGTGGTAAAACCTGTTACAGAGGTTTTAGCCCTCAGACTTGATTCAGGATGCATTTTTCTCACCTGGGATGGCATGGGCTTCCACGGGGGACACATATTTCATATAATTTCAGCCAAACTGAAAATTTGATTTTTGGCTCCAAATTTCAGGTCCCGACCTTACGTTCTGAGCTCAATGTGGTAAAACCTGTTACAGAGGTTTTAGCCCTCAGACTTGATTCAGGATGCATTTTTTCTCACCTGGGATGGCATGGGCTTCCACGGGGTACACATATTTCATGTAATTTCAGCCAAACTGAAAATTTGATTTTTGGCTCCAAATTTCAGGTCCCGACCTTACATTCTGAGCTCAATGTGGTAAAACCCGTTACAGAGGTTTTAGCCCTCAGACTTGATTCAGGATGCATTTTTCTCACCTGGAATGGCATGGGCTTCCACGGGGGACACATATTTCATGTAATTTCAGCCAAACTGAAAATTTGATTTTTGGCTCCAAATTTCAGGTCCGGACCTTTCGTTCTGAGCTCAATGTGGTAAAACCTGTTACAGAGGTTTTAGCCCTCAGACTTGATTCAGGATGCATTTTTCTCACCTGGGATGGCATGGGCTTCCAAGGGGGACACATATTTCATGTAATTTCAGCCAAACTGAAAATTTGATTTTTGGCTCCAAATTTCAGGTCCGGACCTTACGTTCTGAGCTCCATGTGGTAAAACCCGTTACAGAGGTTTTAGCCCTCAGACTTGATTCAGGATGCATTTTTCTCACCTGGGATGGCATGGGCTTCCACGTGGGACACATATTTCATGTTATTTCAGCCAAACTGAAAATTTGATTTTTGGCTCCAAATTTCAGGTCCCGACCTTACGTTCTGAGCTCAATGTGGTAAAACCCGTTACAGAGGTTTTAGCACTCAGACTTGATTCAGGATGCATTTTTCTCACCTGGGATGGCATGGGCTTCCACTTGGGACACATATTTAATGTTATTTCAGCCAAACTGAAAATTTGATTTTTTGCTCCAAATTTCAGGTCCCGACCTTACGTTCTAAGTTCAATATGGTAAAACCCAAAACAGAGGTTTTAGCCCTCAGACTTGATTCAGGATGCATTTTTCTCACCTGGGATGGCATGGGCTTCCACAGGGGACACGTATTTCATGTTATTACAGCCAAACTGAAAATTTGATTTTTGGCTCCAAATTTCAGGTCCCGACCTTACGTTCTGAGCTCAATGTGGTAAAACCCGAAACAGAGGTTTTAGCCCTCAGACTTGATTCATGATGCATTTTTCTCACCTGGGATGGCATGGGCTTCCACGGGGGACACATATTTCATGTAATTTCAGCCAAACTGAAAATTTGATTTTTGGCTCCAAATTTCAGGTCCCGACCTTACGTTCTGAGCTCAATGTGGTAAAACCCGAAACAGAGGTTTTAGCCCTCAGACTTGATTCATGATGCATTTTTCTCACCTGGGATGGCATGGGCTTCCACGGGGGACACATATTTCATGTAATTTCAGCCAAACTGAAAATTTGATTTTTTGCTCCAAATTTCAGGTCCGGACGTTACGTTCTGAGCTCAATGTGGTAAAACCCGTTACAGAGGTTTTAGCACTCAGACTTGATTCAGGATGCATTTTTCTCACCTGGGATGGCATGGGCTTCCACTTGGGACACATATTTAATGTTATTTCAGCCAAACTGAAAATTTGATTTTTTGCTCCAAATTTCAGGTCCCGACCTTACGTTCTAAGTTCAATATGGTAAAACCCAAAACAGAGGTTTTAGCCCTCAGACTTGATTCAGGATGCATTTTTCTCACCTGGGATGGCATGGGCTTCCACAGGGGACACGTATTTCATGTTATTACAGCCAAACTGAAAATTTGATTTTTTGCTCCAAATTTCAGGTCCCGACCTTACGTTCTGAGCTCAATGTGGTAAAACCCGAAACAGAGGTTTTAGCCCTCAGACTTGATTCATGATGCATTTTTCTCACCTGGGATGGCATGGGCTTCCACGGGGGACACATATTTCATGTAATTTCAGCCAAACTGAAAATTTGATTTTTGGCTCCAAATTTCAGGTCCCGACCTTACGTTCTGAGCTCAATGTGGTAAAACCCGAAACAGAGGTTTTAGCCCTCAGACTTGATTCATGATGCATTTTTCTCACCTGGGATGGCATGGGCTTCCACGGGGGACACATATTTCATGTAATTTCAGCCAAACTGAAAATTTGATTTTTTGCTCCAAATTTCAGGTCCGGACGTTACGTTCTGAGCTCAATGTGGTAAAACCCGAAACAGAGGTTTTAGCACTCAGACTTGATTCAGGATGCATTTTTCTCACCTGGGATGGCATGGGCTTCCACGGGGGACACATATTTCATGTAATTTCAGCCAAACTGAAAATTTGATTTTTTGCTCCAAATTTCAGGTCCCGACCTTACGTTCTGAGCTCAATGTGGTAAAACCCGAAACAGAGGTTTTAGCCCTCAGACTTGATTCATGATGCATTTTTCTCACCTGGGATGGCATGGGCTTCCACGGGGGACACATATTTCATGTAATTTCAGCCAAACTGAAAATTTGATTTTTGGCTCCAAATTTCAGGTCCCGACCTTACGTTCTGAGCTCAATGTGGTAAAACCCGAAACAGAGGTTTTAGCCCTCAGACTTGATTCATGATGCATTTTTCTCACCTGGGATGGCATGGGCTTCCACGGGGGACACATATTTCATGTAATTTCAGCCAAACTGAAAATTTGATTTTTTGCTCCAAATTTCAGGTCCGGACGTTACGTTCTGAGCTCAATGTGGTAAAACCCGTTACAGAGGTTTTAGCACTCAGACTTGATTCAGGATGCATTTTTCTCACCTGGGATGGCATGGGCTTCCACTTGGGACACATATTTAATGTTATTTCAGCCAAACTGAAAATTTGATTTTTTGCTCCAAATTTCAGGTCCCGACCTTACGTTCTAAGTTCAATATGGTAAAACCCAAAACAGAGGTTTTAGCCCTCAGACTTGATTCAGGATGCATTTTTCTCACCTGGGATGGCATGGGCTTCCACAGGGGACACGTATTTCATGTTATTACAGCCAAACTGAAAATTTGATTTTTTGCTCCAAATTTCAGGTCCCGACCTTACGTTCTCAGCTCAATGTGGTAAAACCCGAAACAGAGGTTTTAGCCCTCAGACTTGATTCATGATGCATTTTTCTCACCTGGGATGGCATGGGCTTCCACGGGGGACACATATTTCATGTAATTTCAGCCAAACTGAAAATTTGATTTTTGGCTCCAAATTTCAGGTCCCGACCTTACGTTCTGAGCTCAATGTGGTAAAACCCGAAACAGAGGTTTTAGCCCTCAGACTTGATTCAGGATGCATTTTTCTCACCTGGGATGGCATGGGCTTCCACGGGGGACACATATTTCATGTAATTTCAGCCAAACTGAAAATTTGATTTTTTGCTCCAAATTTCAGGTCCGGACGTTACGTTCTGAGCTCAATGTGGTAAAACCCGAAACAGAGGTTTTAGCACTCAGACTTGATTCAGGATGCATTTTTCTCACCTGGGATGGCATGGGCTTCCACGGGGGACACATATTTCATGTAATTTCAGCCAAACTGAAAATTTGATTTTTGGCTCCAAATTTCAGGTCCGGACCTTACGTTCTGAGCTCAATGTGGTAAAACCTGTTACAGAGGTTTTAGCCCTCAGACTTGATTCACGATGCATTTTTCTCACCTGGGATGGCATGGGCTTCCACAGGGGACACATATTTCATGTAATTTCAGCCAAACTGAAAATTTGATTTTTTGGCTCCAAATTTCAGGTCCCGACCTTACGTTCTGAGCTCAATGTGGTAAAACCTGTTACAGAGGTTTTAGCCCTCAGACTTGATTCAGGATGCAATTTTCTCACCTGGGATGGCATGGGCTTCCACGGGGGACACATATTTCATATAATTTCAGCCAAACTGAAAATTTGATTTTTGGCTCCAAATTTCAGGTCCCAACCTTACGTTCTGAGCTCAATGTGGTAAAACCTGTTACAGAGGTTTTAGCCCTCAGACTTGATTCAGGATGCATTTTTCTCACCTGGGATGGCATGGGCTTCCACAGGGGACACATATTTCATGTTATTTCAGCCAAACTGAAAATTTGATTTTTGGCTCCAAATTTCAGGTCCCAACCTTACGTTCTGAGCTCAATGTGGTAAAACCTGTTACAGAGGTTTTAGCCCTCAGACTTGATTCAGGATGCATTTTTCTCACCTGGGATGGCATGGGCTTCCAAGGGGGACACATATTTCATGTAATTTCAGCCAAACTGAAAATTTTATTTTTGGCTCCAAATTTCAGGTCCGGACCTTACGTTCTGAGCTCAATGTGGTAAAACCTGTTACAGAGGTTTTAGCACTCAGACTTGATTCAGGATGCATTTTTCTCACCTGGGATGGCATGGGCTTCCACGGGGGACACATATTTCATGTAATTTCAGCCAAACTGAAAATTTGATTTTTTGCTCCAAATTTCAGGTCCCAACCTTACGTTCTGAGCTCAATGTGGTAAAACCCGTTACAGAGGTTTTAGCACTCAGACTTGATTCAGGATGCATTTTTCTCACCTGGGATGGCATGGGCTTCCACGGGGGACACATATATCATGTAATTTCAGCCAAACTGAAAATTTAATTTTTGGCTCCAAATTTCAGGTCCCAACCTTACGTTCTGAGCTCAATGTGGTAAAACCCGTTACAGAGGTTTTAGCACTCAGACTTGATTCAGGATGCATTTTTCTCACCTGGGATGGCATGGGCTTCCACGGGGGACACATATTTCATATAATTTCAGCCAAACTGAAAATTTGATTTTTTGCTCCAAATTTCAGGTCCGGACCTTACGTTCTGAGTTCAATATGGTAAAACCAAAAACAGAGGTTTTAGCCATCAGACTTGATTCAGGATGCATTTTTCTCACCTGGGATGGCATGGGCTTCCACAGGGGACACATATTTCATGTAATTTCAGCCAAACTGAAAATTTGATTTTTGGCTCCAAATTTCAGGTCCGGACCTTTCGTTCTGAGCTCAATGTGGTAAAACCTGTTACAGAGGTTTTAGCCCTCAGACTTGATTCAGGATGCATTTTTCTCACCTGGGATGGCATGGGCTTCCAAGGGGGACACATATTTCATGTAATTTCAGCCAAACTGAAAATTTGATTTTTTGCTCCAAATTTCAGGTCCGGACCTTACGTTCTGAGCTCAATGTGGTAAAACCCGTTACAGAGGTTTTAGCACTCAGACTTGATTCAGGATGCATTTTTCTCACCTGGGATGGCATGGGCTTCCACGGGGGACACATATTTCATATAATTTCAGCCAAACTGAAAATTTGATTTTTGGCTCCAAATTTCAGGTCCCGACCTTACGTTCTGAGCTCAATGTGGTAAAACCCGTTACAGAGGTTTTAGCACTCAGACTTGATTCAGGATGCATTTTTCTCACCTGGGATGGCATGGGCTTCCACTTGGGACACATATTTAATGTTATTTCAGCCAAACTGAAAATTTGATTTTTTGCTCCAAATTTCAGGTCCCGACCTTACCTTTAAGTTCAATATGGTAAAACCCAAAACAGAGGTTTTAGCCCTCAGACTTGATTCAGGATGCATTTTTCTCACCTGGGATGGCATGGGCTTCCACGGGGGACACATATTTCATGTAATTTCAGCCAAACTGAAAATTTTATTTTTGGCTCCAAATTTCAGGTCCCGACCTTACGTTCTGAGTTCAATATGGTAAAACCTGTTACAGAGGTTTTAGCCCTCAGACTTGATTCAGGATGCATTTTTCTCACCTGGGATGGCATGGGCTTCCACGGGGGACACATATTTCATGTAATTTCAGCCAAACTGAAAATTTGATTTTTGGCTCCAAATTTCAGGTCCCAACCTTACGTTCTGAGCTCAATGTGGTAAAACCTGTTACAGAGGTTTTAGCCCTCAGACTTGATTCAGGATGCATTTTTCTCACCTGGGATGGCATGGGCTTCCACGTGGGACACATATTTAATGTAATTTCAGCCAAACTGAAAATTTGATTTTTTGCTCCAAATTTCAGGTCCCGACCTTACATTCTGAGCTCAATGTGGTAAAACCTGTTACAGAGGTTTTAGCCCTCAGACTTGATTCAGGATGCATTTTTCTCACCTGGGATGGCATGGGCTTCCACGGGGGACACATATTTCATATAATTTCAGCCAAACTGAAAATTTGATTTTTGGCTCCAAATTTCAGGTCCCGACCTTACGTTCTGAGCTCAATGTGGTAAAACCTGTTACAGAGGTTTTAGCCCTCAGACTTGATTCAGGATGCATTTTTCTCACCTGGGATGGCATGGGCTTCCACAGGGGACACATATTTCATGTTATTTCAGCCAAACTGAAAATTTGATTTTTGGCTCCAAATTTCAGGTCCCAACCTTACGTTCTGAGCTCAATGTGGTAAAACCTGTTACAGAGGTTTTAGCCCTCAGACTTGATTCAGGATGCATTTTTCTCACCTGGGATGGCATGGGCTTCCACGGGGGACACATATTTCATGTAATTTCAGCCAAACTGAAAATTTAATTTTTGGCTCCAAATTTCAGGTCCCAACCTTACGTTCTGAGCTCAATGTGGTAAAACCCGTTACAGAGGTTTTAGCACTCAGACTTGATTCAGGATGCATTTTTCTCACCTGGGATGGCATGGGCTTCCACGGGGGACACATATATCATGTTATTTCAGCCAAACTGAAAATTTGATTTTTTGCTCCAAATTTCAGGTCCGGACCTTACGTTCTGAGCCCAATGTGGTAAAACCCGAAACAGAGGTTTTAGCACTCAGACTTGATTCAGGATGCATTTTTCTCACCTGGGATGGCATGGGCTTCCACAGGGGACACGTATTTCATGTAATTTCAGCCAAACTGAAAATTTGATTTTTTGCTCCAAATTTCAGGTCCGGACCTTACGTTCTGAGCCCAATGTGGTAAAACCCGAAACAGAGGTTTTAGCACTCAGACTTGATTCAGGATGCATTATTCTCACCTGGGATGGCATGGGCTTCCACAGGGGACACATATTTCATGTAATTTCAGCCAAACTGAAAATTTGATTTTTGGCTCCAAATTTCAGGTCCGGACCTTACGTTCTGAGCTCAATGTGGTAAAACCTGTTACAGAGGTTTTAGCCCTCAGACTTGATTCAGGATGCATTTTTCTCACCTGGGATGGCATGGGCTTCCACGGGGGACACATATTTCATGTAATTTCAGCCAAACTGAAAATTTGATTTTTGGCTCCAAATTTCAGGTCCGGACCTTACTTTCTGAGCTCAATGTGGTAAAACTTGTTACAGAGGTTTTAGCCCTCAGACTTGATTCAGGATGCATTTTTCTCACCTGGGATGGCATGGGCTTCCACGGGGGACACATATTTCATGTTATTTCAGCCAAACTGAAAATTTGATTTTTGGCTCCAAATTTCTGGTCCCGACCATAGTTCTGAGTTCAATATGGTAAAACCAAAAACAGAGGTTTTAGCCCTCAGACTTGATTCAGGATGCATTTTTCTCACCTGGGATGGCATGGGCTTCCACGGGGGACACATATTTCATGTAATTTCAGCCAAACTGAAAATTTGATTTTTGGCTCCAAATTTCAGGTCCGGACCTTTCGTTCTGAGCTCAATGTGGTAAAACCTGTTACAGAGGTTTTAGCCCTCAGACTTGATTCAGGATGCATTTTTCTCACCTGGGATGGCATGGGCTTCCAAGGGGGACACATATTTCATGTAATTTCAGCCAAACTGAAAATTTGATTTTTTGCTCCAAATTTCAGGTCCGGACCTTACGTTCTGAGCTCAATGTGGTAAAACCCGTTACATAGGTTTTAGCACTCAGACTTGATTCAGGATGCATTTTTCTCACCTGGGATGGCATGGGCTTCCACGTGGGACACATATTTCATGTTATTTCAGCCAAACTGAAAATTTGATTTTTTGCTCCAAATTTCAGGTCCCGACCTTACGTTCTGAGCTCAATGTGGTAAAACCCGTTACAGAGGTTTTAGCACTCAGACTTGATTCAGGATGCATTTTTCTCACCTGGGATGGCATGGGCTTCCACTTGGGACACATATTTAATGTTATTTCAGCCAAACTGAAAATTTGATTTTTTGCTCCAAATTTCAGGTCCCGACCTTACGTTCTAAGTTCAATATGGTAAAACCCAAAACAGAGGTTTTAGCCCTCAGACTTGATTCAGGATGCATTTTTCTCACCTGGGATGGCATGGGCTTCCACAGGGGACACGTATTTCATGTTATTACAGCCAAACTGAAAATTTGATTTTTTGCTCCAAATTTCAGGTCCCGACCTTACGTTCTGAGCTCAATGCGGTAAAACCCGAAACAGAGGTTTTAGCCCTCAGACTTGATTCAGGATGCATTTTTCTCACCTGGGATGGCATGGGCTTCCACGGGGGACACATATTTCATGTAATTTCAGCCAAACTGAAAATTTGATTTTTGGCTCCAAATTTCAGGTCCCGACCTTACGTTCTGAGCTCAATGTGGTAAAACCTGTTACAGAGGTTTTAGCCCTCAGACTTGATTCAGGATGCATTTTTCTCACCTGGGATGGCATGGGCTTCCACGTGGGACACATATTTCATGTAATTTCAGCCAAACTGAAAATTTGATTTTTGGCTCCAAATTTCAGGTCCCGACCTTACGTTCTGAGCTCAATGTGGTAAAACCTGTTACAGAGGTTTTAGCCCTCAGACTTGATTCAGGATGCATTTTTCTCACCTGGGATGGCATGGGCTTCCACAGGGGACACATATTTCATGTAATTTCAGCCAAACTGAAAATTTTATTTTTTGCTCCAAATTTCAGGTCCCGACCTTACATTCTGAGCTCAATGTGGTAAAACCTGTTACAGAGGTTTTAGCCCTCAGACTTGATTCAGGATGCATTTTTCTCACCTGGGATGGCATGGGCTTCCACGGGGGACACATATTTCATATAATTTCAGCCAAACTGAAAATTTGATTTTTGGCTCCAAATTTCAGGTCCCGACCTTACGTTCTGAGCTCAATGTGGTAAAACCCG
The DNA here is from genome assembly GCF_033239565.1 of Halichoeres trimaculatus. Lineage (NCBI taxonomy): Eukaryota > Metazoa > Chordata > Actinopteri > Labriformes > Labridae > Halichoeres > Halichoeres trimaculatus. The sequence continues at coordinate 521,214 of NW_027437209.1, forward strand.
TTACAGAGGTTTTAGCCCTCAGACTTGATTCAGGATGCATTTTTCTCACCTGGGATGGCATGGGCTTCCACAGGGGACACATATTTCATGTTATTTCAGCCAAACTGAAAATTTGATTTTTGGCTCCAAATTTCAGGTCCCAACCTACGTTCTGAGCTCAATGTGGTAAAACCTGTTACAGAGGTTTTAGCCCTCAGACTTGATTCAGGATGCATTTTTCTCACCTGGGATGGCATGGGCTTCCAAGGGGGACACATATTTCATGTAATTTCAGCCAAACTGAAAATTTTATTTTTGGCTCCAAATTTCAGGTCCGGACCTTACGTTCTGAGCTCAATGTGGTAAAACCCGTTACAGAGGTTTTAGCACTCAGACTTGATTCAGGATGCATTTTTCTCACCTGGGATGGCATGGGCTTCCACAGGGGACACATATTTCATGTTATTTCAGCCAAACTGAAAATTTGATTTTTGGCTCCAAATTTCAGGTCCCAACCTTACGTTCTGAGCTCAATGTGGTAAAACCCGTTACAGAGGTTTTAGCACTCAGACTTGATTCAGGATGCATTTTTCTCACCTGGGATGGCATGGGCTTCCACGGGGGACACATATATCATGTAATTTCAGCCAAACTGAAAATTTAATTTTTGGCTCCAAATTTCAGGTCCCAACCTTACGTTCTGAGCTCAATGTGGTAAAACCCGTTACAGAGGTTTTAGCACTCAGACTTGATTCAGGATGCATTTTTCTCACCTGGGATGGCATGGGCTTCCACGGGGGACACATATATCATGTTATTTCAGCCAAACTGAAAATTTGATTTTTTGCTCCAAATTTCAGGTCCGGACCTTACGTTCTGAGTTCAATATGGTAAAACCAAAAACAGAGGTTTTAGCCATCAGACTTGATTCAGGATGCATTTTTCTCACCTGGGATGGCATGGGCTTCCACAGGGGACACATATTTCATGTAATTTCAGCCAAACTGAAAATTTGATTTTTGGCTCCAAATTTCAGGTCCGGACCTTTCGTTCTGAGCTCAATGTGGTAAAACCTGTTACAGAGGTTTTAGCCCTCAGACTTGATTCAGGATGCATTTTTCTCACCTGGGATGGCATGGGCTTCCAAGGGGGACACATATTTCATGTAATTTCAGCCAAACTGAAAATTTGATTTTTTGCTCCAAATTTCAGGTCCGGACCTTACATTCTGAGCTCAATGTGGTAAAACCCGTTACAGAGGTTTTAGCACTCAGACTTGATTCAGGATGCATTTTTCTCACCTGGGATGGCATGGGCTTCCACGTGGGACACATATTTCATGTAATTTCAGCCAAACTGAAAATTTGATTTTTGGCTCCAAATTTCAGGTCCCGACCTTACGTTCTGAGCTCAATGTGGTAAAACCCGTTACAGAGGTTTTAGCCCTCAGACTTGATTCATGATGCATTTTTCTCACCTGGGATGGCATGGGCTTCCACAGGGGACACATATTTCATGTTATTTCAGCCAAACTGAAAATTTGATTTTTTGCTCCAAATTTCAGTTCCGGACCTTACGTTCTGAGCTCAATGTGGTAAAACCTGTTACAGAGGTTTTAGCCCTCAGACTTGATTCAGGATGCATTTTTCTCACCTGGGATGGCATGGGCTTCCACGGGGGACACATATTTCATGTAATTTCAGCCAAACTGAAAATTTAATTTTTGGCTCCAAATTTCAGGTCCCAACCTTACGTTCTGAGCTCAATGTGGTAAAACCCGTTACAGAGGTTTTAGCACTCAGACTTGATTCAGGATGCATTTTTCTCACCTGGGATGGCATGGGCTTCCACGGGGGACACATATATCATGTTATTTCAGCCAAACTGAAAATTTGATTTTTTGCTCCAAATTTCAGGTCCGGACCTTACGTTCTGAGCCCAATGTGGTAAAACCCGAAACAGAGGTTTTAGCACTCAGACTTGATTCAGGATGCATTTTTCTCACCTGGGATGGCATGGGCTTCCACAGGGGACACGTATTTCATGTAATTTCAGCCAAACTGAAAATTTGATTTTTTGCTCCAAATTTCAGGTCCGGACCTTACGTTCTGAGCCCAATGTGGTAAAACCCGAAACAGAGGTTTTAGCACTCAGACTTGATTCAGGATGCATTATTCTCACCTGGGATGGCATGGGCTTCCACAGGGGACACATATTTCATGTAATTTCAGCCAAACTGAAAATTTGATTTTTGGCTCCAAATTTCAGGTCCGGACCTTACGTTCTGAGCTCAATGTGGTAAAACCTGTTACAGAGGTTTTAGCCCTCAGACTTGATTCAGGATGCATTTTTCTCACCTGGGATGGCATGGGCTTCCACGGGGGACACATATTTCATGTAATTTCAGCCAAACTGAAAATTTGATTTATGGCTCCAAATTTCAGGTCCGGACCTTACTTTCTGAGCTCAATGTGGTAAAACTTGTTACAGAGGTTTTAGCCCTCAGACTTGATTCAGGATGCATTTTTCTCACCTGGGATGGCATGGGCTTCCACGGGGGACACATATATCATGTTATTTCAGCCAAACTGAAAATTTGATTTTTGGCTCCAAATTTCTGGTCCCGACCATAGTTCTGAGTTCAATATGGTAAAACCAAAAACAGAGGTTTTAGCCCTCAGACTTGATTCAGGATGCATTTTTCTCACCTGGGATGGCATGGGCTTCCACGGGGGACACATATTTCATGTAATTTCAGCCAAACTGAAAATTTGATTTTTGGCTCCAAATTTCAGGTCCGGACCTTTCGTTCTGAGCTCAATGTGGTAAAACCTGTTACAGAGGTTTTAGCCCTCAGACTTGATTCAGGATGCATTTTTCTCACCTGGGATGGCATGGGCTTCCAAGGGGGACACATATTTCATGTAATTTCAGCCAAACTGAAAATTTGATTTTTTGCTCCAAATTTCAGGTCCGGACCTTACGTTCTGAGCTCAATGTGGTAAAACCCGTTACATAGGTTTAAGCACTCAGACTTGATTCAGGATGCATTTTTCTCACCTGGGATGGCATGGGCTTCCACGTGGGACACATATTTCATGTTATTTCAGCCAAACTGAAAATTTGATTTTTTGCTCCAAATTTCAGGTCCCGACCTTACGTTCTGAGCTCAATGTGGTAAAACCCGTTACAGAGGTTTTAGCACTCAGACTTGATTCAGGATGCATTTTTCTCACCTGGGATGGCATGGGCTTCCACTTGGGACACATATTTAATGTTATTTCAGCCAAACTGAAAATTTGATTTTTTGCTCCAAATTTCAGGTCCCGACCTTACGTTCTAAGTTCAATATGGTAAAACCCAAAACAGAGGTTTTAGCCCTCAGACTTGATTCAGGATGCATTTTTCTCACCTGGGATGGCATGGGCTTCCACAGGGGACACGTATTTCATGTTATTACAGCCAAACTGAAAATTTGATTTTTTGCTCCAAATTTCAGGTCCCGACCTTACGTTCTGAGCTCAATGTGGTAAAACCCGAAACAGAGGTTTTAGCCCTCAGACTTGATTCATGATGCATTTTTCTCACCTGGGATGGCATGGGCTTCCACGGGGGACACATATTTCATGTAATTTCAGCCAAACTGAAAATTTGATTTTTGGCTCCAAATTTCAGGTCCGGACCTTACGTTCTGAGCTCAATGTGGTAAAACCTGTTACAGAGGTTTTAGCCCTCAGACTTGATTCAGGATGCATTTTTCTCACCTGGGATGGCATGGGCTTCCACGGGGGACACATATTTCATGTAATTTCAGCCAAACTGAAAATTTGATTTTTGGCTCCAAATTTCAGGTCCCAACCTTACGTTCTGAGCTCAATGTGGTAAAACCTGTTACAGAGGTTTTAGCCCTCAGACTTGATTCAGGATGCATTTTTCTCACCTGGGATGGCATGGGCTTCCACAGGGGACACATATTTCATGTAATTTCAGCCAAACTGAAAATTTGATTTTTTGCTCCAAATTTCAGGTCCCGACCTTACATTCTGAGCTCAATGTGGTAAAACCTGTTACAGAGGTTTTAGCCCTCAGACTTGATTCAGGATGCATTTTTCTCACCTGGGATGGCATGGGCTTCCACGGGGGACACATATTTCATATAATTTCAGCCAAACTGAAAATTTGATTTTTGGCTCCAAATTTCAGGTCCCGACCTTACGTTCTGAGCTCAATGTGGTAAAACCTGTTACAGAGGTTTTAGCCCTCAGACTTGATTCAGGATGCATTTTTCTCACCTGGGATGGCATGGGCTTCCACGGGGGACACATATTTCATGTAATTTCAGCCAAACTGAAAATTTTATTTTTGGCTCCAAATTTCAGGTCCGGACCTTACGTTCTGAGCTCAATGTGGTAAAACCTGTTACAGAGGTTTTAGCACTCAGACTTGATTCAGGATGCATTTTTCTCACCTGGGATGGCATGGGCTTCCACGGGGGACACATATTTCATGTAATTTCAGCCAAACTGAAAATTTAATTTTTGGCTCCAAATTTCAGGTCCCAACCTTACGTTCTGAGCTCAATGTGGTAAAACCCGTTACAGAGGTTTTAGCACTCAGACTTGATTCAGGATGCATTTTTCTCACCTGGGATGGCATGGGCTTCCACGGGGGACACATATATCATGTTATTTCAGCCAAACTGAAAATTTGATTTTTTGCTCCAAATTTCAGGTCCGGACCTTACGTTCTGAGCCCAATGTGGTAAAACCCGAAACAGAGGTTTTAGCACTCAGACTTGATTCAGGATGCATTTTTCTCACCTGGGATGGCATGGGCTTCCACAGGGGACACGTATTTCATGTAATTTCAGCCAAACTGAAAATTTGATTTTTTGCTCCAAAATTCAGGTCTGGACCTTACGTTCTGAGCCCAATGTGGTAAAACCCGAAACAGAGGTTTTAGCACTCAGACTTGATTCAGGATGCATTTTTCTCACCTGGGATGGCATGGGCTTCCACAGGGGACACATATTTCATGTAATTTCAGCCAAACTGAAAATTTGATTTTTTGCTCCAAATTTCAGGTCCCGACCTTACGTTCTGAGCTCAATGTGGTAAAACCTGTTACAGAGGTTTTAGCCCTCAGACTTGATTCAGGATGCATTTTTCTCACCTGGGATGGCATGGGCTTCCACGGGGGACACATATTTCATATAATTTCAGCCAAACTGAAAATTTGATTTTTGGCTCCAAATTTCAGGTCCCGACCTTACGTTCTGAGCTCAATGTGGTAAAACCTGTTACAGAGGTTTTAGCCCTCAGACTTGATTCAGGATGCATTTTTCTCACCTGGGATGGCATGGGCTTCCACGGGGGACACATATTTCATGTAATTTCAGCCAAACTGAAAATTTGATTTTTGGCGCCAAATTTCAGGTCCCGACCTTACGTTCTGAGCTCAATGTGGTAAAACCTGTTACAGAGGTTTTAGCCCTCAGACTTGATTCAGGATGCATTTTTCTCACCTGGGATGGCATGGGCTTCCACGGGGTACACATATTTCATGTAATTTCAGCCATACTGAAAATTTGATTTTTGGCTCCAAATTTCAGGTCCCGACCTTACTTTCTGAGCTCAATGTGGTAAAACTTGTTACAGAGGTTTAGCACTCAGACTTGATTCAGGATGCATTTTTCTCACCTGGGATGGCATGGGCTTCCACAGGGGACACATATTTCATGTAATTTCAGCCAAACTGAAAATTTGATTTTTTGCTCCAAATTTCAGGTCCGGACCTTACGTTCTGAGCTCAATGTGGTAAAACCCGAAACAGAGGTTTTAGCACTCAGACTTGATTCAGGATGCATTTTTCTCACCTGGGATGGCATGGGCTTCCACGGGGGACACATATTTCATGTAATTTCAGCCAAACTGAAAATTTGATTTTTGGCTCCAAATTTCAGGTCCCGACCTTACTTTCTGAGCTCAATGTGGTAAAACTTGTTACAGAGGTTTAGCACTCAGACTTGATTCAGGATGCATTTTTCTCACCTGGGATGGCATGGGCTTCCACGGGGGACACATATTTCATGTAATTTCAGCCATACTGAAAATTTGATTTTTGGCTCCAAATTTCAGGTCCCGACCTTACTTTCTGAGCTCAATGTGGTAAAACTTGTTACAGAGGTTTAGCACTCAGACTTGATTCAGGATGCATTTTTCTCACCTGGGATGGCATGGGCTTCCACGGGGGACACATATTTCATGTAATTTCAGCCAAACTGAAAATTTGATTTTTTGCTCCAAATTTCAGGTCCGGACCTTACGTTCTGAGCTCAATGTGGTAAAACTTGTTACAGAGGTTTTAGCACTCAGACTTGATTCAGGATGCATTTTTCTCACCTGGGATGGCATGGGCTTCCACGGGGGACACATATTTCATGTAATTTCAGCCAAACTGAAAATTTGATTTTTGGCTCCAAATTTCAGGTCCCAACCTTACGTTCTGAGCTCAATGTGGTAAAACCTGTTACAGAGGTTTTAGCCCTCAGACTTGATTCAGGATGCATTTTTCTCACCTGGGATGGCATGGGCTTCCACGGGGGACACATATTTCATGTTATTTCAGCCAAACTGAAAATTTGATTTTTGGCTCCAAATTTCAGGTCCCGACCTTACGTTCTGAGCTCAATGTGGTAAAACCTGTTACAGAGGTTTTAGCCCTCAGACTTGATTCAGGATGCATTTTTCTCACCTGGGATGGCATGGGCTTCCACGGGGGACACATATTTCATGTAATTTCAGCCAAACTGAAAATTTGATTTTTGGCTCCAAATTTCAGGTCCCGACCTTACGTTCTGAGCTCAATGTGGTAAAACCCGAAACAGAGGTTTTAGCACTCAGACTTGATTCAGGATGCATTTTTCTCATCTGGGATGGCATGGGCTTCCACGGGGGACACATATTTCATGTAATTTCAGCCAAACTGAAAATTTGATTTTTGGCTCCAAATTTCAGGTCCGGACCTTACGTTCTGAGCTCAATGTGTTTCAACCTGAAACAGAGGTTTTTAGCACTCAGACTTGATTCAGGATGCATTTTTCTCACCTGGGATGGCATGGGCTTCCACGGGGGACACATATATCATGGTATTTCAGCCAAACTGAAAATTTGATTTTTGGCTCCAAATTTCAGGTCCGGACCTTACGTTCTGAGCTCAATGTGATAAACCTGTTACAGAGGTCTTAGCACTCAGACTTGATTCAGGATGCATTTTTCTCACCTGGGATGGCATGGGCTTCCACGGGGGACACATATTTCATGTTATTTCAGCCAAACTGAAAATTTGATTTTTGGCTCCAAATTTCTGGTCCCGACCATAGTTCTGAGTTCAATATGGTAAAACCAAAAACAGAGGTTTTAGCCCTCAGACTTGATTCAGGATGCATTTTTCTCACCTGGGATGGCATGGGCTTCCACGGGGGACACATATTTCATGTAATTTCAGCCAAACTGAAAATTTGATTTTTGGCTCCAAATTTCAGGTCCAGACCTTTCGTTCTGAGCTCAATGTGGTAAAACCTGTTACAGAGGTTTTAGCCCTCAGACTTGATTCAGGATGCATTTTTCTCACCTGGGATGGCATGGGCTTCCAAGGGGGACACATATTTCATGTAATTTCAGCCAAACTGAAAATTTGATTTTTTGCTCCAAATTTCAGGTCCGGACCTTACGTTCTGAGCTCAATGTGGTAAAACCCGTTACATAGGTTTTAGCACTCAGACTTGATTCAGGATGCATTTTTCTCACCTGGGATGGCATGGGCTTCCACGTGGGACACATATTTCATGTTATTTCAGCCAAACTGAAAATTTGATTTTTTGCTCCAAATTTCAGGTCCCGACCTTACGTTCTGAGCTCAATGTGGTAAAACCCGTTACAGAGGTTTTAGCACTCAGACTTGATTCAGGATGCATTTTTCTCACCTGGGATGGCATGGGCTTCCACTTGGGACACATATTTAATGTTATTTCAGCCAAACTGAAAATTTGATTTTTTGCTCCAAATTTCAGGTCCCGACCTTACGTTCTAAGTTCAATATGGTAAAACCCAAAACAGAGGTTTTAGCCCTCAGACTTGATTCAGGATGCATTTTTCTCACCTGGGATGGCATGGGCTTCCACAGGGGACAAGTATTTCATGTTATTACAGCCAAACTGAAAATTTGATTTTTTGCTCCAAATTTCAGGTCCCGACCTTACGTTCTGAGCTCAATGTGGTAAAACCCGAAACAGAGGTTTTAGCCCTCAGACTTGATTCATGATGCATTTTTCTCACCTGGGATGGCATGGGCTTCCACGGGGGACACATATTTCATGTAATTTCAGCCAAACTGAAAATTTGATTTTTGGCTCCAAATTTCAGGTCCCGACCTTACGTTCTGAGCTCAATGTGGTAAAACCTGTTACAGAGGTTTTAGCCCTCAGACTTGATTCAGGATGCATTTTTCTCACCTGGGATGGCATGGGCTTCCACGGGGGACACATATTTCATGTAATTTCAGCCAAACTGAAAATTTGATTTTTGGCTCCAAATTTCAGGTCCCAACCTTACGTTCTGAGCTCAATGTGGTAAAACCTGTTACAGAGGTTTTAGCCCTCAGACTTGATTCAGGATGCATTTTTCTCACCTGGGATGGCATGGGCTTCCACAGGGGACACATATTTCATGTAATTTCAGCCAAACTGAAAATTTTATTTTTTGCTCCAAATTTCAGGTCCCGACCTTACATTCTGAGCTCAATGTGGTAAAACCTGTTACAGAGGTTTTAGCCCTCAGACTTGATTCAGGATGCATTTTTCTCACCTGGGATGGCATGGGCTTCCACGGGGGACACATATTTCATATAATTTCAGCCAAACTGAAAATTTGATTTTTGGCTCCAAATTTCAGGTCCCGACCTTACGTTCTGAGCTCAATGTGGTAAAACCTGTTACAGAGGTTTTAGCCCTCAGACTTGATTCAGGATGCATTTTTCTCACCTGGGATGGCATGGGCTTCCACGGGGGACACATATTTCATGTAATTTCGGCCAAACTGAAAATTTGATTTTTTGCTCCAAATTTCAGGTCCGGACCTTACGTTCTGAGCTCAATGTGGTAAAACCTGTTACAGAGGTTTTAGCCCTCAGACTTGATTCAGGATGCATTTTTCTCACCTGGGATGGCATGGGCTTCCACGGGGGACACATATTTCATGTAATTTCAGCCAAACTGAAAATTTGATTTTTGGCTCCAAATTTCAGGTCCCGACCTTACGTTCTGAGCTCAATGTGGTAAAACCCGAAACAGAGGTTTTAGCACTCAGACTTGATTCAGGATGCATTTTTCTCATCTGGGATGGCATGGGCTTCCACGGGGGACACATATTTCATGTAATTTCAGCCAAACTGAAAATTTGATTTTTGGCTCCAAATTTCAGGTCCAGACCTTACGTTCTGAGCTCAATGTGTTTCAACCTGAAACAGAGGTTTTTAGCACTCAGACTTGATTCAGGATGCATTTTTCTCACCTGGGATGGCATGGGCTTCCACGGGGGACACATATATCATGGTATTTCAGCCAAACTGAAAATTTGATTTTTGGCTCCAAATTTCAGGTCCGGACCTTACGTTCTGAGCTCAATGTGATAAACCTGTTACAGAGGTCTTAGCACTCAGACTTGATTCAGGATGCATTTTTCTCACCTGGGATGGCATGGGCTTCCACGGGGGACACATATTTCATGTTATTTCAGCCAAACTGAAAATTTGATTTTTGGCTCCAAATTTCTGGTCCCGACCATAGTTCTGAGTTCAATATGGTAAAACCAAAAACAGAGGTTTTAGCCCTCAGACTTGATTCAGGATGCATTTTTCTCACCTGGGATGGCATGGGCTTCCACGGGGGACACATATTTCATGTAATTTCAGCCAAACTGAAAATTTGATTTTTGGCTCCAAATTTCAGGTCCGGACCTTACGTTCTGAGCTCAATGTGGTAAAACCTGTTACATAGGTTTTAGCCCTCAGACTTGATTCAGGATGCATTTTTCTCACCTGGGATGGCATGGGATTCCAAGGGGGACACATATTTCATGTAATTTCAGCCAAACTGAAAATTTGATTTTTTGCTCCAAATTTCAGGTCTGGACCTTACGTTCTGAGCTCAATGTGGTAAAACCCGTTACATAGGTTTTAGCACTCAGACTTGATTCAGGATGCATTTTCTCACCTGGGATGGCATGGGCTTCCACGTGGGACACATATTTCATGTTATTTCAGCCAAACTGAAAATTTGATTTTTTGCTCCAAATTTCAGGTCCCGACCTTACGTTCTGAGCTCAATGTGGTAAAACCCGTTACAGAGGTTTTAGCACTCAGACTTGATTCAGGATGCATTTTTCTCACCTGGGATGGCATGGGCTTCCACTTGGGACACATATTTAATGTTATTTCAGCCAAACTGAAAATTTGATTTTTTGCTCCAAATTTCAGGTCCCGACCTTACGTTCTAAGTTCAATATGGTAAAACCCAAAACAGAGGTTTTAGCCCTCAGACTTGATTCAGGATGCATTTTTCTCACCTGGGATGGCATGGGCTTCCACAGGGGACACGTATTTCATGTTATTACAGCCAAACTGAAAATTTGATTTTTTGCTCCAAATTTCAGGTCCCGACCTTACGTTCTGAGCTCAATGTGGTAAAACCCGAAACAGAGGTTTTAGCCCTCAGACTTGATTCATGATGCATTTTTCTCACCTGGGATGGCATGGGCTTCCACGGGGGACACATATTTCATGTAATTTCAGCCAAACTGAAAATTTGATTTTTGGCTCCAAATTTCAGGTCCCGACCTTACGTTCTGAGCTCAATGTGGTAAAACCTGTTACAGAGGTTTTAGCCCTCAGACTTGATTCAGGATGCATTTTTCTCACCTGGGATGGCATGGGCTTCCACGGGGGACACATATTTCATGTAATTTCAGCCAAACTGAAAATTTGATTTTTGGCTCCAAATTTCAGGTCCCAACCTTACGTTCTGAGCTCAATGTGGTAAAACCTGTTACAGAGGTTTTAGCCCTCAGACTTGATTCAGGATGCATTTTTCTCACCTGGGATGGCATGGGCTTCCACGGGGGACACATATTTCATGTTATTTCAGCCAAACTGAAAATTTGATTTTTGGCTCCAAATTTCAGGTCCCGACCTTACGTTCTGAGCTCAATGTGGTAAAACCTGTTACAGAGGTTTTAGCCCTCAGACTTGATTCAGGATGCATTTTTCTCACCTGGGATGGCATGGGCTTCCACGGGGGACACATATTTCATGTAATTTCAGCCAAACTGAAAATTTTATTTTTGGCTCCAAATTTCAGGTCCGGACCTTACGTTCTGAGCTCAATGTGGTAAAACCTGTTACAGAGGTTTTAGCACTCAGACTTGATTCAGGATGCATTTTTCTCACCTGGGATGGCATGGGCTTCCACGGGGGACACATATTTCATGTAATTTCAGCCAAACTGAAAATTTAATTTTTGGCTCCAAATTTCAGGTCCCAACCTTACGTTCTGAGCTCAATGTGGTAAAACCCGTTACAGAGGTTTTAGCACTCAGACTTGATTCAGGATGCATTTTTCTCACCTGGGATGGCATGGGCTTCCACGGGGGACACATATATCATGTTATTTCAGCCAAACTGAAAATTTGATTTTTTGCTCCAAATTTCAGGTCCGGACCTTACGTTCTGAGCCCAATGTGGTAAAACCCGAAACAGAGGTTTTAGCACTCAGACTTGATTCAGGATGCATTTTTCTCACCTGGGATGGCATGGGCTTCCACAGGGGACACGTATTTCATGTAATTTCAGCCAAACTGAAAATTTGATTTTTTGCTCCAAAATTCAGGTCTGGACCTTACGTTCTGAGCCCAATGTGGTAAAACCCGAAACAGAGGTTTTAGCACTCAGACTTGATTCAGGATGCATTTTTCTCACCTGGGATGGCATGGGCTTCCACAGGGGACACATATTTCATGTAATTTCAGCCAAACTGAAAATTTTATTTTTTGCTCCAAATTTCAGGTCCGGACCTTACGTTCTGAGCTCAATGTGGTAAAACCTGTTACAGAGGTTTTAGCACTCAGACTTGATTCAGGATGCATTTTTCTCACCTGGGATGGCATGGGCTTCCACGGGGGACACATATTTCATATAATTTCAGCCAAACTGAAAATTTGATTTTTGGCTCCAAATTTCAGGTCCCGACCTTACGTTCTGAGCTCAATGTGGTAAAACCCGTTACAGAGGTTTTAGCACTCAGACTTGATTCAGGATGCATTTTTCTCACCTGGGATGGCATGGGCTTCCACGGGGGACACATATTTCATGTAATTTCAGCCAAACTGAAAATTTGATTTTTGGCTCCAAATTTCAGGTCCCGACCTTACGTTCTGAGCTCAATGTGGTAAAACCTGTTACAGAGGTTTTAGCCCTCAGACTTGATTCAGGATGCATTTTTCTCACCTGGGATGGCATGGGCTTCCACGGGGTACACATATTTCATGTAATTTCAGCCATACTGAAAATTTGATTTTTGGCTCCAAATTTCAGGTCCCGACCTTACTTTCTGAGCTCAATGTGGTAAAACTTGTTACAGAGGTTTAGCACTCAGACTTGATTCAGGATGCATTTTTCTCACCTGGGATGGCATGGGCTTCCACGGGGGACACATATTTCATGTAATTTCAGCCAAACTGAAAATTTGATTTTTTGCTCCAAATTTCAGGTCCGGACCTTACGTTCTGAGCTCAATGTGGTAAAACTTGTTACAGAGGTTTTAGCACTCAGACTTGATTCAGGATGCATTTTTCTCACCTGGGATGGCATGGGCTTCCACAGGGGACACGTATTTCATGTAATTTCAGCCAAACTGAAAATTTGATTTTTTGCTCCAAATTTCAGGTCCGGACCTTACGTTCTGAGCTCAATGTGGTAAAACCCGAAACAGAGGTTTTAGCACTCAGACTTGATTCAGGATGCATTTTTCTCACCTGGGATGGCATGGGCTTCCACGGGGGACACATATTTCATGTAATTTCAGCCAAACTGAAAATTTGATTTTTGGCTCCAAATTTCAGGTCCCGACCTTACGTTCTGAGCTCAATGTGGTAAAACCTGTTACAGAGGTTTTAGCCCTCAGACTTGATTCAGGATGCATTCTTCTCACCTGGGATGGCATGGGCTTCCACGGGGGACACATATTTCATGTAATTTCAGCCAAGCTGAAAATTTGATTTTTGGCTCCAAATTTCAGGTCCCGACCTTACGTTCTGAGCTCAATGTGGTAAAACCTGTTACAGAGGTTTTAGCCCTCAGACTTGATTCAGGATGCATTTTTCTCACCTGGGATGGCATGGGCTTCCACGGGGGACACATATTTCATGTAATTTCAGCCAAACTGAAAATTTGATTTTTGGCTCCAAATTTCAGGTCCGGACCTTACGTTCTGAGCTCAATGTGTTTCAACCTGTTACAGAGGTTTTAGCCCTCAGACTTGATTCAGGATGCATTTTTCTCACCTGGGATGGCATGGGCTTCCACGGGGGACACATATTTCATGTAATTTCAGCCAAACTGAAAATTTGATTTTTGGCTCCAAATTTCAGGTCCCGACCTTACGTTCTGAGCTCAATGTGGTAAAACCTGTTACAGAGGTTTTAGCCCTCAGACTTGATTCAGGATGCATTTTTCTCACCTGGGATGGCATGGGCTTCCACGGGGGACACATATTTCATGTAATTTCAGCCAAACTGAAAATTTGATTTTTGGCTCCAAATTTCAGGTCCCAACCTTACGTTCTGAGCTCAATGTGGTAAAACCTGTTACAGAGGTTTTAGCCCTCAGACTTGATTCAGGATGCATTTTTCTCACCTGGGATGGCATGGGCTTCCACGGGGGACACATATTTCATGTTATTTCAGCCAAACTGAAAATTTGATTTTTGGCTCCAAATTTCAGGTCCCGACCTTACGTTCTGAGCTCAATGTGGTAAAACCTGTTACAGAGGTTTTAGCCCTCAGACTTGATTCAGGATGCATTTTTCTCACCTGGGATGGCATGGGCTTCCACGGGGGACACATATTTCATGTAATTTCAGCCAAACTGAAAATTTGATTTTTGGCTCCAAATTTCAGGTCCCGACCTTACGTTCTGAGCTCAATGTGGTAAAACCCGAAACAGAGGTTTTAGCACTCAGACTTGATTCAGGATGCATTTTTCTCATCTGGGATGGCATGGGCTTCCACGGGGGACACATATTTCATGTAATTTCAGCCAAACTGAAAATTTGATTTTTGGCTCCAAATTTCAGGTCCGGACCTTACGTTCTGAGCTCAATGTGTTTCAACCTGAAACAGAGGTTTTTAGCACTCAGACTTGATTCAGGATGCATTTTTCTCACCTGGGATGGCATGGGCTTCCACGGGGGACACATATATCATGGTATTTCAGCCAAACTGAAAATTTGATTTTTGGCTCCAAATTTCAGGTCCGGACCTCACGTTCTGAGCTCAATGTGATAAACCTGTTACAGAGGTCTTAGCACTCAGACTTGATTCAGGATGCATTTTTCTCACCTGGGATGGCATGGGCTTCCACGGGGGACACATATTTCATGTTATTTCAGCCAAACTGAAAATTTGATTTTTGGCTCCAAATTTCAGGTCCGGACCTTACGTTCTGAGCTCAATGTGGTTCAACCTGAAACAGAGGTTTTTAGCCCTCAGACTTGATTCAGGATGCATTTTTCTCACCTGGGATGGCATGGGCTTCCACGGGGGACACATATTTCATGTAATTTCAGCCAAACTGAAAATTTGATTTTTGGCTCCAAATTTCAGGTCCCGACCTTACGTTCTGAGCTCAATGTGGTAAAACCCGTTACAGAGGTTTTAGCACTCAGACTTGATTCAGGATGCATTTTTCTCACCTGGGATGGCATGGGCTTCCACGGGGGACACATATTTCATGTAATTTCAGCCAAACTGAAAATTTGATTTTTGGCTCCAAATTTCAGGTCCGGACCTTACGTTCTGAGCTCAGTGTGGTTCAACCTGAAACAGAGGTTTTTAGCCCTCAGACTTGATTCAGGATGCATTTTTCTCACCTGGGATGGCATGGGCTTCCACGGGGGACACATATATCATGTTATTTCAGCCAAACTGAAAATTTGAATTTTGGCTCCAAATTTCAGGTCCGGAACTTATGTTCTGAGCTCAATGTGGTAAAACCCGTTACAGAGGTTTTAGCACTCAGACTTGATTCAGGATGCATTTTTCTCACCTGGGATGGCATGGGCTTCCACGGGGGACACATATCTCATGTTATTTCAGCCAAACTGAAAATTTGATTTTTGGCTCCAAATTTCAGGTCCGGACCTTACGTTCCAAGCTCAATGTGTTTCAACCTGAAACAGAGGTTTTTAGCACTCAGACTTGATTCAGGATGCATTTTTATCACCTGGGATGGCACTGGGCTTCCACAGGGGACACATATCTCATGTTATTTCAGCCAAACTGAAAATTTGATTTTTGGCTCCAAATTTCAGGTCCCGACCTTATGTTCTGAGGTCAATGTGGTTAAAACCCAAAACAGAGGTTTTAGCCCTCAGACTTGATTCAGGATGCATTTTTCTCACCTGGGATGGCATGGGCTTCCACGGGGGACACATATATCATGTAATTTCAGCCAAACTGAAAATTTGAATTTTGGCTCCAAATTTCAGGTCCCGACCTTACGTTCTCAGCTCAATGTGGTAAAACCCCGAAACAGAGGTTTTAGCCCTCAGACTTGATTCAGGATGCATTTTTCTCACCTGGGATGGCATGGGCTTCCATGGGGGACACATATTTCATGTAATTTCAGCCAAACTGAAAATTTGAATTTTGGCTCCAAATTTCAGGTCCGGACCTTATGTTCTGAGCTCAATGTGGTTCAACCTGAAACAGAGGTTTTAGCCCTCAGACTTGATTCAGGATGCATTTTTCTCACCTGGGATGGCATGGGCTTCCACGGGGGACACATATATCATGTAATTTCAGCCAAACTGAAAATTTGAATTTTGGCTCCAAATTTCAGGTCCGGAACTTATGTTCTGAGCTCAATGTGGTAAAACCCGTTACAGAGGTTTTAGCACTCAGACTTGATTCAGGATGCATTTTTCTCACCTGGGATGGCATGGGCTTCCACGGGGGACACATATTTCATGTAATTTCAGCCAAACTGAAAATTTGATTTTTGGCTCCAAATTTCAGGTCCGGACCTTACGTTCTGAGCTCAATGTGTTTCAACCTGAAACAGAGGTTTTTAGCACTCAGACTTGATTCAGGATGCATTTTTATCACCTGGGATGGCACTGGGCTTCCACAGGGGACACATATATCATGCAATTTCAGCCAAACTGAAAATTTGAATTTTGGCTCCAAATTTCAGGTCCGGACCTTATGTTCTGAGGTCAATGTGGTAAAACCTGTTACAGAGGTTTTAGCCCTCAGACTTGATTCAGGATGCATTTTTCTCACCTGGGATGGCATGGGCTTCCACGTGGGACACATATTTCATGTTATTTCAGCCAAACTGAAAATTTGATTTTTTGCTCCAAATTTCAGGTCCCGACCTTACGTTCTGAGCTCAATGTGGTAAAACCCGTTACAGAGGTTTTAGCACTCAGACTTGATTCAGGATGCATTTTTCTCACCTGGGATGGAATGGGCTTCCACTTGGGACACATATTTAATGTTATTTCAGCCAAACTGAAAATTTGATTTTTTGCTCCAAATTTCAGGTCCCGACCTTACGTTCTAAGTTCAATATGGTAAAACCCAAAACAGAGGTTTTAGCCCTCAGACTTGATTCAGGATGCATTTTTCTCACCTGGGATGGCATGGGCTTCCACAGGGGACACGTATTTCATGTTATTACAGCCAAACTGAAAATTTGATTTTTTGCTCCAAATTTCAGGTCCCGACCTTACGTTCTGAGCTCAATGCGGTAAAACCCGAAACAGAGGTTTTAGCCCTCAGACTTGATTCAGGATGCATTTTTCTCACCTGGGATGGCATGGGCTTCCACGGGGGACACATATTTCATGTAATTTCAGCCAAACTGAAAATTTGATTTTTGGCTCCAAATTTCAGGTCCCGACCTTACGTTCTGAGCTCAATGTGGTAAAACCTGTTACAGAGGTTTTAGCCCTCAGACTTGATTCAGGATGCATTTTTCTCACCTGGGATGGCATGGGCTTCCACGGGGGACACATATTTCATGTAATTTCAGCCAAACTGAAAATTTGATTTTTGGCTCCAAATTTCAGGTCCCCAACCTTACGTTCTGAGCTCAATGTGGTAAAACCTGTTACAGAGGTTTTAGCCCTCAGACTTGATTCAGGATGCATTTTTCTCACCTGGGATGGCATGGGCTTCCACAGGGGACACATATTTCATGTAATTTCAGCCAAACTGAAAATTTGATTTTTTGCTCCAAATTTCAGGTCCCGACCTTACATTCTGAGCTCAATGTGGTAAAACCTGTTACAGAGGTTTTAGCCCTCAGACTTGATTCAGGATGCATTTTTCTCACCTGGGATGGCATGGGCTTCCACGGGGGACACATATTTCATATAATTTCAGCCAAACTGAAAATTTGATTTTTGGCTCCAAATTTCAGGTCCCGACCTTACGTTCTGAGCTCAATGTGGTAAAACCTGTTACAGAGGTTTTAGCCCTCAGACTTGATTCAGGATGCATTTTTCTCACCTGGGATGGCATGGGCTTCCACAGGGGACACATATTTCATGTTATTTCAGCCAAACTGAAAATTTGATTTTTGGCTCCAAATTTCAGGTCCCAACCTTACGTTCTGAGCTCAATGTGGTAAAACCTGTTACAGAGGTTTTAGCCCTCAGACTTGATTCAGGATGCATTTTTCTCACCTGGGATGGCATGGGCTTCCAAGGGGGACACATATTTCATGTAATTTCAGCCAAACTGAAAATTTTATTTTTGGCTCCAAATTTCAGGTCCGGACCTTACGTTCTGAGCTCAATGTGGTAAAACCCGTTACAGAGGTTTTAGCACTCAGACTTGATTCAGGATGCATTTTTCTCACCTGGGATGGCATGGGCTTCCACAGGGGACACATATTTCATGTTATTTCAGCCAAACTGAAAATTTGATTTTTGGCTCCAAATTTCAGGTCCCAACCTTACGTTCTGAGCTCAATGTGGTAAAACCCGTTACAGAGGTTTTAGCACTCAGACTTGATTCAGGATGCATTTTTCTCACCTGGGATGGCATGGGCTTCCACGGGGGACACATATATCATGTAATTTCAGCCAAACTGAAAATTTAATTTTTGGCTCCAAATTTCAGGTCCCAACCTTACGTTCTGAGCTCAATGTGGTAAAACCCGTTACAGAGGTTTTAGCACTCAGACTTGATTCAGGATGCATTTTTCTCACCTGGGATGGCATGGGCTTCCACGGGGGACACATATATCATGTTATTTCAGCCAAACTGAAAATTTGATTTTTTGCTCCAAATTTCAGGTCCGGACCTTACGTTCTGAGTTCAATATGGTAAAACCAAAAACAGAGGTTTTAGCCATCAGACTTGATTCAGGATGCATTTTTCTCACCTGGGATGGCATGGGCTTCCACAGGGGACACATATTTCATGTAATTTCAGCCAAACTGAAAATTTGATTTTTGGCTCCAAATTTCAGGTCCGGACCTTTCGTTCTGAGCTCAATGTGGTAAAACCTGTTACAGAGGTTTTAGCCCTCAGACTTGATTCAGGATGCATTTTTCTCACCTGGGATGGCATGGGCTTCCAAGGGGGACACATATTTCATGTAATTTCAGCCAAACTGAAAATTTGATTTTTTGCTCCAAATTTCAGGTCCGGACCTTACGTTCTGAGCTCAATGTGGTAAAACCCGTTACAGAGGTTTTAGCACTCAGACTTGATTCAGGATGCATTTTTCTCACCTGGGATGGCATGGGCTTCCACGTGGGACACATATTTCATGTAATTTCAGCCAAACTGAAAATTTGATTTTTGGCTCCAAATTTCAGGTCCCGACCTTACGTTCTGAGCTCAATGTGGTAAAACCCGTTACAGAGGTTTTAGCACTCAGACTTGATTCAGGATGCATTTTTATCACCTGGGATGGCACTGGGCTTCCACAGGGGACACATATATCATGCAATTTCAGCCAAACTGAAAATTTGAATTTTGGCTCCAAATTTCAGGTCCGGACCTTATGTTCTGAGGTCAATGTGGTAAAACCTGTTACAGAGGTTTTAGCCCTCAGACTTGATTCAGGATGCATTTTTCTCACCTGGGATGGCATGGGCTTCCACGTGGGACACATATTTCATGTTATTTCAGCCAAACTGAAAATTTGATTTTTTGCTCCAAATTTCAGGTCCCGACCTTACGTTCTGAGCTCAATGTGGTAAAACCCGTTACAGAGGTTTTAGCACTCAGACTTGATTCAGGATGCATTTTTCTCACCTGGGATGGAATGGGCTTCCACTTGGGACACATATTTAATGTTATTTCAGCCAAACTGAAAATTTGATTTTTTGCTCCAAATTTCAGGTCCCGACCTTACGTTCTAAGTTCAATATGGTAAAACCCAAAACAGAGGTTTTAGCCCTCAGACTTGATTCAGGATGCATTTTTCTCACCTGGGATGGCATGGGCTTCCACAGGGGACACGTATTTCATGTTATTACAGCCAAACTGAAAATTTGATTTTTTGCTCCAAATTTCAGGTCCCGACCTTACGTTCTGAGCTCAATGCGGTAAAACCCGAAACAGAGGTTTTAGCCCTCAGACTTGATTCATGATGCATTTTTCTCACCTGGGATGGCATGGGCTTCCACGGGGGACACATATTTCATGTAATTTCAGCCAAACTGAAAATTTGATTTTTGGCTCCAAATTTCAGGTCCCGACCTTACGTTCTGAGCTCAATGTGGTAAAACCTGTTACAGAGGTTTTAGCCCTCAGACTTGATTCAGGATGCATTTTTCTCACCTGGGATGGCATGGGCTTCCACGGGGGACACATATTTCATGTAATTTCAGCCAAACTGAAAATTTGATTTTTGGCTCCAAATTTCAGGTCCCAACCTTACGTTCTGAGCTCAATGTGGTAAAACCTGTTACAGAGGTTTTAGCCCTCAGACTTGATTCAGGATGCATTTTTCTCACCTGGGATGGCATGGGCTTCCACGGGGGACACATATTTCATGTAATTTCAGCCAAACTGAAAATTTGATTTTTTGCTCCAAATTTCAGGTCCCGACCTTACATTCTGAGCTCAATGTGGTAAAACCTGTTACAGAGGTTTTAGCCCTCAGACTTGATTCAGGATGCATTTTTCTCACCTGGGATGGCATGGGCTTCCACGGGGGACACATATTTCATATAATTTCAGCCAAACTGAAAATTTGATTTTTGGCTCCAAATTTCAGGTCCCGACCTTACGTTCTGAGCTCAATGTGGTAAAACCTGTTACAGAGGTTTTAGCCCTCAGACTTGATTCAGGATGCATTTTTCTCACCTGGGATGGCATGGGCTTCCACAGGGGACACATATTTCATGTTATTTCAGCCAAACTGAAAATTTGATTTTTGGCTCCAAATTTCAGGTCCCAACCTTACGTTCTGAGCTCAATGTGGTAAAACCTGTTACAGAGGTTTTAGCCCTCAGACTTGATTCAGGATGCATTTTTCTCACCTGGGATGGCATGGGCTTCCAAGGGGGACACATATTTCATGTAATTTCAGCCAAACTGAAAATTTTATTTTTGGCTCCAAATTTCAGGTCCGGACCTTACGTTCTGAGCTCAATGTGGTAAAACCCGTTACAGAGGTTTTAGCACTCAGACTTGATTCAGGATGCATTTTTCTCACCTGGGATGGCATGGGCTTCCACAGGGGACACATATTTCATGTTATTTCAGCCAAACTGAAAATTTGATTTTTGGCTCCAAATTTCAGGTCCCAACCTTACGTTCTGAGCTCAATGTGGTAAAACCCGTTACAGAGGTTTTAGCACTCAGACTTGATTCAGGATGCATTTTTCTCACCTGGGATGGCATGGGCTTCCACGGGGGACACATATATCATGTAATTTCAGCCAAACTGAAAATTTAATTTTTGGCTCCAAATTTCAGGTCCCAACCTTACGTTCTGAGCTCAATGTGGTAAAACCCGTTACAGAGGTTTTAGCACTCAGACTTGATTCAGGATGCATTTTTCTCACCTGGGATGGCATGGGCTTCCACGGGGGACACATATATCATGTTATTTCAGCCAAACTGAAAATTTGATTTTTGGCTCCAAATTTCAGGTCCCGACCTTACGTTCTGAGCTCAATGTGGTAAAACCCGTTACAGAGGTTTTAGCACTCAGACTTGATTCAGGATGCATTTTTATCACCTGGGATGGCACTGGGCTTCCACAGGGGACACATATATCATGCAATTTCAGCCAAACTGAAAATTTGAATTTTGGCTCCAAATTTCAGGTCCGGACCTTATGTTCTGAGGTCAATGTGGTAAAACCTGTTACAGAGGTTTTAGCCCTCAGACTTGATTCAGGATGCATTTTTCTCACCTGGGATGGCATGGGCTTCCACGTGGGACACATATTTCATGTTATTTCAGCCAAACTGAAAATTTGATTTTTTGCTCCAAATTTCAGGTCCCGACCTTACGTTCTAAGTTCAATATGGTAAAACCCAAAACAGAGGTTTTAGCCCTCAGACTTGATTCAGGATGCATTTTTCTCACCTGGGATGGAATGGGCTTCCACTTGGGACACATATTTAATGTTATTTCAGCCAAACTGAAAATTTGATTTTTTGCTCCAAATTTCAGGTCCCGACCTTACGTTCTAAGTTCAATATGGTAAAACCCAAAACAGAGGTTTTAGCCCTCAGACTTGATTCAGGATGCATTTTTCTCACCTGGGATGGCATGGGCTTCCACAGGGGACACGTATTTCATGTTATTACAGCCAAACTGAAAATTTGATTTTTTGCTCCAAATTTCAGGTCCCGACCTTACGTTCTGAGCTCAATGCGGTAAAACCCGAAACAGAGGTTTTAGCCCTCAGACTTGATTCATGATGCATTTTTCTCACCTGGGATGGCATGGGCTTCCACGGGGGACACATATTTCATGTAATTTCAGCCAAACTGAAAATTTGATTTTTGGCTCCAAATTTCAGGTCCCGACCTTACGTTCTGAGCTCAATGTGGTAAAACCTGTTACAGAGGTTTTAGCCCTCAGACTTGATTCAGGATGCATTTTTCTCACCTGGGATGGCATGGGCTTCCACGGGGGACACATATTTCATGTAATTTCAGCCAAACTGAAAATTTGATTTTTGGCTCCAAATTTCAGGTCCCAACCTTACGTTCTGAGCTCAATGTGGTAAAACCTGTTACAGAGGTTTTAGCCCTCAGACTTGATTCAGGATGCATTTTTCTCACCTGGGATGGCATGGGCTTCCACGGGGGACACATATTTCATGTAATTTCAGCCAAACTGAAAATTTGATTTTTTGCTCCAAATTTCAGGTCCCGACCTTACATTCTGAGCTCAATGTGGTAAAACCTGTTACAGAGGTTTTAGCCCTCAGACTTGATTCAGGATGCATTTTTCTCACCTGGGATGGCATGGGCTTCCACGGGGGACACATATTTCATATAATTTCAGCCAAACTGAAAATTTGATTTTTGGCTCCAAATTTCAGGTCCCGACCTTACGTTCTGAGCTCAATGTGGTAAAACCTGTTACAGAGGTTTTAGCCCTCAGACTTGATTCAGGATGCATTTTTCTCACCTGGGATGGCATGGGCTTCCACAGGGGACACATATTTCATGTTATTTCAGCCAAACTGAAAATTTGATTTTTGGCTCCAAATTTCAGGTCCCAACCTTACGTTCTGAGCTCAATGTGGTAAAACCTGTTACAGAGGTTTTAGCCCTCAGACTTGATTCAGGATGCATTTTTCTCACCTGGGATGGCATGGGCTTCCAAGGGGGACACATATTTCATGTAATTTCAGCCAAACTGAAAATTTTATTTTTGGCTCCAAATTTCAGGTCCGGACCTTACGTTCTGAGCTCAATGTGGTAAAACCCGTTACAGAGGTTTTAGCACTCAGACTTGATTCAGGATGCATTTTTCTCACCTGGGATGGCATGGGCTTCCACAGGGGACACATATTTCATGTTATTTCAGCCAAACTGAAAATTTGATTTTTGGCTCCAAATTTCAGGTCCCAACCTTACGTTCTGAGCTCAATGTGGTAAAACCCGTTACAGAGGTTTTAGCACTCAGACTTGATTCAGGATGCATTTTTCTCACCTGGGATGGCATGGGCTTCCACGGGGGACACATATATCATGTAATTTCAGCCAAACTGAAAATTTAATTTTTGGCTCCAAATTTCAGGTCCCAACCTTACGTTCTGAGCTCAATGTGGTAAAACCCGTTACAGAGGTTTTAGCCCTCAGACTTGATTCAGGATGCATTTTTCTCACCTGGGATGGCATGGGCTTCCACGTGGGACACATATTTCATGTTATTTCAGCCAAACTGAAAATTTGATTTTTTGCTCCAAATTTCAGGTCCCGACCTTACGTTCTGAGCTCAATGTGGTAAAACCCGTTACAGAGGTTTTAGCACTCAGACTTGATTCAGGATGCATTTTTCTCACCTGGGATGGAATGGGCTTCCACTTGGGACACATATTTAATGTTATTTCAGCCAAACTGAAAATTTGATTTTTTGCTCCAAATTTCAGGTCCCGACCTTACGTTCTAAGTTCAATATGGTAAAACCCAAAACAGAGGTTTTAGCCCTCAGACTTGATTCAGGATGCATTTTTCTCACCTGGGATGGCATGGGCTTCCACAGGGGACACGTATTTCATGTTATTACAGCCAAACTGAAAATTTGATTTTTTGCTCCAAATTTCAGGTCCCGACCTTACGTTCTGAGCTCAATGCGGTAAAACCCGAAACAGAGGTTTTAGCCCTCAGACTTGATTCATGATGCATTTTTCTCACCTGGGATGGCATGGGCTTCCACGGGGGACACATATTTCATGTAATTTCAGCCAAACTGAAAATTTGATTTTTGGCTCCAAATTTCAGGTCCCGACCTTACGTTCTGAGCTCAATGTGGTAAAACCTGTTACAGAGGTTTTAGCCCTCAGACTTGATTCAGGATGCATTTTTCTCACCTGGGATGGCATGGGCTTCCACGGGGGACACATATTTCATGTAATTTCAGCCAAACTGAAAATTTGATTTTTGGCTCCAAATTTCAGGTCCCAACCTTACGTTCTGAGCTCAATGTGGTAAAACCTGTTACAGAGGTTTTAGCCCTCAGACTTGATTCAGGATGCATTTTTCTCACCTGGGATGGCATGGGCTTCCACAGGGGACACATATTTCATGTAATTTCAGCCAAACTGAAAATTTGATTTTTTGCTCCAAATTTCAGGTCCCGACCTTACATTCTGAGCTCAATGTGGTAAAACCTGTTACAGAGGTTTTAGCCCTCAGACTTGATTCAGGATGCATTTTTCTCACCTGGGATGGCATGGGCTTCCACGGGGGACACATATTTCATATAATTTCAGCCAAACTGAAAATTTGATTTTTGGCTCCAAATTTCAGGTCCCGACCTTACGTTCTGAGCTCAATGTGGTAAAACCTGTTACAGAGGTTTTAGCCCTCAGACTTGATTCAGGATGCATTTTTCTCACCTGGGATGGCATGGGCTTCCACAGGGGACACATATTTCATGTTATTTCAGCCAAACTGAAAATTTGATTTTTGGCTCCAAATTTCAGGTCCCAACCTTACGTTCTGAGCTCAATGTGGTAAAACCTGTTACAGAGGTTTTAGCCCTCAGACTTGATTCAGGATGCATTTTTCTCACCTGGGATGGCATGGGCTTCCAAGGGGGACACATATTTCATGTAATTTCAGCCAAACTGAAAATTTTATTTTTGGCTCCAAATTTCAGGTCCGGACCTTACGTTCTGAGCTCAATGTGGTAAAACCCGTTACAGAGGTTTTAGCACTCAGACTTGATTCAGGATGCATTTTTCTCACCTGGGATGGCATGGGCTTCCACAGGGGACACATATTTCATGTTATTTCAGCCAAACTGAAAATTTGATTTTTGGCTCCAAATTTCAGGTCCCAACCTTACGTTCTGAGCTCAATGTGGTAAAACCCGTTACAGAGGTTTTAGCACTCAGACTTGATTCAGGATGCATTTTTCTCACCTGGGATGGCATGGGCTTCCACGGGGGACACATATATCATGTAATTTCAGCCAAACTGAAAATTTAATTTTTGGCTCCAAATTTCAGGTCCCAACCTTACGTTCTGAGCTCAATGTGGTAAAACCCGTTACAGAGGTTTTAGCACTCAGACTTGATTCAGGATGCATTTTTCTCACCTGGGATGGCATGGGCTTCCACGGGGGACACATATATCATGTAATTTCAGCCAAACTGAAAATTTGATTTTTTGCTCCAAATTTCAGGTCCGGACCTTACGTTCTGAGCTCAATGTGGTAAAACCCGTTACAGAGGTTTTAGCACTCAGACTTGATTCAGGATGCATTTTTCTCACCTGGGATGGCATGGGCTTCAACGTGGGACACATATTTCATGTAATTTCAGCCAAACTGAAAATTTGATTTTTGGCTCCAAATTTCAGGTCCCGACCTTACGTTCTGAGCTCAATGTGGTAAAACCCGTTACAGAGGTTTTAGCACTCAGACTTGATTCAGGATGCATTTTTCTCACCTGGGATGGCATGGGCTTCCACTTGGGACACATATTTAATGTTATTTCAGCCAAACTGAAAATTTGATTTTTTGCTCCAAATTTCAGGTCCCGACCTTACGTTTTAAGTTCAATATGGTAAAACCCAAAACAGAGGTTTTAGCCCTCAGACTTGATTCAGGATGCATTTTTCTCACCTGGGATGGCATGGGCTTCCACGGGGGACACATATTTCATGTAATTTCAGCCAAACTGAAAATTTGATTTTTGGCTCCAAATTTCAGGTCCCGACCTTACGTTCTGAGCTCAATGTGGTAAAACCTGTTACAGAGGTTTTAGCCCTCAGACTTGATTCAGGATGCATTTTTCTCACCTGGGATGGCATGGGCTTCCACGGGGGACACATATTTCATGTAATTTCAGCCGAACTGAAAATTTGATTTTTGGCTCCAAATTTCAGGTCCCAACCTTATGTTCTGAGCTCAATGTGGTAAAACCTGTTACAGAGGTTTTAGCCCTCAGACTTGATTCAGGATGCATTTTTCTCACCTGGGATGGCATGGGCTTCCACGGGGGACACATATTTCATATAATTTCAGCCAAACTGAAAATTTGATTTTTGGCTCCAAATTTCAGGTCCCAACCTTACGTTCTGAGCTCAATGTGGTAAAACCTGTTACAGAGGTTTTAGCCCTCAGACTTGATTCAGGATGCATTTTTCTCACCTGGGATGGCATGGGCTTCCACGGGGGACACATATTTCATATAATTTCAGCCAAACTGAAAATTTGATTTTTGGCTCCAAATTTCAGGTCCCGACCTTACGTTCTGAGCTCAATGTGGTAAAACCTGTTACAGAGGTTTTAGCCCTCAGACTTGATTCAGGATGCATTTTTCTCACCTGGGATGGCATGGGCTTCCACAGGGGACACATATTTCATGTTATTTCAGCCAAACTGAAAATTTGATTTTTTGCTCCAAATTTCAGGTCCGGACCTTACGTTCTGAGCTCAATGTGGTAAAACCTGTTACAGAGGTTTTAGCCCTCAGACTTGATTCAGGATGCATTTTTCTCACCTGGGATGGCATGGGCTTCCACGGGGGACACATATTTCATGTAATTTCAGCCAAACTGAAAATTTAATTTTTGGCTCCAAATTTCAGGTCCCAACCTTACGTTCTGAGCTCAATGTGGTAAAACCCGTTACAGAGGTTTTAGCACTCAGACTTGATTCAGGATGCATTTTTCTCACCTGGGATGGCATGGGCTTCCACGGGGGACACATATATCATGTTATTTCAGCCAAACTGAAAATTTGATTTTTTGCTCCAAATTTCAGGTCCGGACCTTACGTTCTGAGCCCAATGTGGTAAAACCCGAAACAGAGGTTTTAGCACTCAGACTTGATTCAGGATGCATTTTTCTCACCTGGGATGGCATGGGCTTCCACAGGGGACACGTATTTCATGTAATTTCAGCCAAACTGAAAATTTGATTTTTTGCTCCAAATTTCAGGTCCGGACCTTACGTTCTGAGCCCAATGTGGTAAAACCCGAAACAGAGGTTTTAGCACTCAGACTTGATTCAGGATGCATTATTCTCACCTGGGATGGCATGGGCTTCCACAGGGGACACATATTTCATGTAATTTCAGCCAAACTGAAAATTTGATTTTTGGCTCCAAATTTCAGGTCCGGACCTTACGTTCTGAGCTCAATGTGGTAAAACCTGTTACAGAGGTTTTAGCCCTCAGACTTGATTCAGGATGCATTTTTCTCACCTGGGATGGCATGGGCTTCCACGGGGGACACATATTTCATGTAATTTCAGCCAAACTGAAAATTTGATTTATGGCTCCAAATTTCAGGTCCGGACCTTACTTTCTGAGCTCAATGTGGTAAAACTTGTTACAGAGGTTTTAGCCCTCAGACTTGATTCAGGATGCATTTTTCTCACCTGGGATGGCATGGGCTTCCACGGGGGACACATATTTCATGTTATTTCAGCCAAACTGAAAATTTGATTTTTGGCTCCAAATTTCTGGTCCCGACCATAGTTCTGAGTTCAATATGGTAAAACCAAAAACAGAGGTTTTAGCCCTCAGACTTGATTCAGGATGCATTTTTCTCACCTGGGATGGCATGGGCTTCCACGGGGGACACATATTTCATGTAATTTCAGCCAAACTGAAAATTTGATTTTTGGCTCCAAATTTCAGGTCCGGACCTTTCGTTCTGAGCTCAATGTGGTAAAACCTGTTACAGAGGTTTTAGCCCTCAGACTTGATTCAGGATGCATTTTTCTCACCTGGGATGGCATGGGCTTCCAAGGGGGACACATATTTCATGTAATTTCAGCCAAACTGAAAATTTGATTTTTTGCTCCAAATTTCAGGTCCGGACCTTACGTTCTGAGCTCAATGTGGTAAAACCCGTTACATAGGTTTAAGCACTCAGACTTGATTCAGGATGCATTTTTCTCACCTGGGATGGCATGGGCTTCCACGTGGGACACATATTTCATGTTATTTCAGCCAAACTGAAAATTTGATTTTTTGCTCCAAATTTCAGGTCCCGACCTTACGTTCTGAGCTCAATGTGGTAAAACCCGTTACAGAGGTTTTAGCACTCAGACTTGATTCAGGATGCATTTTTCTCACCTGGGATGGCATGGGCTTCCACTTGGGACACATATTTAATGTTATTTCAGCCAAACTGAAAATTTGATTTTTTGCTCCAAATTTCAGGTCCCGACCTTACATTCTAAGTTCAATATTGTAAAACCCAAAACAGAGGTTTTAGCCCTCAGACTTGATTCAGGATGCATTTTTCTCACCTGGGATGGCATGGGCTTCCACAGGGGACACGTATTTCATGTTATTACAGCCAAACTGAAAATTTGATTTTTTGCTCCAAATTTCAGGTCCCGACCTTACGTTCTGAGCTCAATGTGGTAAAACCCGAAACAGAGGTTTTAGCCCTCAGACTTGATTCATGATGCATTTTTCTCACCTGGGATGGCATGGGCTTCCACGGGGGACACATATTTCATGTAATTTCAGCCAAACTGAAAATTTGATTTTTGGCTCCAAATTTCAGGTCCCGACCTTACGTTCTGAGCTCAATGTGGTAAAACCTGTTACAGAGGTTTTAGCCCTCAGACTTGATTCAGGATGCATTTTTCTCACCTGGGATGGCATGGGCTTCCACGGGGGACACATATTTCATGTAATTTCAGCCAAACTGAAAATTTGATTTTTGGCTCCAAATTTCAGGTCCCAACCTTACGTTCTGAGCTCAATGTGGTAAAACCTGTTACAGAGGTTTTAGCCCTCAGACTTGATTCAGGATGCATTTTTCTCACCTGGGATGGCATGGGCTTCCACAGGGGACACGTATTTCATGTTATTACAGCCAAACTGAAAATTTGATTTTTTGCTCCAAATTTCAGGTCCCGACCTTACGTTCTGAGCTCAATGTGGTAAAACCCGAAACAGAGGTTTTAGCCCTCAGACTTGATTCATGATGCATTTTTCTCACCTGGGATGGCATGGGCTTCCACGGGGGACACATATTTCATGTAATTTCAGCCAAACTGAAAATTTGATTTTTGGCTCCAAATT
The DNA here is from genome assembly GCF_033239565.1 of Halichoeres trimaculatus. Taxonomy (NCBI): domain Eukaryota; kingdom Metazoa; phylum Chordata; class Actinopteri; order Labriformes; family Labridae; genus Halichoeres; species Halichoeres trimaculatus. Next base: position 550,739 of record NW_027437209.1, read on the forward strand.
TCAGGTCCCGACCTTACGTTCTGAGCTCAATGTGGTAAAACCTGTTACAGAGGTTTTAGCCCTCAGACTTGATTCAGGATGCATTTTTCTCACCTGGGATGGCATGGGCTTCCACGGGGGACACATATTTCATGTTATTTCAGCCAAACTGAAAATTTGATTTTTGGCTCCAAATTTCAGGTCCCAACCTTACGTTCTGAGCTCAATGTGGTAAAACCTGTTACAGAGGTTTTAGCCCTCAGACTTGATTCAGGATGCATTTTTCTCACCTGGGATGGCATGGGCTTCCACAGGGGACACATATTTCATGTAATTTCAGCCAAACTGAAAATTTTATTTTTTGCTCCAAATTTCAGGTCCCGACCTTACATTCTGAGCTCAATGTGGTAAAACCTGTTACAGAGGTTTTAGCCCTCAGACTTGATTCAGGATGCATTTTTCTCACCTGGGATGGCATGGGCTTCCACGGGGGACACATATTTCATATAATTTCAGCCAAACTGAAAATTTGATTTTTGGCTCCAAATTTCAGGTCCCGACCTTACGTTCTGAGCTCAATGTGGTAAAACCTGTTACAGAGGTTTTAGCCCTCAGACTTGATTCAGGATGCATTTTTCTCACCTGGGATGGCATGGGCTTCCACGGGGGACACATATTTCATGTAATTTCAGCCAAACTGAAAATTTTATTTTTGGCTCCAAATTTCAGGTCCGGACCTTACGTTCTGAGCTCAATGTGGTAAAACCTGTTACAGAGGTTTTAGCACTCAGACTTGATTCAGGATGCATTTTTCTCACCTGGGATGGCATGGGCTTCCACGGGGGACACATATTTCATGTAATTTCAGCCAAACTGAAAATTTAATTTTTGGCTCCAAATTTCAGGTCCCAACCTTACGTTCTGAGCTCAATGTGGTAAAACCCGTTACAGAGGTTTTAGCACTCAGACTTGATTCAGGATGCATTTTTCTCACCTGGGATGGCATGGGCTTCCAAGGGGGACACATATTTCATGTAATTTCAGCCAAACTGAAAATTTGATTTTTTGCTCCAAATTTCAGGTCCGGACCTTACGTTCTGAGCTCAATGTGGTAAAACCTGTTACATAGGTTTTAGCACTCAGACTTGATTCAGGATGCATTTTTCTCACCTGGGATGGCATGGGCTTCCACGTGGGACACATATTTCATGTTATTTCAGCCAAACTGAAAATTTGATTTTTTGCTCCAAATTTCAGGTCCCGACCTTACGTTCTGAGCTCAATGTGGTAAAACCCGTTACAGAGGTTTTAGCACTCAGACTTGATTCAGGATGCATTTTTCTCACCTGGGATGGCATGGGCTTCCACTTGGGACACATATTTAATGTTATTTCAGCCAAACTGAAAATTTGATTTTTTGCTCCAAATTTCAGGTCCCGACCTTACGTTCTAAGTTCAATATGGTAAAACCCAAAACAGAGGTTTTAGCCCTCAGACTTGATTCAGGATGCATTTTTCTCACCTGGGATGGCATGGGCTTCCACAGGGGACACGTATTTCATGTTATTACAGCCAAACTGAAAATTTGATTTTTTGCTCCAAATTTCAGGTCCCGACCTTACGTTCTGAGCTCAATGTGGTAAAACCCGAAACAGAGGTTTTAGCCCTCAGACTTGATTCATGATGCATTTTTCTCACCTGGGATGGCATGGGCTTCCACGGGGGACACATATTTCATGTAATTTCAGCCAAACTGAAAATTTGATTTTTGGCTCCAAATTTCAGGTCCCGACCTTACGTTCTGAGCTCAATGTGGTAAAACCTGTTACAGAGGTTTTAGCCCTCAGACTTGATTCAGGATGCATTTTTCTCACCTGGGATGGCATGGGCTTCCACGGGGGACACATATTTCATGTAATTTCAGCCAAACTGAAAATTTGATTTTTGGCTCCAAATTTCAGGTCCCAACCTTACGTTCTGAGCTCAATGTGGTAAAACCTGTTACAGAGGTTTTAGCCCTCAGACTTGATTCAGGATGCATTTTTCTCACCTGGGATGGCATGGGCTTCCACAGGGGACACATATTTCATGTAATTTCAGCCAAACTGAAAATTTTATTTTTTGCTCCAAATTTCAGGTCCCGACCTTACATTCTGAGCCCAATGTGGTAAAACCCGAAACAGAGGTTTTAGCCCTCAGACTTGATTCAGGATGCATTTTTCTCACCTGGGATGGCATGGGCTTCCACGGGGGACACATATTTCATATAATTTCAGCCAAACTGAAAATTTGATTTTTGGCTCCAAATTTCAGGTCCCGACCTTACGTTCTGAGCTCAATGTGGTAAAACCTGTTACAGAGGTTTTAGCCCTCAGACTTGATTCAGGATGCATTTTTCTCACCTGGGATGGCATGGGCTTCCACGGGGGACACATATTTCATGTAATTTCAGCCAAACTGAAAATTTAATTTTTGGCTCCAAATTTCAGGTCCCAACCTTACGTTCTGAGCTCAATGTGGTAAAACCCGTTACAGAGGTTTTAGCACTCAGACTTGATTCAGGATGCATTTTTCTCACCTGGGATGGCATGGGCTTCCACGGGGGACACATATATCATGTTATTTCAGCCAAACTGAAAATTTGATTTTTTGCTCCAAATTTCAGGTCCGGACCTTACGTTCTGAGCCCAATGTGGTAAAACCCGAAACAGAGGTTTTAGCACTCAGACTTGATTCAGGATGCATTTTTCTCACCTGGGATGGCATGGGCTTCCACAGGGGACACGTATTTCATGTAATTTCAGCCAAACTGAAAATTTGATTTTTTGCTCCAAAATTCAGGTCTGGACCTTACGTTCTGAGCCCAATGTGGTAAAACCCGAAACAGAGGTTTTAGCACTCAGACTTGATTCAGGATGCATTTTTCTCACCTGGGATGGCATGGGCTTCCACAGGGGACACATATTTCATGTAATTTCAGCCAAAGTGAAAATTTTATTTTTTGCTCCAAATTTCAGGTCCCGACCTTACGTTCTGAGCTCAATGTGGTAAAACCTGTTACAGAGGTTTTAGCCCTCAGACTTGATTCAGGATGCATTTTTCTCACCTGGGATGGCATGGGCTTCCACGGGGGACACATATTTCATATAATTTCAGCCAAACTGAAAATTTGATTTTTGGCTCCAAATTTCAGGTCCCGACCTTACGTTCTGAGCTCAATGTGGTAAAACCTGTTACAGAGGTTTTAGCCCTCAGACTTGATTCAGGATGCATTTTTCTCACCTGGGATGGCATGGGCTTCCACGGGGGACACATATTTCATGTAATTTCAGCCAAACTGAAAATTTGATTTTTGGCTCCAAATTTCAGGTCCGGACCTTTCGTTCTGAGCTCAATGTGGTAAAACCTGTTACAGAGGTTTTAGCCCTCAGACTTGATTCAGGATGCATTTTTCTCACCTGGGATGGCATGGGCTTCCAAGGGGGACACATATTTCATGTAATTTCAGCCAAACTGAAAATTTGATTTTTTGCTCCAAATTTCAGGTCCGGACCTTACGTTCTGAGCTCAATGTGGTAAAACCTGTTACATAGGTTTTAGCACTCAGACTTGATTCAGGATGCATTTTTCTCACCTGGGATGGCATGGGCTTCCACGTGGGACACATATTTCATGTTATTTCAGCCAAACTGAAAATTTGATTTTTTGCTCCAAATTTCAGGTCCCGACCTTACGTTCTGAGCTCAATGTGGTAAAACCCGTTACAGAGGTTTTAGCACTCAGACTTGATTCAGGATGCATTTTTCTCACCTGGGATGGCATGGGCTTCCACTTGGGACACATATTTAATGTTATTTCAGCCAAACTGAAAATTTGATTTTTTGCTCCAAATTTCAGGTCCCGACCTTACGTTCTAAGTTCAATATGGTAAAACCCAAAACAGAGGTTTTAGCCCTCAGACTTGATTCAGGATGCATTTTTCTCACCTGGGATGGCATGGGCTTCCACAGGGGACACGTATTTCATGTTATTACAGCCAAACTGAAAATTTGATTTTTTGCTCCAAATTTCAGGTCCCGACCTTACGTTCTGAGCTCAATGTGGTAAAACCCGAAACAGAGGTTCTAGCCCTCAGACTTGATTCATGATGCATTTTTCTCACCTGGGATGGCATGGGCTTCCACGGGGGACACATATTTCATGTAATTTCAGCCAAACTGAAAATTTGATTTTTGGCTCCAAATTTCAGGTCCCGACCTTACGTTCTGAGCTCAATGTGGTAAAACCTGTTACAGAGGTTTTAGCCCTCAGACTTGATTCAGGATGCATTTTTCTCACCTGGGATGGCATGGGCTTCCACGGGGGACACATATTTCATGTAATTTCAGCCAAACTGAAAATTTGATTTTTGGCTCCAAATTTCAGGTCCCAACCTTACGTTCTGAGCTCAATGTGGTAAAACCTGTTACAGAGGTTTTAGCCCTCAGACTTGATTCAGGATGCATTTTTCTCACCTGGGATGGCATGGGCTTCCACAGGGGACACATATTTCATGTAATTTCAGCCAAACTGAAAATTTTATTTTTTGCTCCAAATTTCAGGTCCCGACCTTACGTTCTGAGCTCAATGTGGTAAAACCTGTTACAGAGGTTTTAGCCCTCAGACTTGATTCAGGATGCATTTTTCTCACCTGGGATGGCATGGGCTTCCACGGGGGACACATATTTCATGTAATTTCAGCCAAACTGAAAATTTTATTTTTGGCTCCAAATTTCAGGTCCGGACCTTACGTTCTGAGCTCAATGTGGTAAAACCTGTTACAGAGGTTTTAGCCCTCAGACTTGATTCAGGATGCATTTTTCTCACCTGGGATGGCATGGGCTTCCACGGGGGACACATATTTCATATAATTTCAGCCAAACTGAAAATTTGATTTTTTGCTCCAAATTTCAGGTCCGGACCTTACGTTCTGAGCTCAATGTGGTAAAACACGAAACAGAGGTTTTAGCACTCAGACTTGATTCAGGATGCATTTTTCTCACCTGGGATGGCATGGGCTTCCACGGGGGACACATATTTCATGTAATTTCAGCCAAACTGAAAATTTGATTTTTGGCTCCAAATTTCAGGTCCCAACCTTACGTTCTGAGCTCAATGTGGTAAAACCTGTTACAGAGGTTTTAGCCCTCAGACTTGATTCAGGATGCATTTTTCTCACCTGGGATGGCATGGGCTTCCACGGGGGACACATATTTCATGTTATTTCAGCCAAACTGAAAATTTGATTTTTGGCTCCAAATTTCAGGTCCCGACCTTACGTTCTGAGCTCAATGTGGTAAAACCTGTTACAGAGGTTTTAGCCCTCAGACTTGATTCAGGATGCATTTTTCTCACCTGGGATGGCATGGGCTTCCACGGGGGACACATATTTCATGTAATTTCAGCCAAACTGAAAATTTGATTTTTGGCTCCAAATTTCAGGTCCCGACCTTACGTTCTGAGCTCAATGTGGTAAAACCCGAAACAGAGGTTTTAGCACTCAGACTTGATTCAGGATGCATTTTTCTCATCTGGGATGGCATGGGCTTCCACGGGGGAAACACATATTTCATGTAATTTCAGCCAAACTGAAAATTTGATTTTTGGCTCCAAATTTCAGGTCCGGACCTTACGTTCTGAGCTCAATGTGTTTCAACCTGAAACAGAGGTTTTTAGCACTCAGACTTGATTCAGGATGCATTTTTCTCACCTGGGATGGCATGGGCTTCCACGGGGGACACATATATCATGGTATTTCAGCCAAACTGAAAATTTGATTTTTGGCTCCAAATTTCAGGTCCGGACCTTACGTTCTGAGCTCAATGTGATAAACCTGTTACAGAGGTCTTAGCACTCAGACTTGATTCAGGATGCATTTTTCTCACCTGGGATGGCATGGGCTTCCACGGGGGACACATATTTCATGTTATTTCAGCCAAACTGAAAATTTGATTTTTGGCTCCAAATTTCTGGTCCCGACCATAGTTCTGAGTTCAATATGGTAAAACCAAAAACAGAGGTTTTAGCCCTCAGACTTGATTCAGGATGCATTTTTCTCACCTGGGATGGCATGGGCTTCCACGGGGGACACATATTTCATGTAATTTCAGCCAAACTGAAAATTTGATTTTTGGCTCCAAATTTCAGGTCCGGACCTTTCGTTCTGAGCTCAATGTGGTAAAACCTGTTACAGAGGTTTTAGCCCTCAGACTTGATTCAGGATGCATTTTTCTCACCTGGGATGGCATGGGCTTCCAAGGGGGACACATATTTTATGTAATTTCAGCCAAACTGAAAATTTGATTTTTTGCTCCAAATTTCAGGTCCGGACCTTACGTTCTGAGCTCAATGTGGTAAAACCCGTTACATAGGTTTTAGCACTCAGACTTGATTCAGGATGCATTTTTCTCACCTGGGATGGCATGGGCTTCCACGTGGGACACATATTTCATGTTATTTCAGCCAAACTGAAAATTTGATTTTTTGCTCCAAATTTCAGGTCCCGACCTTACGTTCTGAGCTCAATGTGGTAAAACCCGTTACAGAGGTTTTAGCACTCAGACTTGATTCAGGATGCATTTTTCTCACCTGGGATGGCATGGGCTTCCACTTGGGACACATATTTAATGTTATTTCAGCCAAACTGAAAATTTGATTTTTTGCTCCAAATTTCAGGTCCCGACCTTACGTTCTAAGTTCAATATGGTAAAACCCAAAACAGAGGTTTTAGCCCTCAGACTTGATTCAGGATGCATTTTTCTCACCTGGGATGGCATGGGCTTCCACAGGGGACACGTATTTCATGTTATTACAGCCAAACTGAAAATTTGATTTTTTGCTCCAAATTTCAGGTCCCGACCTTACGTTCTGAGCTCAATGTGGTAAAACCCGAAACAGAGGTTTTAGCCCTCAGACTTGATTCATGATGCATTTTTCTCACCTGGGATGGCATGGGCTTCCACGGGGGACACATATTTCATGTAATTTCAGCCAAACTGAAAATTTGATTTTTGGCTCCAAATTTCAGGTCCCGACCTTACGTTCTGAGCTCAATGTGGTAAAACCTGTTACAGAGGTTTTAGCCCTCAGACTTGATTCAGGATGCATTTTTCTCACCTGGGATGGCATGGGCTTCCACGGGGGACACATATTTCATGTAATTTCAGCCAAACTGAAAATTTTATTTTTGGCTCCAAATTTCAGGTCCGGACCTTACGTTCTGAGCTCAATGTGGTAAAACCTGTTACAGAGGTTTTAGCACTCAGACTTGATTCAGGATGCATTTTTCTCACCTGGGATGGCATGGGCTTCCACGGGGGACACATATTTCATGTAATTTCAGCCAAACTGAAAATTTAATTTTTGGCTCCAAATTTCAGGTCCCAACCTTACGTTCTGAGCTCAATGTGGTAAAACCCGTTACAGAGGTTTTAGCACTCAGACTTGATTCAGGATGCATTTTTCTCACCTGGGATGGCATGGGCTTCCACGGGGGACACATATATCATGTTATTTCAGCCAAACTGAAAATTTGATTTTTTGCTCCAAATTTCAGGTCCGGACCTTACGTTCTGAGCCCAATGTGGTAAAACCCGAAACAGAGGTTTTAGCACTCAGACTTGATTCAGGATGCATTTTTCTCACCTGGGATGGCATGGGCTTCCACAGGGGACACGTATTTCATGTAATTTCAGCCAAACTGAAAATTTGATTTTTTGCTCCAAAATTCAGGTCTGGACCTTACGTTCTGAGCCCAATGTGGTAAAACCCGAAACAGAGGTTTTAGCACTCAGACTTGATTCAGGATGCATTTTTCTCACCTGGGATGGCATGGGCTTCCACAGGGGACACATATTTCATGTAATTTCAGCCAAACTGAAAATTTTATTTTTTGCTCCAAATTTCAGGTCCCGACCTTACGTTCTGAGCTCAATGTGGTAAAACCTGTTACAGAGGTTTTAGCACTCAGACTTGATTCAGGATGCATTTTTCTCACCTGGGATGGCATGGGCTTCCACGGGGTACACATATTTCATGTAATTTCAGCCATACTGAAAATTTGATTTTTGGCTCCAAATTTCAGGTCCCGACCTTACTTTCTGAGCTCAATGTGGTAAAACTTGTTACAGAGGTTTAGCACTCAGACTTGATTCAGGATGCATTTTTCTCACCTGGGATGGCATGGGCTTCCACGGGGGACACATATTTCATGTAATTTCAGCCAAACTGAAAATTTGATTTTTTGCTCCAAATTTCAGGTCCGGACCTTACGTTCTGAGCTCAATGTGGTAAAACTTGTTACAGAGGTTTTAGCACTCAGACTTGATTCAGGATGCATTTTTCTCACCTGGGATGGCATGGGCTTCCACAGGGGACACGTATTTCATGTAATTTCAGCCAAACTGAAAATTTGATTTTTTGCTCCAAATTTCAGGTCCGGACCTTACGTTCTGAGCTCAATGTGGTAAAACCCGAAACAGAGGTTTTAGCACTCAGACTTGATTCAGGATGCATTTTTCTCACCTGGGATGGCATGGGCTTCCACGGGGGACACATATTTCATATAATTTCAGCCAAACTGAAAATTTGATTTTTGGCTCCAAATTTCAGGTCCCGACCTTACGTTCTGAGCTCAATGTGGTAAAACCTGTTACAGAGGTTTTAGCCCTCAGACTTGATTCAGGATGCATTTTTCTCACCTGGGATGGCATGGGCTTCCACGGGGGACACATATTTCATGTAATTTCAGCCAAACTGAAAATTTGATTTTTGGCGCCAAATTTCAGGTCCCGACCTTACGTTCTGAGCTCAATGTGGTAAAACCTGTTACAGAGGTTTTAGCCCTCAGACTTGATTCAGGATGCATTTTTCTCACCTGGGATGGCATGGGCTTCCACGGGGTACACATATTTCATGTAATTTCAGCCATACTGAAAATTTGATTTTTGGCTCCAAATTTCAGGTCCCGACCTTACTTTCTGAGCTCAATGTGGTAAAACTTGTTACAGAGGTTTAGCACTCAGACTTGATTCAGGATGCATTTTTCTCACCTGGGATGGCATGGGCTTCCACGGGGGACACATATTTCATGTAATTTCAGCCAAACTGAAAATTTGATTTTTTGCTCCAAATTTCAGGTCCGGACCTTACGTTCTGAGCTCAATGTGGTAAAACTTGTTACAGAGGTTTTAGCACTCAGACTTGATTCAGGATGCATTTTTCTCACCTGGGATGGCATGGGCTTCCACAGGGGACACGTATTTCATGTAATTTCAGCCAAACTGAAAATTTGATTTTTTGCTCCAAATTTCAGGTCCGGACCTTACGTTCTGAGCTCAATGTGGTAAAACCCGAAACAGAGGTTTTAGCACTCAGACTTGATTCAGGATGCATTTTTCTCACCTGGGATGGCATGGGCTTCCACGGGGGACACATATTTCATGTAATTTCAGCCAAACTGAAAATTTGATTTTTGGCTCCAAATTTCAGGTCCCGACCTTACGTTCTGAGCTCAATGTGGTAAAACCTGTTACAGAGGTTTTAGCCCTCAGACTTGATTCAGGATGCATTCTTCTCACCTGGGATGGCATGGGCTTCCACGGGGGACACATATTTCATGTAATTTCAGCCAAGCTGAAAATTTGATTTTTGGCTCCAAATTTCAGGTCCCGACCTTACGTTCTGAGCTCAATGTGGTAAAACCTGTTACAGAGGTTTTAGCCCTCAGACTTGATTCAGGATGCATTTTTCTCACCTGGGATGGCATGGGCTTCCACGGGGGACACATATTTCATGTTATTTCAGCCAAACTGAAAATTTGATTTTTGGCTCCAAATTTCAGGTCCCGACCTTACGTTCTGAGCTCAATGTGGTAAAACCTGTTACAGAGGTTTTAGCCCTCAGACTTGATTCAGGATGCATTTTTCTCACCTGGGATGGCATGGGCTTCCACGGGGGACACATATTTCATGTAATTTCAGCCAAACTGAAAATTTGATTTTTGGCTCCAAATTTCAGGTCCCGACCTTACGTTCTGAGCTCAATGTGGTAAAACCTGTTACAGAGGTTTTAGCCCTCAGACTTGATTCAGGATGCATTTTTCTCACCTGGGATGGCATGGGCTTCCACGGGGGACACATATTTCATGTAATTTCAGCCAAACTGAAAATTTGATTTTTGGCTCCAAATTTCAGGTCCCGACCTTACATTCTGAGCTCAATGTGGTAAAACCTGTTACAGAGGTTTTAGCCCTCAGACTTGATTCAGGATGCATTTTTCTCACCTGGGATGGCATGGGCTTCCACGGGGGACACATATTTCATGTTATTTCAGCCAAACTGAAAATTTGATTTTTGGCTCCAAATTTCAGGTCCCGACCTTACGTTCTGAGCTCAATGTGGTAAAACCTGTTACAGAGGTTTTAGCCCTCAGACTTGATTCAGGATGCATTTTTCTCACCTGGGATGGCATGGGCTTCCACGGGGGACACATATTTCATGTAATTTCAGCCAAACTGAAAATTTGATTTTTGGCTCCAAATTTCAGGTCCCGACCTTACGTTCTGAGCTCAATGTGGTAAAACCCGAAACAGAGGTTTTAGCACTCAGACTTGATTCAGGATGCATTTTTCTCATCTGGGATGGCATGGGCTTCCACGGGGGACACATATCTCATGTAATTTCAGCCAAACTGAAAATTTGATTTTTGGCTCCAAATTTCAGGTCCGGACCTTACGTTCTGAGCTCAATGTGTTTCAACCTGAAACAGAGGTTTTTAGCACTCAGACTTGATTCAGGATGCATTTTTCTCACCTGGGATGGCATGGGCTTCCACGGGGGACACATATATCATGGTATTTCAGCCAAACTGAAAATTTGATTTTTGGCTCCAAATTTCAGGTCCCGACCTTACGTTCTGAGCTCAATGTGGTAAAACCCGTTACAGAGGTTTTAGCACTCAGACTTGATTCAGGATGCATTTTTCTCACCTGGGATGGAATGGGCTTCCACTTGGGACACATATTTAATGTTATTTCAGCCAAACTGAAAATTTGATTTTTTGCTCCAAATTTCAGGTCCGGACCTTACGTTCTGAGCTCAATGTGGTTCAACCTGAAACAGAGGTTTTTAGCCCTCAGACTTGATTCAGGATGCATTTTTCTCACCTGGGATGGCATGGGCTTCCACGGGGGACACATATTTCATGTAATTTCAGCCAAACTGAAAATTTGATTTTTGGCTCCAAATTTCAGGTCCCGACCTTACGTTCTGAGCTCAATGTGGTAAAACCCGTTACAGAGGTTTTAGCACTCAGACTTGATTCAGGATGCATTTTTCTCACCTGGGATGGCATGGGCTTCCACGGGGGACACATATTTCATGTAATTTCAGCCAAACTGAAAATTTGATTTTTGGCTCCAAATTTCAGGTCCGGACCTTACGTTCTGAGCTCAGTGTGGTTCAACCTGAAACAGAGGTTTTTAGCCCTCAGACTTGATTCAGGATGCATTTTTCTCACCTGGGATGGCATGGGCTTCCACGGGGGACACATATATCATGTTATTTCAGCCAAACTGAAAATTTGAATTTTGGCTCCAAATTTCAGGTCCGGAACTTATGTTCTGAGCTCAATGTGGTAAAACCCGTTACAGAGGTTTTAGCACTCAGACTTGATTCAGGATGCATTTTTCTCACCTGGGATGGCATGGGCTTCCACGGGGGACACATATCTCATGTTATTTCAGCCAAACTGAAAATTTGATTTTTGGCTCCAAATTTCAGGTCCGGACCTTACGTTCCAAGCTCAATGTGTTTCAACCTGAAACAGAGGTTTTTAGCACTCAGACTTGATTCAGGATGCATTTTTATCACCTGGGATGGCACTGGGCTTCCACAGGGGACACATATATCATGCAATTTCAGCCAAACTGAAAATTTGAATTTTGGCTCCAAATTTCAGGTCCGGACCTTATGTTCTGAGGTCAATGTGGTTAAAACCCAAAACAGAGGTTTTAGCCCTCAGACTTGATTCAGGATGCATTTTTCTCACCTGGGATGGCATGGGCTTCCACGGGGGACACATATATCATGTAATTTCAGCCAAACTGAAAATTTGAATTTTGGCTCCAAATTTCAGGTCCCGACCTTACGTTCTGAGCTCAATGTGTTTCAACCTGAAACAGAGGTTTTTAGCACTCAGACTTGATTCAGGATGCATTTTTCTCACCTGGGATGGCATGGGCTTCCACGGGGGACACATATATCATGGTATTTCAGCCAAACTGAAAATTTGATTTTTGGCTCCAAATTTCAGGTCCGGACCTCACGTTCTGAGCTCAATGTGATAAACCTGTTACAGAGGTCTTAGCACTCAGACTTGATTCAGGATGCATTTTTCTCACCTGGGATGGCATGGGCTTCCACGGGGGACACATATTTCATGTTATTTCAGCCAAACTGAAAATTTGATTTTTGGCTCCAAATTTCAGGTCCGGACCTTACGTTCTGAGCTCAATGTGGTTCAACCTGAAACAGAGGTTTTTAGCCCTCAGACTTGATTCAGGATGCATTTTTCTCACCTGGGATGGCATGGGCTTCCACGGGGGACACATATTTCATGTAATTTCAGCCAAACTGAAAATTTGATTTTTGGCTCCAAATTTCAGGTCCCGACCTTACGTTCTGAGCTCAATGTGGTAAAACCCGTTACAGAGGTTTTAGCACTCAGACTTGATTCAGGATGCATTTTTCTCACCTGGGATGGCATGGGCTTCCACGGGGGACACATATTTCATGTAATTTCAGCCAAACTGAAAATTTGATTTTTGGCTCCAAATTTCAGGTCCGGACCTTACGTTCTGAGCTCAGTGTGGTTCAACCTGAAACAGAGGTTTTTAGCCCTCAGACTTGATTCAGGATGCATTTTTCTCACCTGGGATGGCATGGGCTTCCACGGGGGACACATATATCATGTTATTTCAGCCAAACTGAAAATTTGAATTTTGGCTCCAAATTTCAGGTCCGGAACTTATGTTCTGAGCTCAATGTGGTAAAACCCGTTACAGAGGTTTTAGCACTCAGACTTGATTCAGGATGCATTTTTCTCACCTGGGATGGCATGGGCTTCCACGGGGGACACATATCTCATGTTATTTCAGCCAAACTGAAAATTTGATTTTTGGCTCCAAATTTCAGGTCCGGACCTTACGTTCCAAGCTCAATGTGTTTCAACCTGAAACAGAGGTTTTTAGCACTCAGACTTGATTCAGGATGCATTTTTATCACCTGGGATGGCACTGGGCTTCCACAGGGGACACATATCTCATGTTATTTCAGCCAAACTGAAAATTTGATTTTTGGCTCCAAATTTCAGGTCCCGACCTTATGTTCTGAGGTCAATGTGGTTAAAACCCAAAACAGAGGTTTTAGCCCTCAGACTTGATTCAGGATGCATTTTTCTCACCTGGGATGGCATGGGCTTCCACGGGGGACACATATATCATGTAATTTCAGCCAAACTGAAAATTTGAATTTTGGCTCCAAATTTCAGGTCCCGACCTTACGTTCTCAGCTCAATGTGGTAAAACCCCGAAACAGAGGTTTTAGCCCTCAGACTTGATTCAGGATGCATTTTTCTCACCTGGGATGGCATGGGCTTCCATGGGGGACACATATTTCATGTAATTTCAGCCAAACTGAAAATTTGAATTTTGGCTCCAAATTTCAGGTCCGGACCTTATGTTCTGAGCTCAATGTGGTTCAACCTGAAACAGAGGTTTTAGCCCTCAGACTTGATTCAGGATGCATTTTTCTCACCTGGGATGGCATGGGCTTCCACGGGGGACACATATATCATGTAATTTCAGCCAAACTGAAAATTTGAATTTTGGCTCCAAATTTCAGGTCCGGAACTTATGTTCTGAGCTCAATGTGGTAAAACCCGTTACAGAGGTTTTAGCACTCAGACTTGATTCAGGATGCATTTTTCTCACCTGGGATGGCATGGGCTTCCACGGGGGACACATATTTCATGTAATTTCAGCCAAACTGAAAATTTGATTTTTGGCTCCAAATTTCAGGTCCGGACCTTACGTTCTGAGCTCAATGTGTTTCAACCTGAAACAGAGGTTTTTAGCACTCAGACTTGATTCAGGATGCATTTTTATCACCTGGGATGGCACTGGGCTTCCACAGGGGACACATATATCATGCAATTTCAGCCAAACTGAAAATTTGAATTTTGGCTCCAAATTTCAGGTCCGGACCTTATGTTCTGAGGTCAATGTGGTAAAACCTGTTACAGAGGTTTTAGCCCTCAGACTTGATTCAGGATGCATTTTTCTCACCTGGGATGGCATGGGCTTCCACGTGGGACACATATTTCATGTTATTTCAGCCAAACTGAAAATTTGATTTTTTGCTCCAAATTTCAGGTCCCGACCTTACGTTCTGAGCTCAATGTGGTAAAACCCGTTACAGAGGTTTTAGCACTCAGACTTGATTCAGGATGCATTTTTCTCACCTGGGATGGAATGGGCTTCCACTTGGGACACATATTTAATGTTATTTCAGCCAAACTGAAAATTTGATTTTTTGCTCCAAATTTCAGGTCCCGACCTTACGTTCTAAGTTCAATATGGTAAAACCCAAAACAGAGGTTTTAGCCCTCAGACTTGATTCAGGATGCATTTTTCTCACCTGGGATGGCATGGGCTTCCACAGGGGACACGTATTTCATGTTATTACAGCCAAACTGAAAATTTGATTTTTTGCTCCAAATTTCAGGTCCCGACCTTACGTTCTGAGCTCAATGCGGTAAAACCCGAAACAGAGGTTTTAGCCCTCAGACTTGATTCATGATGCATTTTTCTCACCTGGGATGGCATGGGCTTCCACGGGGGACACATATTTCATGTAATTTCAGCCAAACTGAAAATTTGATTTTTGGCTCCAAATTTCAGGTCCCGACCTTACGTTCTGAGCTCAATGTGGTAAAACCTGTTACAGAGGTTTTAGCCCTCAGACTTGATTCAGGATGCATTTTTCTCACCTGGGATGGCATGGGCTTCCACGGGGGACACATATTTCATGTAATTTCAGCCAAACTGAAAATTTGATTTTTGGCTCCAAATTTCAGGTCCCAACCTTACGTTCTGAGCTCAATGTGGTAAAACCTGTTACAGAGGTTTTAGCCCTCAGACTTGATTCAGGATGCATTTTTCTCACCTGGGATGGCATGGGCTTCCACGGGGGACACATATTTCATGTAATTTCAGCCAAACTGAAAATTTGATTTTTTGCTCCAAATTTCAGGTCCCGACCTTACATTCTGAGCTCAATGTGGTAAAACCTGTTACAGAGGTTTTAGCCCTCAGACTTGATTCAGGATGCATTTTTCTCACCTGGGATGGCATGGGCTTCCACGGGGGACACATATTTCATATAATTTCAGCCAAACTGAAAATTTGATTTTTGGCTCCAAATTTCAGGTCCCGACCTTACGTTCTGAGCTCAATGTGGTAAAACCTGTTACAGAGGTTTTAGCCCTCAGACTTGATTCAGGATGCATTTTTCTCACCTGGGATGGCATGGGCTTCCACAGGGGACACATATTTCATGTTATTTCAGCCAAACTGAAAATTTGATTTTTGGCTCCAAATTTCAGGTCCCAACCTTACGTTCTGAGCTCAATGTGGTAAAACCTGTTACAGAGGTTTTAGCCCTCAGACTTGATTCAGGATGCATTTTTCTCACCTGGGATGGCATGGGCTTCCACGGGGGACACATATCTCATGTAATTTCAGCCAAACTGAAAATTTTATTTTTGGCTCCAAATTTCAGGTCCGGACCTTACGTTCTGAGCTCAATGTGGTAAAACCCGTTACAGAGGTTTTAGCACTCAGACTTGATTCAGGATGCATTTTTCTCACCTGGGATGGCATGGGCTTCCACAGGGGACACATATTTCATGTTATTTCAGCCAAACTGAAAATTTGATTTTTGGCTCCAAATTTCAGGTCCCAACCTTACGTTCTGAGCTCAATGTGGTAAAACCCGTTACAGAGGTTTTAGCACTCAGACTTGATTCAGGATGCATTTTTCTCACCTGGGATGGCATGGGCTTCCACGGGGGACACATATATCATGTAATTTCAGCCAAACTGAAAATTTGATTTTTGGCTCCAAATTTCAGGTCCCAACCTTACGTTCTGAGCTCAATGTGGTAAAACCCGTTACAGAGGTTTTAGCACTCAGACTTGATTCAGGATGCATTTTTCTCACCTGGGATGGCATGGGCTTCCACGGGGGACACATATATCATGTTATTTCAGCCAAACTGAAAATTTGATTTTTTGCTCCAAATTTCAGGTCCAGACCTTACGTTCTGAGTTCAATATGGTAAAACCAAAAACAGAGGTTTTAGCCATCAGACTTGATTCAGGATGCATTTTTCTCACCTGGGATGGCATGGGCTTCCACAGGGGACACATATTTCATGTAATTTCAGCCAAACTGAAAATTTGATTTTTGGCTCCAAATTTCAGGTCCGGACCTTTCGTTCTGAGCTCAATGTGGTAAAACCTGTTACAGAGGTTTTAGCCCTCAGACTTGATTCAGGATGCATTTTTCTCACCTGGGATGGCATGGGCTTCCAAGGGGGACACATATTTCATGTAATTTCAGCCAAACTGAAAATTTGATTTTTTGCTCCAAATTTCAGGTCCGGACCTTACGTTCTGAGCTCAATGTGGTAAAACCCGTTACAGAGGTTTTAGCACTCAGACTTGATTCAGGATGCATTTTTCTCACCTGGGATGGCATGGGCTTCCACGTGGGACACATATTTCATGTAATTTCAGCCAAACTGAAAATTTGATTTTTGGCTCCAAATTTCAGGTCCCGACCTTACGTTCTGAGCTCAATGTGGTAAAACCCGTTACAGAGGTTTTAGCACTCAGACTTGATTCAGGATGCATTTTTATCACCTGGGATGGCACTGGGCTTCCACAGGGGACACATATATCATGCAATTTCAGCCAAACTGAAAATTTGAATTTTGGCTCCAAATTTCAGGTCCGGACCTTATGTTCTGAGGTCAATGTGGTAAAACCTGTTACAGAGGTTTTAGCCCTCAGACTTGATTCAGGATGCATTTTTCTCACCTGGGATGGCATGGGCTTCCACGTGGGACACATATTTCATGTTATTTCAGCCAAACTGAAAATTTGATTTTTTGCTCCAAATTTCAGGTCCCGACCTTACGTTCTGAGCTCAATGTGGTAAAACCCGTTACAGAGGTTTTAGCACTCAGACTTGATTCAGGATGCATTTTTCTCACCTGGGATGGAATGGGCTTCCACTTGGGACACATATTTAATGTTATTTCAGCCAAACTGAAAATTTGATTTTTTGCTCCAAATTTCAGGTCCCGACCTTACGTTCTAAGTTCAATATGGTAAAACCCAAAACAGAGGTTTTAGCCCTCAGACTTGATTCAGGATGCATTTTTCTCACCTGGGATGGCATGGGCTTCCACAGGGGACACGTATTTCATGTTATTACAGCCAAACTGAAAATTTGATTTTTTGCTCCAAATTTCAGGTCCCGACCTTACGTTCTGAGCTCAATGCGGTAAAACCCGAAACAGAGGTTTTAGCCCTCAGACTTGATTCATGATGCATTTTTCTCACCTGGGATGGCATGGGCTTCCACGGGGGACACATATTTCATGTAATTTCAGCCAAACTGAAAATTTGATTTTTGGCTCCAAATTTCAGGTCCCGACCTTACGTTCTGAGCTCAATGTGGTAAAACCCGTTACAGAGGTTTTAGCACTCAGACTTGATTCAGGATGCATTTTTCTCACCTGGGATGGCATGGGCTTCCACTTGGGACACATATTTAATGTTATTTCAGCCAAACTGAAAATTTGATTTTTTGCTCCAAATTTCAGGTCCCGACCTTACGTTTTAAGTTCAATATGGTAAAACCCGTTACAGAGGTTTTAGCCCTCAGACTTGATTCAGGATGCATTTTTCTCACCTGGGATGGCATGGGCTTCCACGGGGGACACATATTTCATGTAATTTCAGCCAAACTGAAAATTTGATTTTTGGCTCCAAATTTCAGGTCCCGACCTTACGTTCTGAGCTCAATGTGGTAAAACCTGTTACAGAGGTTTTAGCCCTCAGACTTGATTCAGGATGCATTTTTCTCACCTGGGATGGCATGGGCTTCCACGGGGGACACATATTTCATGTAATTTCAGCCGAACTGAAAATTTGATTTTTGGCTCCAAATTTCAGGTCCCAACCTTACGTTCTGAGCTCAATGTGGTAAAACCTGTTACAGAGGTTTTAGCCCTCAGACTTGATTCAGGATGCATTTTTCTCACCTGGGATGGCATGGGCTTCCAAGGGGGACACATATTTCATGTAATTTCAGCCAAACTGAAAATTTTATTTTTGGCTCCAAATTTCAGGTCCGGACCTTACGTTCTGAGCTCAATGTGGTAAAACCCGTTACAGAGGTTTTAGCACTCAGACTTGATTCAGGATGCATTTTTCTCACCTGGGATGGCATGGGCTTCCACAGGGGACACATATTTCATGTTATTTCAGCCAAACTGAAAATTTGATTTTTGGCTCCAAATTTCAGGTCCCAACCTTACGTTCTGAGCTCAATGTGGTAAAACCCGTTACAGAGGTTTTAGCACTCAGACTTGATTCAGGATGCATTTTTCTCACCTGGGATGGCATGGGCTTCCACGGGGGACACATATATCATGTAATTTCAGCCAAACTGAAAATTTAATTTTTGGCTCCAAATTTCAGGTCCCAACCTTACGTTCTGAGCTCAATGTGGTAAAACCCGTTACAGAGGTTTTAGCACTCAGACTTGATTCAGGATGCATTTTTCTCACCTGGGATGGCATGGGCTTCCACGGGGGACACATATATCATGTAATTTCAGCCAAACTGAAAATTTGATTTTTTGCTCCAAATTTCAGGTCCGGACCTTACGTTCTGAGCTCAATGTGGTAAAACCCGTTACAGAGGTTTTAGCACTCAGACTTGATTCAGGATGCATTTTTCTCACCTGGGATGGCATGGGCTTCAACGTGGGACACATATTTCATGTAATTTCAGCCAAACTGAAAATTTGATTTTTGGCTCCAAATTTCAGGTCCCGACCTTACGTTCTGAGCTCAATGTGGTAAAACCCGTTACAGAGGTTTTAGCACTCAGACTTGATTCAGGATGCATTTTTCTCACCTGGGATGGCATGGGCTTCCACTTGGGACACATATTTAATGTTATTTCAGCCAAACTGAAAATTTGATTTTTTGCTCCAAATTTCAGGTCCCGACCTTACGTTTTAAGTTCAATATGGTAAAACCCAAAACAGAGGTTTTAGCCCTCAGACTTGATTCAGGATGCATTTTTCTCACCTGGGATGGCATGGGCTTCCACGGGGGACACATATTTCATGTAATTTCAGCCAAACTGAAAATTTGATTTTTGGCTCCAAATTTCAGGTCCCGACCTTACGTTCTGAGCTCAATGTGGTAAAACCTGTTACAGAGGTTTTAGCCCTCAGACTTGATTCAGGATGCATTTTTCTCACCTGGGATGGCATGGGCTTCCACGGGGGACACATATTTCATGTAATTTCAGCCAAACTGAAAATTTGATTTTTGGCTCCAAATTTCAGGTCCCAACCTTACGTTCTGAGCTCAATGTGGTAAAACCTGTTACAGAGGTTTTAGCCCTCAGACTTGATTCAGGATGCATTTTTCTCACCTGGGATGGCATGGGCTTCCACGTGGGACACATATTTAATGTAATTTCAGCCAAACTGAAAATTTGATTTTTTGCTCCAAATTTCAGGTCCCGACCTTACATTCTGAGCTCAATGTGGTAAAACCTGTTACAGAGGTTTTAGCCCTCAGACTTGATTCAGGATGCATTTTTCTCACCTGGGATGGCATGGGCTTCCACGGGGGACACATATTTCATATAATTTCAGCCAAACTGAAAATTTGATTTTTGGCTCCAAATTTCAGGTCCCGACCTTACGTTCTGAGCTCAATGTGGTAAAACCTGTTACAGAGGTTTTAGCCCTCAGACTTGATTCAGGATGCATTTTTCTCACCTGGGATGGCATGGGCTTCCACAGGGGACACATATTTCATGTTATTTCAGCCAAACTGAAAATTTGATTTTTTGCTCCAAATTTCAGGTCCGGACCTTACGTTCTGAGCTCAATGTGGTAAAACCTGTTACAGAGGTTTTAGCCCTCAGACTTGATTCAGGATGCATTTTTCTCACCTGGGATGGCATGGGCTTCCACGGGGGACACATATTTCATGTAATTTCAGCCAAACTGAAAATTTAATTTTTGGCTCCAAATTTCAGGTCCCAACCTTACGTTCTGAGCTCAATGTGGTAAAACCCGTTACAGAGGTTTTAGCACTCAGACTTGATTCAGGATGCATTTTTCTCACCTGGGATGGCATGGGCTTCCACGGGGGACACATATATCATGTTATTTCAGCCAAACTGAAAATTTGATTTTTTGCTCCAAATTTCAGGTCCGGACCTTACGTTCTGAGCCCAATGTGGTAAAACCCGAAACAGAGGTTTTAGCACTCAGACTTGATTCAGGATGCATTTTTCTCACCTGGGATGGCATGGGCTTCCACAGGGGACACGTATTTCATGTAATTTCAGCCAAACTGAAAATTTGATTTTTTGCTCCAAATTTCAGGTCCGGACCTTACGTTCTGAGCCCAATGTGGTAAAACCCGAAACAGAGGTTTTAGCACTCAGACTTGATTCAGGATGCATTATTCTCACCTGGGATGGCATGGGCTTCCACAGGGGACACATATTTCATGTAATTTCAGCCAAACTGAAAATTTGATTTTTGGCTCCAAATTTCAGGTCCCGACCTTACGTTCTGAGCTCAATGTGGTAAAACCTGTTACAGAGGTTTTAGCCCTCAGACTTGATTCAGGATGCATTTTTCTCACCTGGGATGGCATGGGCTTCCACGGGGGACACATATTTCATGTAATTTCAGCCAAACTGAAAATTTGATTTATGGCTCCAAATTTCAGGTCCGGACCTTACTTTCTGAGCTCAATGTGGTAAAACTTGTTACAGAGGTTTTAGCCCTCAGACTTGATTCAGGATGCATTTTTCTCACCTGGGATGGCATGGGCTTCCACGGGGGACACATATTTCATGTTATTTCAGCCAAACTGAAAATTTGATTTTTGGCTCCAAATTTCTGGTCCCGACCATAGTTCTGAGTTCAATATGGTAAAACCAAAAACAGAGGTTTTAGCCCTCAGACTTGATTCAGGATGCATTTTTCTCACCTGGGATGGCATGGGCTTCCACGGGGGACACATATGTCATGTAATTTCAGCCAAACTGAAAATTTGATTTTTGGCTCCAAATTTCAGGTCCGGACCTTTCGTTCTGAGCTCAATGTGGTAAAACCTGTTACAGAGGTTTTAGCCCTCAGACTTGATTCAGGATGCATTTTTCTCACCTGGGATGGCATGGGCTTCCAAGGGGGACACATATTTCATGTAATTTCAGCCAAACTGAAAATTTGATTTTTTGCTCCAAATTTCAGGTCCGGACCTTACGTTCTGAGCTCAATGTGGTAAAACCCGTTACATAGGTTTAAGCACTCAGACTTGATTCAGGATGCATTTTTCTCACCTGGGATGGCATGGGCTTCCACGTGGGACACATATTTCATGTTATTTCAGCCAAACTGAAAATTTGATTTTTTGCTCCAAATTTCAGGTCCCGACCTTACGTTCTGAGCTCAATGTGGTAAAACCCGTTACAGAGGTTTTAGCACTCAGACTTGATTCAGGATGCATTTTTCTCACCTGGGATGGCATGGGCTTCCACTTGGGACACATATTTAATGTTATTTCAGCCAAACTGAAAATTTGATTTTTTGCTCCAAATTTCAGGTCCCGACCTTACGTTCTAAGTTCAATATGGTAAAACCCAAAACAGAGGTTTTAGCCCTCAGACTTGATTCAGGATGCATTTTTCTCACCTGGGATGGCATGGGCTTCCACAGGGGACACGTATTTCATGTTATTACAGCCAAACTGAAAATTTGATTTTTTGCTCCAAATTTCAGGTCCCGACCTTACGTTCTGAGCTCAATGTGGTAAAACCCGAAACAGAGGTTTTAGCCCTCAGACTTGATTCATGATGCATTTTTCTCACCTGGGATGGCATGGGCTTCCACGGGGGACACATATTTCATGTAATTTCAGCCAAACTGAAAATTTGATTTTTGGCTCCAAATTTCAGGTCCCGACCTTACGTTCTGAGCTCAATGTGGTAAAACCTGTTACAGAGGTTTTAGCCCTCAGACTTGATTCAGGATGCATTTTTCTCACCTGGGATGGCATGGGCTTCCACGGGGGACACATATTTCATGTAATTTCAGCCAAACTGAAAATTTGATTTTTGGCTCCAAATTTCAGGTCCCAACCTTACGTTCTGAGCTCAATGTGGTAAAACCTGTTACAGAGGTTTTAGCCCTCAGACTTGATTCAGGATGCATTTTTCTCACCTGGGATGGCATGGGCTTCCACGGGGGACACATATTTCATGTAATTTCAGCCAAACTGAAAATTTGAATTTTGGCTCCAAATTTCAGGTCCCGACCTTACGTTCTGAGCTCAATGTGGTAAAACCTGTTACAGAGGTTTTAGCCCTCAGACTTGATTCAGGATGCATTTTTCTCACCTGGGATGGCATGGGCTTCCACGGGGGACACATATTTCATGTAATTTCAGCCAAACTGAAAATTTGATTTTTGGCTCCAAATTTCAGGTCCCAACCTTACGTTCTGAGCTCAATGTGGTAAAACCTGTTACAGAGGTTTTAGCCCTCAGACTTGATTCAGGATGCATTTTTCTCACCTGGGATGGCATGGGCTTCCACAGGGGACACATATTTCATGTAATTTCAGCCAAACTGAAAATTTTATTTTTTGCTCCAAATTTCAGGTCCCGACCTTACATTCTGAGCTCAATGTGGTAAAACCTGTTACAGAGGTTTTAGCCCTCAGACTTGATTCAGGATGCATTTTTCTCACCTGGGATGGCATGGGCTTCCACGGGGGACACATATTTCATATAATTTCAGCCAAACTGAAAATTTGATTTTTGGCTCCAAATTTCAGGTCCCGACCTTACGTTCTGAGCTCAATGTGGTAAAACCTGTTACAGAGGTTTTAGCCCTCAGACTTGATTCAGGATGCATTTTTCTCACCTGGGATGGCATGGGCTTCCACGGGGGACACATATTTCATGTAATTTCAGCCAAACTGAAAATTTAATTTTTGGCTCCAAATTTCAGGTCCGGACCTTACGTTCTGAGCTCAATGTGGTAAAACCTGTTACAGAGGTTTTAGCACTCAGACTTGATTCAGGATGCATTTTTCTCACCTGGGATGGCATGGGCTTCCACGGGGGACACATATTTCATGTAATTTCAGCCAAACTGAAAATTTAATTTTTGGCTCCAAATTTCAGGTCCCGACCTTACGTTCTGAGCTCAATGTGGTAAAACCTGTTACAGAGGTTTTAGCACTCAGACTTGATTCAGGATGCATTTTTCTCACCTGGGATGGCATGGGCTTCCACGGGGGACACATATATCATGGTATTTCAGCCAAACTGAAAATTTGATTTTTTGCTCCAAATTTCAGGTCCGGACCTTACGTTCTGAGCCCAATGTGGTAAAACCCGAAACAGAGGTTTTAGCACTCAGACTTGATTCAGGATGCATTTTTCTCACCTGGGATGGCATGGGCTTCCACAGGGGGACACGTATTTCATGTAATTTCAGCCAAACTGAAAATTTGATTTTTTGCTCCAAAATTCAGGTCTGGACCTTACGTTCTGAGCCCAATGTGGTAAAACCCGAAACAGAGGTTTTAGCCCTCAGACTTGATTCAGGATGCATTTTTCTCACCTGGGATGGCATGGGCTTCCACAGGGGACACATATTTCATGTAATTTCAGCCAAAGTGAAAATTTTATTTTTTGCTCCAAATTTCAGGTCCCGACCTTACGTTCTGAGCTCAATGTGGTAAAACCTGTTACAGAGGTTTTAGCCCTCAGACTTGATTCAGGATGCATTTTTCTCACCTGGGATGGCATGGGCTTCCACGGGGGACACATATTTCATATAATTTCAGCCAAACTGAAAATTTGATTTTTGGCTCCAAATTTCAGGTCCCGACCTTACGTTCTGAGCTCAATGTGGTAAAACCTGTTACAGAGGTTTTAGCCCTCAGACTTGATTCAGGATGCATTTTTCTCACCTGGGATGGCATGGGCTTCCACGGGGGACACATATTTCATGTAATTTCAGCCAAACTGAAAATTTGATTTTTGGCTCCAAATTTCAGGTCCCGACCTTACGTTCTGAGCTCAATGTGGTAAAACCTGTTACAGAGGTTTTAGCCCTCAGACTTGATTCAGGATGCATTTTTCTCACCTGGGATGGCATGGGCTTCCAAGGGGGACACATATTTCATGTAATTTCAGCCAAACTGAAAATTTGATTTTTTGCTCCAAATTTCAGGTCCGGACCTTACGTTCTGAGCTCAATGTGGTAAAACCTGTTACATAGGTTTTAGCACTCAGACTTGATTCAGGATGCATTTTTCTCACCTGGGATGGCATGGGCTTCCACGTGGGACACATATTTCATGTTATTTCAGCCAAACTGAAAATTTGATTTTTGGCTCCAAATTTCAGGTCCCGACCTTACGTTCTGAGCTCAATGTGGTAAAACCCGTTACAGAGGTTTTAGCACTCAGACTTGATTCAGGATGCATTTTTCTCACCTGGGATGGCATGGGCTTCCACTTGGGACACATATTTAATGTTATTTCAGCCAAACTGAAAATTTGATTTTTTGCTCCAAATTTCAGGTCCCGACCTTACGTTCTAAGTTCAATATGGTAAAACCCAAAACAGAGGTTTTAGCCCTCAGACTTGATTCAGGATGCATTTTTCTCACCTGGGATGGCATGGGCTTCCACAGGGGACACGTATTTCATGTTATTACAGCCAAACTGAAAATTTGATTTTTTGCTCCAAATTTCAGGTCCCGACCTTACGTTCTGAGCTCAATGTGGTAAAACCCGAAACAGAGGTTTTAGCCCTCAGACTTGATTCATGATGCATTTTTCTCACCTGGGATGGCATGGGCTTCCACGGGGGACACATATTTCATGTAATTTCAGCCAAACTGAAAATTTGATTTTTGGCTCCAAATTTCAGGTCCCGACCTTACGTTCTGAGCTCAATGTGGTAAAACCTGTTACAGAGGTTTTAGCCCTCAGACTTGATTCAGGATGCATTTTTCTCACCTGGGATGGCATGGGCTTCCACGGGGGACACATATTTCATGTAATTTCAGCCAAACTGAAAATTTGATTTTTGGCTCCAAATTTCAGGTCCCAACCTTACGTTCTGAGCTCAATGTGGTAAAACCTGTTACAGAGGTTTTAGCCCTCAGACTTGATTCAGGATGCATTTTTCTCACCTGGGATGGCATGGGCTTCCACAGGGGACACATATTTCATGTAATTTCAGCCAAACTGAAAATTTTATTTTTTGCTCCAAATTTCAGGTCCCGACCTTACGTTCTGAGCTCAATGTGGTAAAACCTGTTACAGAGGTTTTAGCCCTCAGACTTGATTCAGGATGCATTTTTCTCACCTGGGATGGCATGGGCTTCCAAGGGGGACACATATTTTATGTAATTTCAGCCAAACTGAAAATTTGATTTTTTGCTCCAAATTTCAGGTCCGGACCTTACGTTCTGAGCTCAATGTGGTAAAACCCGTTACATAGGTTTTAGCACTCAGACTTGATTCAGGATGCATTTTTCTCACCTGGGATGGCATGGGCTTCCACGTGGGACACATATTTCATGTTATTTCAGCCAAACTGAAAATTTGATTTTTTGCTCCAAATTTCAGGTCCCGACCTTACGTTCTGAGCTCAATGTGGTAAAACCCGTTACAGAGGTTTTAGCACTCAGACTTGATTCAGGATGCATTTTTCTCACCTGGGATGGCATGGGCTTCCACTTGGGACACATATTTAATGTTATTTCAGCCAAACTGAAAATTTGATTTTTTGCTCCAAATTTCAGGTCCCGACCTTACGTTCTAAGTTCAATATGGTAAAACCCAAAACAGAGGTTTTAGCCCTCAGACTTGATTCAGGATGCATTTTTCTCACCTGGGATGGCATGGGCTTCCACAGGGGACACGTATTTCATGTTATTACAGCCAAACTGAAAATTTGATTTTTTGCTCCAAATTTCAGGTCCCGACCTTACGTTCTGAGCTCAATGTGGTAAAACCCGAAACAGAGGTTTTAGCCCTCAGACTTGATTCATGATGCATTTTTCTCACCTGGGATGGCATGGGCTTCCACGGGGGACACATATTTCATGTAATTTCAGCCAAACTGAAAATTTGATTTTTGGCTCCAAATTTCAGGTCCCGACCTTACGTTCTGAGCTCAATGTGGTAAAACCTGTTACAGAGGTTTTAGCCCTCAGACTTGATTCAGGATGCATTTTTCTCACCTGGGATGGCATGGGCTTCCACGGGGGACACATATTTCATGTAATTTCAGCCAAACTGAAAATTTTATTTTTGGCTCCAAATTTCAGGTCCGGACCTTACGTTCTGAGCTCAATGTGGTAAAACCTGTTACAGAGGTTTTAGCACTCAGACTTGATTCAGGATGCATTTTTCTCACCTGGGATGGCATGGGCTTCCACGGGGGACACATATTTCATGTAATTTCAGCCAAACTGAAAATTTAATTTTTGGCTCCAAATTTCAGGTCCCAACCTTACGTTCTGAGCTCAATGTGGTAAAACCCGTTACAGAGGTTTTAGCACTCAGACTTGATTCAGGATGCATTTTTCTCACCTGGGATGGCATGGGCTTCCACGGGGGACACATATATCATGTTATTTCAGCCAAACTGAAAATTTGATTTTTTGCTCCAAATTTCAGGTCCCGACCTTACGTTCTGAGCTCAATGTAATAAAACCCGAAACAGAGGTTTTAGCACTCAGACTTGATTCAGGATGCATTTTTCTCACCTGGGATGGCATGGGCTTCCACGGGGGACACATATTTCATGTAATTTCAGCCAAACTGAAAATTTGATTTTTGGCTCCAAATTTCAGGTCCCAACCTTACGTTCTGAGCTCAATGTGGTAAAACCTGTTACAGAGGTTTTAGCCCTCAGACTTGATTCAGGATGCATTTTTCTCACCTGGGATGGCATGGGCTTCCACGGGGGACACATATTTCATGTTATTTCAGCCAAACTGAAAATTTGATTTTTGGCTCCAAATTTCAGGTCCCGACCTTACGTTCTGAGCTCAATGTGGTAAAACCTGTTACAGAGGTTTTAGCCCTCAGACTTGATTCAGGATGCATTTTTCTCACCTGGGATGGCATGGGCTTCCACGGGGGACACATATTTCATGTAATTTCAGCCAAACTGAAAATTTGATTTTTGGCTCCAAATTTCAGGTCCCGACCTTACGTTCTGAGCTCAATGTGGTAAAACCCGAAACAGAGGTTTTAGCACTCAGACTTGATTCAGGATGCATTTTTCTCATCTGGGATGGCATGGGCTTCCACGGGGGACACATATTTCATGTAATTTCAGCCAAACTGAAAATTTGATTTTTGGCTCCAAATTTCAGGTCCGGACCTTACGTTCTGAGCTCAATGTGTTTCAACCTGAAACAGAGGTTTTTAGCACTCAGACTTGATTCAGGATGCATTTTTCTCACCTGGGATGGCATGGGCTTCCACGGGGGACACATATATCATGGTATTTCAGCCAAACTGAAAATTTGATTTTTGGCTCCAAATTTCAGGTCCGGACCTTACGTTCTGAGCTCAATGTGATAAACCTGTTACAGAGGTCTTAGCACTCAGACTTGATTCAGGATGCATTTTTCTCACCTGGGATGGCATGGGCTTCCACGGGGGACACATATTTCATGTTATTTCAGCCAAACTGAAAATTTGATTTTTGGCTCCAAATTTCTGGTCCCGACCATAGTTCTGAGTTCAATATGGTAAAACCAAAAACAGAGGTTTTAGCCCTCAGACTTGATTCAGGATGCATTTTTCTCACCTGGGATGGCATGGGCTTCCACGGGGGACACATATTTCATGTAATTTCAGCCAAACTGAAAATTTGATTTTTGGCTCCAAATTTCAGGTCCGGACCTTTCGTTCTGAGCTCAATGTGGTAAAACCTGTTACAGAGGTTTTAGCCCTCAGACTTGATTCAGGATGCATTTTTCTCACCTGGGATGGCATGGGCTTCCAAGGGGGACACATATTTTATGTAATTTCAGCCAAACTGAAAATTTGATTTTTTGCTCCAAATTTCAGGTCCGGACCTTACGTTCTGAGCTCAATGTGGTAAAACCCGTTACATAGGTTTTAGCACTCAGACTTGATTCAGGATGCATTTTTCTCACCTGGGATGGCATGGGCTTCCACGTGGGACACATATTTCATGTTATTTCAGCCAAACTGAAAATTTGATTTTTTGCTCCAAATTTCAGGTCCCGACCTTACGTTCTGAGCTCAATGTGGTAAAACCCGTTACAGAGGTTTTAGCACTCAGACTTGATTCAGGATGCATTTTTCTCACCTGGGATGGCATGGGCTTCCACTTGGGACACATATTTAATGTTATTTCAGCCAAACTGAAAATTTGATTTTTTGCTCCAAATTTCAGGTCCCGACCTTACGTTCTAAGTTCAATATGGTAAAACCCAAAACAGAGGTTTTAGCCCTCATACTTGATTCAGGATGCATTTTTCTCACCTGGGATGGCATGGGCTTCCACAGGGGACACGTATTTCATGTTATTACAGCCAAACTGAAAATTTGATTTTTTGCTCCAAATTTCAGGTCCCGACCTTACGTTCTGAGCTCAATGTGGTAAAACCCGAAACAGAGGTTTTAGCCCTCAGACTTGATTCATGATGCATTTTTCTCACCTGGGATGGCATGGGCTTCCACGGGGGACACATATTTCATGTAATTTCAGCCAAACTGAAAATTTGATTTTTGGCTCCAAATTTCAGGTCCCGACCTTACGTTCTGAGCTCAATGTGGTAAAACCTGTTACAGAGGTTTTAGCCCTCAGACTTGATTCAGGATGCATTTTTCTCACCTGGGATGGCATGGGCTTCCACGGGGGACACATATTTCATGTAATTTCAGCCAAACTGAAAATTTGATTTTTTGCTCCAAATTTCAGGTCCGGACCTTACGTTCTGAGCTCAATGTGGTAAAACCTGTTACAGAGGTTTTAGCACTCAGACTTGATTCAGGATGCATTTTTCTCACCTGGGATGGCATGGGCTTCCACGGGGGACACATATTTCATGTAATTTCAGCCAAACTGAAAATTTAATTTTTGGCTCCAAATTTCAGGTCCCAACCTTACGTTCTGAGCTCAATGTGGTAAAACCCGTTACAGAGGTTTTAGCACTCAGACTTGATTCAGGATGCATTTTTCTCACCTGGGATGGCATGGGCTTCCACGGGGGACACATATATCATGTTATTTCAGCCAAACTGAAAATTTGATTTTTTGCTCCAAATTTCAGGTCCGGACCTTACGTTCTGAGCCCAATGTGGTAAAACCCGAAACAGAGGTTTTAGCACTCAGACTTGATTCAGGATGCATTTTTCTCACCTGGGATGGCATGGGCTTCCACAGGGGACACGTATTTCATGTAATTTCAGCCAAACTGAAAATTTGATTTTTTGCTCCAAAATTCAGGTCTGGACCTTACGTTCTGAGCCCAATGTGGTAAAACCTGTTACAGAGGTTTTAGCACTCAGACTTGATTCAGGATGCATTTTTCTCACCTGGGATGGCATGGGCTTCCACAGGGGACACATATTTCATGTAATTTCAGCCAAACTGAAAATTTTATTTTTTGCTCCAAATTTCAGGTCCCGACCTTACGTTCTGAGCTCAATGTGGTAAAACCTGTTACAGAGGTTTTAGCACTCAGACTTGATTCAGGATGCATTTTTCTCACCTGGGATGGCATGGGCTTCCACGGGGGACACATATTTCATGTTATTACAGCCAAACTGAAAATTTGATTTTTTGCTCCAAATTTCAGGTCCCGACCTTACGTTCTGAGCTCAATGTGGTAAAACCCGAAACAGAGGTTTTAGCCCTCAGACTTGATTCATGATGCATTTTTCTCACCTGGGATGGCATGGGCTTCCACGGGGGACACATATTTCATGTAATTTCAGCCAAACTGAAAATTTGATTTTTGGCTCCAAATTTCAGGTCCCGACCTTACGTTCTGAGCTCAATGTGGTAAAACCTGTTACAGAGGTTTTAGCCCTCAGACTTGATTCAGGATGCATTTTTCTCACCTGGGATGGCATGGGCTTCCACGGGGGACACATATTTCATGTAATTTCAGCCAAACTGAAAATTTGATTTTTGGCTCCAAATTTCAGGTCCCAACCTTACGTTCTGAGCTCAATGTGGTAAAACCTGTTACAGAGGTTTTAGCCCTCAGACTTGATTCAGGATGCATTTTTCTCACCTGGGATGGCATGGGCTTCCACAGGGGACACATATTTCATGTAATTTCAGCCAAACTGAAAATTTTATTTTTTGCTCCAAATTTCAGGTCCCGACCTTACGTTCTGAGCTCAATGTGGTAAAACCTGTTACAGAGGTTTTAGCCCTCAGACTTGATTCAGGATGCATTTTTCTCACCTGGGATGGCATGGGCTTCCAAGGGGGACACATATTTTATGTAATTTCAGCCAAACTGAAAATTTGATTTTTTGCTCCAAATTTCAGGTCCGGACCTTACGTTCTGAGCTCAATGTGGTAAAACCCGTTACATAGGTTTTAGCACTCAGACTTGATTCAGGATGCATTTTTCTCACCTGGGATGGCATGGGCTTCCACGTGGGACACATATTTCATGTTATTTCAGCCAAACTGAAAATTTGATTTTTTGCTCCAAATTTCAGGTCCCGACCTTACGTTCTGAGCTCAATGTGGTAAAACCCGTTACAGAGGTTTTAGCACTCAGACTTGATTCAGGATGCATTTTTCTCACCTGGGATGGCATGGGCTTCCACTTGGGACACATATTTAATGTTATTTCAGCCAAACTGAAAATTTGATTTTTTGCTCCAAATTTCAGGTCCCGACCTTACGTTCTAAGTTCAATATGGTAAAACCCAAAACAGAGGTTTTAGCCCTCAGACTTGATTCAGGATGCATTTTTCTCACCTGGGATGGCATGGGCTTCCACAGGGGACACGTATTTCATGTTATTACAGCCAAACTGAAAATTTGATTTTTTGCTCCAAATTTCAGGTCCCGACCTTACGTTCTGAGCTCAATGTGGTAAAACCCGAAACAGAGGTTTTAGCCCTCAGACTTGATTCATGATGCATTTTTCTCACCTGGGATGGCATGGGCTTCCACGGGGGACACATATTTCATGTAATTTCAGCCAAACTGAAAATTTGATTTTTGGCTCCAAATTTCAGGTCCCGACCTTACGTTCTGAGCTCAATGTGGTAAAACCTGTTACAGAGGTTTTAGCCCTCAGACTTGATTCAGGATGCATTTTTCTCACCTGGGATGGCATGGGCTTCCACGGGGGACACATATTTCATGTAATTTCAGCCAAACTGAAAATTTTATTTTTGGCTCCAAATTTCAGGTCCGGACCTTACGTTCTGAGCTCAATGTGGTAAAACCTGTTACAGAGGTTTTAGCACTCAGACTTGATTCAGGATGCATTTTTCTCACCTGGGATGGCATGGGCTTCCACGGGGGACACATATTTCATGTAATTTCAGCCAAACTGAAAATTTAATTTTTGGCTCCAAATTTCAGGTCCCAACCTTACGTTCTGAGCTCAATGTGGTAAAACCCGTTACAGAGGTTTTAGCACTCAGACTTGATTCAGGATGCATTTTTCTCACCTGGGATGGCATGGGCTTCCACGGGGGACACATATATCATGTTATTTCAGCCAAACTGAAAATTTGATTTTTTGCTCCAAATTTCAGGTCCCGACCTTACGTTCTGAGCTCAATGTAATAAAACCCGAAACAGAGGTTTTAGCACTCAGACTTGATTCAGGATGCATTTTTCTCACCTGGGATGGCATGGGCTTCCACGGGGGACACATATTTCATGTAATTTCAGCCAAACTGAAAATTTGATTTTTGGCTCCAAATTTCAGGTCCCAACCTTACGTTCTGAGCTCAATGTGGTAAAACCTGTTACAGAGGTTTTAGCCCTCAGACTTGATTCAGGATGCATTTTTCTCACCTGGGATGGCATGGGCTTCCACGGGGGACACATATTTCATGTTATTTCAGCCAAACTGAAAATTTGATTTTTGGCTCCAAATTTCAGGTCCCGACCTTACGTTCTGAGCTCAATGTGGTAAAACCTGTTACAGAGGTTTTAGCCCTCAGACTTGATTCAGGATGCATTTTTCTCACCTGGGATGGCATGGGCTTCCACGGGGGACACATATTTCATGTAATTTCAGCCAAACTGAAAATTTGATTTTTGGCTCCAAATTTCAGGTCCCGACCTTACGTTCTGAGCTCAATGTGGTAAAACCCGAAACAGAGGTTTTAGCACTCAGACTTGATTCAGGATGCATTTTTCTCATCTGGGATGGCATGGGCTTCCACGGGGGACACATATTTCATGTAATTTCAGCCAAACTGAAAATTTGATTTTTGGCTCCAAATTTCAGGTCCGGACCTTACGTTCTGAGCTCAATGTGTTTCAACCTGAAACAGAGGTTTTTAGCACTCAGACTTGATTCAGGATGCATTTTTCTCACCTGGGATGGCATGGGCTTCCACGGGGGACACATATATCATGGTATTTCAGCCAAACTGAAAATTTGATTTTTGGCTCCAAATTTCAGGTCCGGACCTTACGTTCTGAGCTCAATGTGATAAACCTGTTACAGAGGTCTTAGCACTCAGACTTGATTCAGGATGCATTTTTCTCACCTGGGATGGCATGGGCTTCCACGGGGGACACATATTTCATGTTATTTCAGCCAAACTGAAAATTTGATTTTTGGCTCCAAATTTCTGGTCCCGACCATAGTTCTGAGTTCAATATGGTAAAACCAAAAACAGAGGTTTTAGCCCTCAGACTTGATTCAGGATGCATTTTTCTCACCTGGGATGGCATGGGCTTCCACGGGGGACACATATTTCATGTAATTTCAGCCAAACTGAAAATTTGATTTTTGGCTCCAAATTTCAGGTCCGGACCTTTCGTTCTGAGCTCAATGTGGTAAAACCTGTTACAGAGGTTTTAGCCCTCAGACTTGATTCAGGATGCATTTTTCTCACCTGGGATGGCATGGGCTTCCAAGGGGGACACATATTTTATGTAATTTCAGCCAAACTGAAAATTTGATTTTTTGCTCCAAATTTCAGGTCCGGACCTTACGTTCTGAGCTCAATGTGGTAAAACCCGTTACATAGGTTTTAGCACTCAGACTTGATTCAGGATGCATTTTTCTCACCTGGGATGGCATGGGCTTCCACGTGGGACACATATTTCATGTTATTTCAGCCAAACTGAAAATTTGATTTTTTGCTCCAAATTTCAGGTCCCGACCTTACGTTCTGAGCTCAATGTGGTAAAACCCGTTACAGAGGTTTTAGCACTCAGACTTGATTCAGGATGCATTTTTCTCACCTGGGATGGCATGGGCTTCCACTTGGGACACATATTTAATGTTATTTCAGCCAAACTGAAAATTTGATTTTTTGCTCCAAATTTCAGGTCCCGACCTTACGTTCTAAGTTCAATATGGTAAAACCCAAAACAGAGGTTTTAGCCCTCATACTTGATTCAGGATGCATTTTTCTCACCTGGGATGGCATGGGCTTCCACAGGGGACACGTATTTCATGTTATTACAGCCAAACTGAAAATTTGATTTTTTGCTCCAAATTTCAGGTCCCGACCTTACGTTCTGAGCTCAATGTGGTAAAACCCGAAACAGAGGTTTTAGCCCTCAGACTTGATTCATGATGCATTTTTCTCACCTGGGATGGCATGGGCTTCCACGGGGGACACATATTTCATGTAATTTCAGCCAAACTGAAAATTTGATTTTTGGCTCCAAATTTCAGGTCCCGACCTTACGTTCTGAGCTCAATGTGGTAAAACCTGTTACAGAGGTTTTAGCCCTCAGACTTGATTCAGGATGCATTTTTCTCACCTGGGATGGCATGGGCTTCCACGGGGGACACATATTTCATGTAATTTCAGCCAAACTGAAAATTTGATTTTTTGCTCCAAATTTCAGGTCCGGACCTTACGTTCTGAGCTCAATGTGGTAAAACCTGTTACAGAGGTTTTAGCACTCAGACTTGATTCAGGATGCATTTTTCTCACCTGGGATGGCATGGGCTTCCACGGGGGACACATATTTCATGTAATTTCAGCCAAACTGAAAATTTAATTTTTGGCTCCAAATTTCAGGTCCCAACCTTACGTTCTGAGCTCAATGTGGTAAAACCCGTTACAGAGGTTTTAGCACTCAGACTTGATTCAGGATGCATTTTTCTCACCTGGGATGGCATGGGCTTCCACGGGGGACACATATATCATGTTATTTCAGCCAAACTGAAAATTTGATTTTTTGCTCCAAATTTCAGGTCCGGACCTTACGTTCTGAGCCCAATGTGGTAAAACCCGAAACAGAGGTTTTAGCACTCAGACTTGATTCAGGATGCATTTTTCTCACCTGGGATGGCATGGGCTTCCACAGGGGACACGTATTTCATGTAATTTCAGCCAAACTGAAAATTTGATTTTTTGCTCCAAAATTCAGGTCTGGACCTTACGTTCTGAGCCCAATGTGGTAAAACCTGTTACAGAGGTTTTAGCACTCAGACTTGATTCAGGATGCATTTTTCTCACCTGGGATGGCATGGGCTTCCACAGGGGACACATATTTCATGTAATTTCAGCCAAACTGAAAATTTTATTTTTTGCTCCAAATTTCAGGTCCCGACCTTACGTTCTGAGCTCAATGTGGTAAAACCTGTTACAGAGGTTTTAGCACTCAGACTTGATTCAGGATGCATTTTTCTCACCTGGGATGGCATGGGCTTCCACGGGGGACACATATTTCATATAATTTCAGCCAAACTGAAAATTTGATTTTTGGCTCCAAATTTCAGGTCCCGACCTTACGTTCTGAGCTCAATGTGGTAAAACCTGTTACAGAGGTTTTAGCCCTCAGACTTGATTCAGGATGCATTTTTCTCACCTGGGATGGCATGGGCTTCCACGGGGGACACATATTTCATGTAATTTCAGCCAAACTGAAAATTTGATTTTTGGCGCCAAATTTCAGGTCCCGACCTTACGTTCTGAGCTCAATGTGGTAAAACCTGTTACAGAGGTTTTAGCCCTCAGACTTGATTCAGGATGCATTTTTCTCACCTGGGATGGCATGGGCTTCCACGGGGTACACATATTTCATGTAATTTCAGCCATACTGAAAATTTGATTTTTGGCTCCAAATTTCAGGTCCCGACCTTACTTTCTGAGCTCAATGTGGTAAAACTTGTTACAGAGGTTTAGCACTCAGACTTGATTCAGGATGCATTTTTCTCACCTGGGATGGCATGGGCTTCCACGGGGGACACATATTTCATGTAATTTCAGCCAAACTGAAAATTTGATTTTTTGCTCCAAATTTCAGGTCCGGACCTTACGTTCTGAGCTCAATGTGGTAAAACTTGTTACAGAGGTTTTAGCACTCAGACTTGATTCAGGATGCATTTTTCTCACCTGGGATGGCATGGGCTTCCACAGGGGACACGTATTTCATGTAATTTCAGCCAAACTGAAAATTTGATTTTTTGCTCCAAATTTCAGGTCCGGACCTTACGTTCTGAGCTCAATGTGGTAAAACCCGAAACAGAGGTTTTAGCACTCAGACTTGATTCAGGATGCATTTTTCTCACCTGGGATGGCATGGGCTTCCACGGGGGACACATATTTCATGTAATTTCAGCCAAACTGAAAATTTGATTTTTGGCTCCAAATTTCAGGTCCCGACCTTACGTTCTGAGCTCAATGTGGTAAAACCTGTTACAGAGGTTTTAGCCCTCAGACTTGATTCAGGATGCATTCTTCTCACCTGGGATGGCATGGGCTTCCACGGGGGACACATATTTCATGTAATTTCAGCCAAGCTGAAAATTTGATTTTTGGCTCCAAATTTCAGGTCCCGACCTTACGTTCTGAGCTCAATGTGGTAAAACCTGTTACAGAGGTTTTAGCCCTCAGACTTGATTCAGGATGCATTTTTCTCACCTGGGATGGCATGGGCTTCCACGGGGGACACATATTTCATGTAATTTCAGCCAAACTGAAAATTTGATTTTTGGCTCCAAATTTCAGGTCCCGACCTTACGTTCTGAGCTCAATGTGGTAAAACCTGTTACAGAGGTTTTAGCCCTCAGACTTGATTCAGGATGCATTTTTCTCACCTGGGATGGCATGGGCTTCCACGGGGGACACATATTTCATGTAATTTCAGCCAAACTGAAAATTTGATTTTTGGCTCCAAATTTCAGGTCCCGACCTTACGTTCTGAGCTCAATGTGGTAAAACCTGTTACAGAGGTTTTAGCCCTCAGACTTGATTCAGGATGCATTTTTCTCACCTGGGATGGCATGGGCTTCCACGGGGGACACATATTTCATGTAATTTCAGCCAAACTGAAAATTTGATTTTTGGCTCCAAATTTCAGGTCCCGACCTTACATTCTGAGCTCAATGTGGTAAAACCTGTTACAGAGGTTTTAGCCCTCAGACTTGATTCAGGATGCATTTTTCTCACCTGGGATGGCATGGGCTTCCACGGGGGACACATATTTCATGTTATTTCAGCCAAACTGAAAATTTGATTTTTGGCTCCAAATTTCAGGTCCCGACCTTACGTTCTGAGCTCAATGTGGTAAAACCTGTTACAGAGGTTTTAGCCCTCAGACTTGATTCAGGATGCATTTTTCTCACCTGGGATGGCATGGGCTTCCACGGGGGACACATATTTCATGTAATTTCAGCCAAACTGAAAATTTGATTTTTGGCTCCAAATTTCAGGTCCCGACCTTACGTTCTGAGCTCAGTGTGGTAAAACCCGAAACAGAGGTTTTAGCACTCAGACTTGATTCAGGATGCATTTTTCTCATCTGGGATGGCATGGGCTTCCACGGGGGACACATATTTCATGTAATTTCAGCCAAACTGAAAATTTGATTTTTGGCTCCGAATTTCAGGTCCGGACCTTACGTTCTGAGCTCAATGTGTTTCAACCTGAAACAGAGGTTTTTAGCACTCAGACTTGATTCAGGATGCATTTTTCTCACCTGGGATGGCATGGGCTTCCACGGGGGACACATATATCATGGTATTTCAGCCAAACTGAAAATTTGATTTTTGGCTCCAAATTTCAGGTCCGGACCTCACGTTCTGAGCTCAATGTGATAAACCTGTTACAGAGGTCTTAGCACTCAGACTTGATTCAGGATGCATTTTTCTCACCTGGGATGGCATGGGCTTCCACGGGGGACACATATTTCATGTTATTTCAGCCAAACTGAAAATTTGATTTTTGGCTCCAAATTTCAGGTCCGGACCTTACGTTCTGAGCTCAATGTGGTTCAACCTGAAACAGAGGTTTTTAGCCCTCAGACTTGATTCAGGATGCATTTTTCTCACCTGGGATGGCATGGGCTTCCACGGGGGACACATATATCATGTAATTTCAGCCATACTGAAAATTTGATTTTTGGCTCCAAATTTCAGGTCCCGACCTTACGTTCTGAGCTCAATGTGGTAAAACCCGTTACAGAGGTTTTAGCACTCAGACTTGATTCAGGATGCATTTTTCTCACCTGGGATGGCATGGGCTTCCACGGGGGACACATATTTCATGTAATTTCAGCCAAACTGAAAATTTGATTTTTGGCTCCAAATTTCAGGTCCGGACCTTACGTTCTGAGCTCAGTGTGGTTCAACCTGAAACAGAGGTTTTTAGCCCTCAGACTTGATTCAGGATGCATTTTTCTCACCTGGGATGGCATGGGCTTCCACGGGGGACACATATATCATGTTATTTCAGCCAAACTGAAAATTTGAATTTTGG